>NC_136925.1:64854145-65223231 GCF_949752795.1 Hyperoodon ampullatus | reverse complement strand
ACTAATACATATATAACATTGTTCTACCAGAACCTTGCTTGTCCAGCTGAGCAAAATGAATTGTTTCTTCTTTGCTTTAAGGCTAACAACTGAAGTTCAAGTCAACAGTCTTTAGGCATGATCCGGGGCCAAGAAGAGTGGAGAAATAATGACAAATGAGGCATGAACTCTTCCCTTAAGGAAATGATGATCTAGGAGCGGACAGGGACTTGTAAGAAACTACAGTACACAGTCACAGTAAGTAAGGACTAAATTAAAATGCAGACTTGCTCTGAGCCAGTGATGGAGACCGCTGAGACAGGTGAAGACTTCAAGAATACAATGACTTTTAAGGTGGATCTTAAAGGAACACTTGAATTTCAATACCTAAAGCAATGAATGACTAAAGACTTAGAACGCTGAAGGAAGTAGTGATTCTTGGTTTTAGAAATTCTGTTTTTTGGACATGCTGGGCTATTTTTAAGTACTAAATGTTGCCATTGTTTATCGTATACTACTCTTATGTCCAAGTTATTGAAAATCTGTAATTCAAATCATTTACATCTTGAAATTATTACTGCAGTTAAAAGTTCAAATCAAACAAAAGTACATTTATTTAGAAAGGCTCTTGACCACATTCCCTCACCTGTTTGAAACCCTTCCAAGATATTTTATTGTTGCTTTAATTTCCATTTCCAGGGTTTATGTTTATTAGTCTCTTGCATTTCCTTCCAGAGGATAGGAGCAGCTAGGGAAAAAGTAAAAGTGCTTGATGGAGGATTAGAGGAGGAGGGAAAGGCATGCCCCAGGCACAGTTCCAAGCCTTTCCCACCCTCCCCATCCTCACCTCCCCAGCCTAACCTTCTCTTTTGTCTTCAGAATTGAATTCTCTTGGTTAGAGCCATTCTGTGAGGCTATAACTCTTCCCACCAGGATAATTTATGTTAGTCTTCATCTTCTTCCCCAATCATACTTCTAGGGAGAATCCAGCTGAAGGGAGGGGAAATCTCAGGCCTGGAGACTGGCGGAATAGCATTTGATTAGAAAGGAACGTAATCAGAGCTCACTGTTCTATAAATGTATCACATGAACTAAATACCAAAATTTCCATATCTTTATTTCACTCCAGAATTATAATCACTATGAGGGAATTATTAATATAAATACTTGAGGCACTGATAGTACTCTGTGCTCTGTTGAATGTGTTTGGGGGAGAGGGCTGAGGGGCAAATAATGGGGATGTATATTGGGACATTTGGGACTTACTTATACTAAGAATTTATTCTTTGTTTATCTGAAACTCACATTTAACTGCAAATTCTGTATTTTTATTTGCTAAATCTGGCAAATCTAAATGGAATTTGGAAACTGCAAGGTCACTGCAATCTTTGAAAGATCAGTTTCCAAACAAGCCACAGGGAAGCCAGATCACCAGAGGATTAGGAGTGAGTGGTTATCAGGAAGGGGAGACAAGAATAGCCTACTTTTCTCAGAAGTTGGATGCTGAAAGGAAAGAGATGTGTTGCTATTTGGTTTATGTACAGGCCTTTCGGATATGCCCAAAATGATGACATGATTCAGTTAAATCAAGGAACCCATTTGGTTAAGACTAGATATCATCTCAATAGGTTGTGCTGGAGAGTCTGTCAGGAAGCATAAATCTGTCATTTTGCCTTTTAAAATAATCAGCACAAATGTACCATTTCTGATTCTTGTGTCCAAATAAAAATTCTGTATATTTAATATAATTATACTTAATCCAATTTTACCTCTTCAAATACTGAGTAGAAAATATTTGTTTACCTTAGTAAAAATTTTAAAGAAATAACTGACTGTGTCAAAAGAAACTGAAAAGATAACAACCTGGGAGAAAATGTTTGCAACATACACACATAATGAAAAACAAATTTGTGTCCAGAATATATAAAGAATGACTAAAGACAGACAAGACTAAGTTAACAACCCAATAACAAAAAGGGCATACAAAATGAGCAGACATTTAACCTAAGCAGAAACATATACTCAGAAGCTCAACCTTTTTAGAAACAAAGGAAATCCACTACAAGATACCAGTTCACACCCACTATATTGGCAAGAACTTGAAGGTCTCTTCAAACGTTGGAGAGAATGTGGAGCAATGAGAACTACGAGCCACTGTTGGTGGGCATGTGGATTGACTCCCTGATTTTGAAAAACAGTCTGGCATTATCTAGGAAAGTTGCAGGTGTGCATAGTCCACTTTTTGTACTCTAGAGAAAATCTTCCTTGTGAACACCAGGAGACATATATAAGAATGTTCCTGATAGGCTGCAAACAACCTGGATGTAAGTCAAAAGGGAAGTAAACAGATAACATGTGGTATATTTATGCAACTGAATACTCTACAGCAGAGAAAATTAATGAGCTACATGCATATGAATGAATCTCACAAACAAAATTCTAAACAAATGAGCAAACCATGGAAGGCATAAAACATTATACCTTCCACATGAAGTTAGAAAACTTGTGAAACTATAACTATTTTGTTATAACTAATACTATATATGTATATATATATATCCTTTTCATTACAGTTTTGCCACTTATATGTTTTCCCACATGTATATTACTATATGCATATATAGTTTTACCATATACATAATATTAGCTTTACCATGTACATAATATTACAGTTTTATATATATAAATTGTAAGGAAAAGTGTGAAAATGATAAATGCAATAGTCAAGATAGTGGCTAACCTCTGGAGTAGGAAATAACTACAGGGAGCTTCAAATAATTAGAAATATTTTCTTTCTTAACCAGATGGTAAACACACGGGTATAATTTTATTGTTATAATTTATACTTTATATTTCTTATTTTATATCTATGCAATATTTCATAATTTTTCAAAAGAGAAACACATATAAATTCTCGTTATCAAATAAATTTTGCAGAAACTGACTTTGTTCGGATGAAGATTATAAATGTGTAGCATACACGACTTAGCCCTCTTCTTGTCAACATATAGTGAGAGACGGACGTGTCAGGCCAGCATGAGCTTCAAGCATTCGGAACACTGCATATTCAGCATAACTGGGAAGTTGTTGCATCGTTGCTAATCACTGGTTTTATAGCTCTGCTTTGTGCTCAAGATTGAGCCTTTCAAAAACCACCCCACCTAGAATGTTAAACAGAATCTCCAAAACATGTTTTTCAAGTGCTATGAGACCCCCAAATTATCTACCATAATGACAAATGATCCAATGAACACTGAATCCAAAATATTCTGTGATTTTAAAGACTCAGGTGCAGGATTACAGAAAGGGTACAATCAGATTTTCTCCTTGGAATAAGTTTATGTGTAGATAAACTTTATTCCACACCAAGTAGAGTCTATAAAATCTAGAGCCTGGAATTTAACAAAGGTCAATTAATGGGGTCTGACTGGCACCCATCAACTGTTCTCTGTCCTGAAGTAGCTCAGTGAGGCCCCCATGCCTTCTTCTCTGGTAATACTCACCTCTGTTACCATCACCAGGTGTTCCTGTCAACAGATCATTAGCAGCAAGGTCAAGACCCTCTGACAATTGTCTGAGGGCCAGTATATATCTCACTCACTGATTGGTTCAGACTCCAGACTTATATTGGATAAAAGACAATTCATTGTTTTTTGGAGGGAAGGAGGAGCTCTTTGTTTTCTGATATGTATTACTTTAGGGGCTTTTTTTTTTTTTAACCATTTCTGATATTAGTCTTTAAAAGAGACTTATAAATGTCTTATCTCATAAAGATACAAAATATAACTTAATGCTAATTGAAATTCACTAAGAACTATCAGCACACCAAATTAACTTTGTATATTTACCGCTCCATTTTGTTCCTTGTCTCAGAGCTATGTAAGGGAACACTCCCAAACTACTGTGCAAAAGGACTAAAAACAAGATTCAATTACTAGGCTGTTGTTTAAACAGCCTTTTTTTCTTCTGAGAATGTTCACAATCCCTCATATACTCTCACCATCCATAGCAGATTGCTTTTTAGACCTCACCCTCCTTTTTCAGGTGTCATTTCCTTACTGATGTCAGTAGGTTGGTGTCCTGTTATTGTTTGCTTTACTCTACACATATTGCTTGAGTGACTGAACTAGTGCTATCTTCTACAAAGCAAGGTTCATAGGCTTTGTGACAGCAATTCCCCACCTAGGACCAGTTTTAGTTCAAATTTGAGATTGTGGCTATATTCCTGGTGGTTAAAGCAACAAAGATGCAACCTCTAAATAAATGGGGTTGACAACAAAGCCCTGTTTCAGTAGGACTACTAAGATAGCAAAAGTTTAAAGATGATACCTCATAATACAGAATATTTATGAAAAGTTTCTATGTGATATTTTTAAATAGCCTAATGCAAAAGCAAAGAAAAATGACAGTAGCATAAAATCAGAACCGGGAGATATCATTTATACAGGTATAAATGCAGCATCAAGAACTGAAAGCCTATAGAGGTCATATTTGTATGGTCAGTGGCGAATCTAAAACTCAAACTCTCTCTTTTCTAATTTTTCCATTAATTAAATGGGAACAATAACTCCATTCACCTCCTAAGGATGTTGGAAGGATTCATGAGGCAATGCTTGTGAAGCACTCAAAGTTCTTTCAAGGAAAGATTCTATGCAAACAAAACATTGTACTGTTCTAGCCAACCATAACCACACTCTGCTTGTTGAAAACTCAACCTCTATACCCCCAAAAGGAGAAGTTAACAATCTAGTACTATACTATTTGTAGTTAGCTTACTCTGAGAAATAGGATGACACAAACAGATGGATGAAATTTAAAGTGTATCTTGAGGTGTATGATATCTCCTTCAATTTTACTTCTTTCTTTCTACACTTTGCCTGCATAAATATTATTTTTAACACCAAAAACTTATTTTTAATTAGTGCCCTACTTTCACTGTCTCTAACTGCAGTGTTATGGTGATATCAAATATCAATCAAGAATGCTTTAGAAAACATCACTGTTCTCATTTGGCTGAGAAAGAGATGTTAGTAAATAAAATGAGGCTAAGGTGCATGGAAAAAGAAAAGCTCTATCTTGATAAGGGTGAAACTGCCCATGCAGAATAAGAAAACTAAAATGAACACCACCTCAACTGGGGAATAGAAACAGGAGAGAAAGAGACTTATGGTTGGTTCCAGATTCCTGCCCCACAGCTGCCCCATTCCTGTGTTTTGAATTGCACCATGGATTTGAGGTCACATCATCTGATTACATGGTCTCATGGTTCTCCTCTCCACCCTCGGGAATTCCTAGTCATAGTGTTTGCCTACATCTTAACAGGACATGGCCATTACTCTATGGGGCCACCATTCCATCCTGAGTTTTAGAAACTTTTTAAAAGGAAAATTCAGGGATCTTCTTATAATGAAAATTGCACTGGAAAAGATAGTGTAAATATGATTTCATTTTTTTTAAATCTCTGTCAAATATTGCCCTAGTAGGAAGCCCTACTCCCCCAAACTTTAAGCTGGAAAGATAAAAAGCATTTGTGCAAATGCCAAACAAATTGGAAGCTTACACTCATTGAATTTATTAATAACTTATTGAACTCCTGTAGTAAGGACTGTGCTTGTTGCTTCAAGCAATACAAAGATGATTTAGCTAAAACCTTGCTCTAAAGATTATATTCCATCAGTGCAGGTGGCAATGGAGAAGAGAGATAAAAAGCTGAAATAAGCACACAAGTCAATATAATCAGGTCAGTATCAAAGAGAAGTACAAACTGCAATGGGATAACTAATGAGGAAGAGATGATATTTGATTGAGGTATAAAGAAAATCTTCATGGAGAATGTGATGCTTGAAATAGACTTTGAAATATGGTTGGAATTTGATAAAGAAAAGATAACAGAAGAGAGAAAAATTGACACAAATGTGGGAAGGAGAAATTTTTATGGTAGGTTCAGAGAATTGCAAGCAGCCAAATTTAAATGGAGCATGGAATCCTTATACTGGCGTAGAGGATGATGGATAAAAATAGTGGAGGCTAGATTGGAAAGGGCCTTGAAGGTCACAATAAGGAGTAAGAACCGAATTAAAGGGACCGCCAAGGGAGGAGGTCCTTTCAAATTAAATTAAAAGGAGCCTCTAAGGTTTTTGATCAAGAAAACAGCAAGATGTGACCTATGCTTTAGGATAAATAATTTGTCTAAAGTTGTGTCGATTGATTATAGAAGGGGTGCCAGTGAGAGACAGGCCAGTTATAAAGCGTTTACAATATTCTAAGAAATAGTAGTAGGGGTCTACACCTGGGTCTAGCAGCAGGCATGAAAAGGAGATGTCACAGATGGAATTCCCCATGAATTATGCTGAGACTCTTGAGATGTTTATGCAGGAAGTTTATTGGGGAGCGCACTCAGAAACACTTTTTAGGAGGTGAGGAAGTTAGGATTGGACAAATAGAAAAGTTAAACTGAAATGTAGTCGCACTAGAGGACTTGAGCCAATCCCAGATGAGGTTCTGAAGCTGGGATGGCCCTTTAAAGGTCTCCTATTGAAGCAATGGGTTGGGGCCCTTGTATGCATTAAGTGGACCAGCCATTGGATATAAGGAAAAAAGAAGAAAGTTTGCTGAAGTGAAATCTGCATGAATTGGCAGATGATCTGATGTGAAGGTGGAAGGAGAAAGAAAAGTCAGAGCTAAAGCCAAGGCTTAGGAACACCCAGGAATAACCTAGAAATGCAGTGGAAGACCTGATTTGGAGGAGAAGGTGACAGCTTCAACTGGGGACATACTGGCACATTCCTTGTTTTCTGGAATGCCGTCTCTAAGATCATGCCCAGGGGGGCTGTAGAGCCTGCAGTATATCATACTTGTGTCCATTCAGGTACCTTACTGAAAAAGAAAAGACAAAGATAACTTGAGTTCACATCAACAGCACAGACAGCACTAAAGAGTACAAAAGGACAGAAGAATCCAGATAGACATGACATAAAAAATTTTAAATAAAAATTAAATTATCTCTATTTGTAGGTGATATGATGGAATCCCTGGAAAACCTTAGCTATTCAGTGATAAGATGAAACAATAAAATAATTCAGTAAGATATCAGGATACAAAATTAACATATAAAACTCAGTGGCCTTCAAATATACAAACTAACCAATTAGAAAATATAATGTTTTGCAAGAGTCACAAAAAAAAGGTAAAGTAATTAGGAATAAATTTAACAAGTACTATGTGAATCTTACATGAGAAAAATTTTATAGCTTTAAATTACTCCTGAAAGACATGAAAATAGACTTCAAAAAATGGAAAGATTTCCCTTTCTCTTGGATAGGATGGCTCAATATTACAAAGATATCGATCAGTTCTCCTTAACTTAATATATATAAATTTAATGCAATCTCAGTAAAAATACCAATAAACTTTTGCTGGAGTTAGTCAAGTTGGTTCTAAAATTTATATTAAAAAAAAAAAAAAAGACCATCAACTTTCAAGAATAGCTAAGAAAACCCCGGAAAAAAAGAGCAGTGTAGAGACAGACGACTAGCCACAGCAGATTTAACGCATACTATAAGGCCTCTATAATTAAGAAAGTGTTATACTCTAATATGAATAGAGTGAATAGAGACAGACCATGAAATAGAACCATGAAATATATGATAAACGTGATGTCACAGATCAGTGGGGAAAAATAAAGACTTCCTATTAAACGGTGCTGAAGAAAATGTGACCCTATTTAGAAAAAGATAAAGCTAGATCCACACACCAGAATACATTTCAAATATATTAAAGATTTAAATGTAAAACATGAAATAATTCAAGTAGTAGAAGAAAACATGGGTGACTATCTTTATAATCTGGTGTGGGGAAAACCTTCTAATTATGATTCAAATCCAGACATGAAAAAATAGATTGATAAGCTTATCTAAATAAATTTTTCAAAAAATAACTTGGCCAAAAAAATTTATAAGTGAAATTAAAAGACTAATGACAAATAAGGAGAAAATATTTGAAGGCTATATCACAAAAAAAGACCTAATCTACCTAATATATGAATATCTGTAAAAATGAAAATGCCAGGAAAGAAATAAACAAAAACTTAAGGTGAAATGAGCAAAAGATAAATAGTTCACACACACAAAGTAGAAAGGGTCACAGATAAACATATGCAAAGATGTTCAACTTTCCTCAAAATAAAAAAATACGAGTCAACACTACAGTAATTCTGTACTGATGTTCTCTCTCACCTATCAGATTGGCACAAATTCAAAGGCTGACAACACATTCTCTCACATCGTGCTGGTGGGAATGGAAAATAGGATAAACCCCATGAAGGAGAATTTAGCAATCCTTAACAAAACTACATATGCATCTACCCTTTGATCCAACAATTCCATTTCTAGGAATTTATCTCAGAGACACATCTTCAGAAATCCAAAACAACATGTGCACAAGCTTATTAACTGTGAAATTATTTGTATTATCAAAATACTGGAAACAACCTAAATGCTCATCCCTAAGAGACAGGGGAACAAACTGTGGAACAGGCACCAACAGAGTAGTAAGCAGCTATAAAAAGTGAAGAAGATCTTTACGAATTGCTTTGAAGTGATATCCAGGATATATTTTGTAATGGTGAAATCAAGTTGCAATGAGAATATGTAATATGCTATAGTTTGTGTAAGAAAGATAAACCAGAAATTAACCTGTACATGGTGAGCAGGAACAGAGTGGCAGGGATAAGGAGGGGAATGAGACTTTACTGCATTTATCTTTTTTTATGTTGTCTTTACTTTTGAATCATGTAGATGTTTTTTTTATTCACAAGATTAAACTTAATTTTAAAATGATAAAAGAAAAGCAAAATGCTAAGGTTGAACACAAACAGAAATCAATCAGTATCAAATTGATCATATAACCGTATATCAAAGTGATAATACAACAGCATAATGAACTTAATTTAAATAGCTTTTGAAAACAGAACTCAGGCTGCATGTACCCTCTTTGTGAAGTAGTTCTCAGCTGAGGGTGATTTTGCCACTACCCGGCCACCAGGGACATTTGATGATGTTTACATTCATCTTTGATGGCCACCACTGGGGGTTGGGGAGGGAGTATTGGTATCCAACATCTAGGGAGCCCAGGGATGGCGCTAAACATCCCTACAACAAAGGACTATCCAGCCCTAAACACAGAGGGTGTTCAGGTTGAGAAATCCTATTTTAGTGGGAGACAGTCTGAGGACCAAAAACCAAAAAATTATGAAGAAATTTTCAGCTTTACTGTAGATCTGTTGTTGGGAGAGGTATTGATACAATAATTCTTTAAAAACGTTTGTAAATATTATGGGATAGAGAGAATGAACAAATTTATTCATAGCGTGTAGAACCGAGGTTCTCACTGTGGTAGAAGGAAGATACAAATGTGGAGCAGGGAAAGGTAAGGGACCCTGGAATTGCTTAGTATGATCTCCTGGTTTAACAAAAAGGGAAAAAAGGTATCTCCCAGCTTTTCCTACTGAAAGGGCCTGAAGTAACAACACTTCAATAGCAATAAGCAGGCTTGGCGCCCAGATCAGAGTTTCTAAAGACCACTATTCACAGAAGAGAACTTGGGCTCCTTGGAGAAGCTGCAGACTCAAGCGCTGGGGGACAAGGTGAGCCAGAATATCTAGCTGTGCCAGGAAGCAAGGAAGGGCTCAAAGACCAATAGGGATATATTTCAAAGAACACAGGAGCCATCTTGAAGGAGCTCACGTAGGCCCAATTTGGAACAATTTAAACATGAAAAAGAATAACAGTGTTAATGGTTTACAATGCATTGAATCAAAAAAGAATCTGTGAGCCAATAGTGTTGCTCCAAAAAATGGGGGAGTAGAGAAAGCTCTTTTACGCAGAAGAATATCAGCTACAGGAGACATATCAACGTTAGAAAATCACCATTTTGCAACCACCAATGTAATAACTGACTCAGACAAGATCAGAAGTGGATGCTAACACCTTTGGGGAAGGCAGAAGGCCCAAACAATCTAAAAATGCTATCCCATATATTACTTATTAGCTACAAAGAAGAAACTCCCTTTGCTATTGCGCTATTCAAATTCACTTTGAAGTGTCTTTTCCTATTGGGCTATTCAAATTTCACTTTGAAGTATGCCATTAAGCACACTTCAACTTAACCAAAGAATCAAGTTTTACATCACCAGGGTTGGGACAAACTGACGTTATAGGACTCCTGATAGGATGCAATGAGAAGTATACAGCATCACCTATGTAATATACATGCACGACACCCCCAGGCAGCATAATGCAGAATTACGGGCTCTGGGTCAGGCCCACTTTGGTTACTATCTCCCCAAGAGGAAATATCTAAGGGCATAAAAAAGACTAAAGGGACATGATGAAATATTATGCATGATCTTTCATTGGTTCTTGGATTTTTGAAAGAGAGTTTTAAAGGACATTATTGGGACAACAGGATATGGATTAATTGTTACATAGTATATTTGTGTTAAATTTCTTTCTTATAAAAATAGTATTGTGGTTATGTAGAAAAGTGTTATTATTTCTAGGAAATACACGTTGAAGTATTTAAGGCTGAGCTGTCATGATGTCTACAACCTACTTTCAGGAGGTTCTACATATATAGAGGGATAGATGAAATAGATGTGGCAAAATTTTAACAACTAGTACATCTAGATAAGGGGCATGCTACGTCAACTTTTCTACAAATTTGAAGTGTTTTACCTTTTTTTAAAAGTGTTGAAAATGGACTTATTTGAATCCATAATCAAGAAACAATACATTATTTGAAAACTAGTAAAGGGGAGAAATCAAGCATTTATTCTGTCTTCCCTAAAAGAACTGTAAATCATAGTAAACAAAGAGTTAATTGGGGAAGCTTCCCTACATAGAAGTCTTTTGTGTAATAAAGGGAGTGGAGTCACACCATTTATAACCCCTAATGAATGAATTGGTCTAGGCATAATTATCAATGACCACCAACATGCTAAAAAAAGAAACATCAGAAAGCTTGTACCTCCCGAAGGAAGTAGACATCACCATCTATGAAGTAGTCTTGCCAAAACAAACAAACAAAAACCTGAATCTGACCAAGCTTCTAGATCTATCAAAGTATAAGAAAAACAGGAAACAGAGGAACAAGGTAAACATCATCGTGAAGATGCAGTCATCCACACAAGGGAAGAGTTTCCTGGGAAACTCACAGGACAAACAATCCAGTTCTTTCCCAATCAAATTACTAGAGGGAAAATTGTGGAGGAGAGCTATAAATTAAAAGAAACTTAAAAGACCTAGCAACCTATTGCAATTTATGGACCTTATTTGTAATCCTATTTCATACAAACAAACTTGTGGGGGAAAAGAAGTGTATGAGCAACATCTGGGAAATGTAAACATGGCTGGGATGATCAATAATGTTGAGGAATTATTTTTCATTGTTTTTAGATATAATGGTATTTTGACTATGTGTTTTTAAAGAGTTCTTATCTTTTAGAAATGTACACTGAAATATTTATGGATGAAATAATATGATGAGGGGGATTTACTCCAAAATAATGTAAAAAGAGGTATAGATGGAACAAGTGTCTATGAACTCATATTTACTTAAGTTATATGAAGCTACATTATACTAATCTCTTTACTACTGAAAAAAATTAGATATTTGACTTTTTCCAAAATAAAAGATTAATTGAAAAAATTTAAAAAAGACAGGCTGGGAGAAAAAATGTAGAAGGAGGCAGATGCCCTGCCTTTCTCCCCAGCATTAATTGAATTCCTACCATGAACCACTTTCTGCTAAAACCTTTACCTGTATTACCCCAGGCAGTCCTCAGAAGTCACATCATTTTGCAGTGGGTATTACAGAGATTGAGCGCATATCCCCTGGTGTCAGACCTCCCAGGTTCAAATCTCCGTTCTGCCACCACCTGTTGAGCCAATTAACCTTAATTTCCTTATCTCTAAAATGGGAATGACAATAATATTATCTACCTCATAGGGTTGTAGTGAGGGTTAAACAATGAATTATTTTAAGTAAAATGCTTAGGACACTCCCTGGTACATAGTGACACAGCGTAAATATGAGTGCTTATTATTAAAAAGAGATAGAACTGCCATAGAGTCTAAGGTTTGGCTGACCCAGAGCCCATCATCCCACACGATGCTGCCTTGAGGATGGCACTTGCGTATGAATATGTGCATCATTTTTGAGTATCTCTGCCAAAGCTACGTTGTCCACCCTGTTGGGAACATCCTAAATTATATTAAAGTATCAGCAGCAGAGTTTCAGACATGCCAAGAAAGAAATGTGGGAGTTAATAGAATCTTATACAGTAACTTAGGTGAACATTCATTTATTCATTCATGCAATACTTACTTACTAATTTGGATCTGCAAGAAATACTAAGGATTTAATGGTTAAAACAGATAATAGATACAGCTGCTGTCCTCACAAGTTTACTAACCAGGGGCCACGCACAGAAGTCTACCACACAGCTGGCTGGGAGGCAGAAGATGCCAAGTGGGGCAGGATGGGGGCTAAGCAGATAGATCTGTCCTCTGAGGTCAGCTCAGCAATGGCCACCATGGAGTATGTCACCAACTCAAGCATGATTCTAGAAATCATCAGCGTTAGAAGGTCCAAATCAAGAAGCAGGTCTCAGCTGTGGTGACTCTGGGTGATGGTCAAATATGTGGGAACAAGCTGGGAGCAAAAGGGTTTCCCTGAACTCTGTCCACCCATGGAAGAATTTTCCTAAGCAGTTGAGGAAGAGAGGGAAAAAATTCTAATCCTAGGAAGGGAAACTGGCAAGAATAAGAAAGGATATTGGGTTTCAGTCATATGAGCAGGGTCCTAGACCTGAAGGGTCTGTGGCCCCAACCAGGAGAAGTAAGGAGACCATGGCATTATTAAAGTCAGAGCCCAGTCCTGAGGCCTAAGTCATGAAGGATGGAGATAGGGGGTCCTGCACCATAGCAGCTGTTTGAGGGCTGAGTATGGCCCTTTATCTTACACTATTTCCCCAGAACCACACCCTGACCCAAGAATTCCTGTATGTGTGACTTATTAAAAAATTCTCCCAGGACAAACCAAGAAGAGAATGAAGGAAACAGGAAAAGGGAAGAAAAAGAAGTAGTAGCAGCCAAACAAGGGTGCTACTGCAGGCAAAGTCCCAGAAGGTAGCTTCAGCTGGATCCTACACAACTCCTGGAGACTCTATTTTGCCCCAGAGTTTGTCCCAACTAGAGGCAAGAAAGCTGGGCTTTTTTTGAGAGTCCTAGCAGACTCTCCCTAGCTTCCCTAGCTTCGGGCTTCCCCCGAGGAACCTAAGCTCCCAGACACTTGCAGCTTTTTGTACTTGTGGCCAAAATGGTTCTGGTGGCCCAAGAGCTGGCCTCTGAAGACAGTCTCAAGTGTGGGCTTGTTAAAGCAAAATAACACAGAACTCAGGAGAGGAACAGGTAAACGGTTAAAAGTGTCCTGAAGAGCTCTGGGCAGAGTACCAGTAATGTCCACTTCACACCTATACTCCAGATTCTGGGTTTAATTATCAGTAAGGAATAATTTGGGAGGATGGCCATGAGCCTAGCCCTTGTGAGCATGCTACAGATCATTAGTGTGCACCTTGCAAATTACTTTCAACTTCAAAATGTAGTAGAGCTAAGCCACTGGCAGACAGGGCTTCTGAGAGTTGACTCAGACATGGACAACACTGGGCTAAAAGGTGCCTGGTACCAGCTCTCACCTATGCCTGTGGCCCGTAGTGGTCGTGCAGAGTGCACTGCTAGCCTCAGAGCCACTGAGAGCCCAGGTTGACAGGCTCTGCAGACTCTGCATCACATCTCTCTGCCTCTGTCCAACATTCCCAACCAGCAAGGGAGATGTGTCATCATGTCCTATGCGTAAAATGCCAGGAAGTTTACAGAACCTTAAACATTTTCATAAAATTGGCGTAAAGTTTGCGTAAACTTGACCTCAAAGTCAGTAAGGGAAAAGGCACTTGGCTTACTCGGTCATTCTTCTTTCTGTGTCTCCTGGATGTCTACTCTCTATCTGGGGCCCGGTTATGGGTGCCGGATGATCCCAAACCTGTTCCCCAGACACTCAGATTTCTTCATTCCTTCCATATCCATCCCTTGAAGCTGGATGCTGTTCCTGACCTTCACTGTCTCCTATTATATCAGCAGTGCCTCACTGCAGACCCATGGAACTTTTGTATTAGAAGTTGGGGTAATCCATGATTACAGCAGAAGAATGAGAATATGTTGGTTTGTGTGTATTCGTTGAGAGATACGGAAAGGGTGGTGGTGTCAATACTGGAAGGCAAAGGAGAAAAGATAGTCAAATTGTTACCAACCAGAGCAGAGCCATAGATGGACTGGGCAGTAATACCTCAGGAGTGCAAGGCAGGAAGGGAGACGGAGACTCCCAGAACAGAAAGGGCTGAGCCAAAAATTATAGTCATGAAGACACCAAGGCCAAGCCATAGAGGAGATCCCATAGGCACCCAAAAAGGTGGAAGCACTGTTCAAAAAGCATCCTTCATAGCCTTATCAGTTTTTCCTGCTGTATAGCAACAAGGAAATGTGGTACTATTTCCTTTACCTTAAAAATCAAGGTATCTATAAGAAATAGCTTCAATTCCTTAACCTCAACACTGAGCAACACAAAAGACTTTAGACTGTTCTACTTGTTCACCAGTGACGAGAAATGACATCATCTCCTCTACCTGTATTGCCAAGATTCCAGAATCAGAATCACTTTGGTCAGTCATGCTACTTCTTGAGAAGATTATGGTCATAATATAACATCCCTACAAATGCAAACTAGATTTATCTGTTTTTATAGACTCATTGTTCCAGAAGAATGTTCAATAAATCATTTATAACTGCCCTTTGACTTTAAGGCTGGTAAATATTTAAGGCAAGACTATTATATACTATAGATCTATCGACGGACATGTGTGATAGACTGATACTACCAATGACATAGTCTGGTCCCAAAAAAAAAAAAAAATCAAACCTTAATCTGATCAAGTCTCTAGTCTCTAGATCTAACTGCCACTTTACAGAAAACTCAAAGTTCAAAGGAACATGTTAATTTATGTCCCTGAAGTTACATCTATTGTATCTGTATGGTGGAAATACTACATAAAACTACATAATGACATACTACTGGACATCTCTTGCCGAATCTGCTTTCTGTGATCTCACGCTGATAGCCTGAAATTGTCCATAATAGGAGTATCTACACCACAGAAAATGACAAGTGCTACAAACTAGGGCTTTTATTTCCTGAGCATCAGTTGTTAAACATTTCCCAGCACACCACTGCCTTAGCCTAGTCCCCAAAATGCTCACAGCCAGCAATACAAGGAGAAAGATGCCAGAGGGGAAGAAGGAGAGGAAAAAGGCAGTGGTCGTAACTGACTGCAGTTAAAATATCTTATTTTGCAATTTTACAAAGACATAAGGCCACCACTAGAACCCTTTCCAGGTCTACAGGGTAAGGAGCCCTAAAACATAATCATTAGTTTCTTGATCTGCTTGACTCATTCAAATCTTGTTCAGATGTCACCTCATCAGAAAGGCCTTCTCTAACCACTCAAGCTAATCACCCTCTTTGTCATTCTCTACCCTTAATATTGTTCTATTTCTCTTCAGAGCGCTACCTAGCATTATATTATCTATTCATAATGAATGTAAGCTCTATGAACACAGATTCTGTTCTGTTTTGTTCAGCACAGTATCCCAGCACTAAGCACAGTACCTGGGAGGTGCTCAACAAACATGGGGTGAATGAACTAAACACCATGTGCAATGACATGGAAGGGTGTCCATCAACTATTATAGGGAACAAAAAACACACTGCAGAAAGATACTCAGTCAAGCCTCATTATCCACAGATTCTGTATTTGCAAATTGTCTACTCATTAAAATTTATCTGTAACCCCATAATCAACATTTGCCGCACTTTGACAATCATTCACTGGTATGCACAGAGCAGCAAAAAAATTTGAGTCACCCAGTGTGCATCTTCCCAGCTGAGGCTGAACAAGGTGACTCTCTGCCTTCGTATTTCAGCTCTCATACTATAAACGTGTATCCTTCTCATGGTCTACTTAGTGCCATGTTTTTTGCATTTGATTTTGCTGTTTAAATGGCCCCCTAACATAGTGTAAAAGCGATGCCTAGTGTTCTTAAGCACAAGAATTCTGTGTTTTACAAAGAAAATACATATGTTAGATGAGCTTCGTTCAGGCATGAGTCACAGTGCTATGGGCCATGAGTTCAAGGTTAGTGAATGAATTAACAATATATATTGACTAAGGTATCTTTAAATAGAAATACATATAAAACAAGATTATTTATTGATCAGCTAACAAACACACTGTGACCAGAGACTCATAGGCACCTAACCCTGTATTTTCCCTAGGAGCAGTGGTTCACTAATACATTATTCACAGCAACTTTATAGAATGTAACTATCACAGATAATGAGAACTGACTGCATATAGTATGTTCCATTTGTTTTAAAAAATATATGATAGGTAGATAGAGATAAATTTGTTTAGACATAGAAAAATATCTGGAAGTGTACATACCAAACTGTTTACAGTGGTTGCGTCTGGGGAACAGAATTAAGGGAATATAAAAAAAGTTTCACTCTGTGCCCTTTTTTCCACCTTTGTATTTTTTCCAACTTTTTTCAACAGGTAATTACTGTTTTGCTAATTTTGCAAACCAATATTTTTTTAACAATAAATTCTTTTTATAAAACCCTCATAAATCTAAGATCTGGAAAAAAGGTCATACAATTTGTAATTTGAACATTTTCATTTTAAAAGAAGTGTCAACAAGGGACTTCTCTGGTGGTCCAGTGGGTAGGACTCCGCCCTCCCAATGCAGGGGGCCCGGGTTCAATCCCTGGTCGGGGAACTAGATCCCACATGCATGCCGCAACTAAACATGCTGGAACTAAGACCCAGCGCAGCCAAAATAAATAAGTAAATAAACATTTTTTAAAAAAGAAGTGTCAACAAGAAAGTGCAAACCTATAAATAAATAAAGTTAAAATAGACCAGATAAGTGATAGAAGAGGCAAACCAGCATAAGATCAACATTTCTTAACCAAATCGCTAAATAAGTACATAAATAAATAACAAATATCTGTGAGAATGAGCCCGCTTTTAAGCCAGCAATGATGCAAATGAAAGAGAACATGCAAAAACGGAGAGTCATCAGGTTTGATGTAACTTATGTAATCAAAGAACCAAGTCAGAAAAACAAAATAAAATACAAAAGTTGAAGCAAACAAAGCTATCTAATTCACAATATGGTGAAAATAAATAAGCACAGAGCAAAGAATCTTCTTGGGTTTGACACTTTTCAGCATCCTACATTTGAGCAGCTAGAATTTTTTTTATAGTAACCTTCTATTCAACCTTTTCAAAAATATTGGCCCTTTAATAAGAAATATGTTTTTTATTTCCTCCAAAGAAGGAATACAGCATCCATGTTAGCTTAGTAATTCTCTACAAGAGCAGGTTATGTTTTGTACAGTGTTGGGCAAAGAATAAAGACAAGGATTGCTGTTCATTTATTGCAAGAATAAGAGATTCAGGGCATGCACGGGGAGATGGAGAAACAAGAGCTAGCACCCGTTCCTAGCATAATGCCTGAGAGGCAAAGGCTGTTCTCTGAGTTGAAATCATTCTTCTTGTTTCATGAACAGAAACTCATGAGTTAAGAAGAATTGGGGTGCTATTTCTCATCTCTTTCTCACAGATGGCAGCAATACAGGACAGCACAGTATTAGAATTGGGTGTTAGAATCAGAAATTGTTTAACATTGTCATTCCCATCTCCTTGCACCTGCATCCCTCCCCAGCACCACCTCCCAGAAGCTCCTTTTTCCATGGCGCTCCCTGTAAGATGTTACTTTTAAAAAGAATTCTGTGGATTGAACAGTTGGACTGATAGATTCCCAATCAACCCAAGTATAAGAAAATCTAGACAACTGAAAGAGCTGTTTTGGAACCTTTTCCCTGGAAGGAAAAGAAAGTTGAAGGGGTAAATCTCCATGAGAAACCACTGCAGTGTGAGGATGTCACTTGGGAAAATGCCCCTGTAGGATGCTGGATCAAGGGTTTTTCCCACCATAGACGTGACTGACATACATGGCAATCATCAACCAAAGAAGCCATATAGCTACAATCTGCCCTCTAAAGTCAATATATTACATCACAGAATAGAATATATATCACAGAATAGAAATTAGGAATCTCCAATGAGAGAATTTTCCAAAAGAGCCACAGGTAGCATGAGTATATGCCTGATCAATGGGTATGAAATTGTACTATATTTCTTTCCCAAGTACATTTGTTTCCTTAAACAGGCAAAATTTCTTTAATTAAAAAAAAAAAAAAAAAAAAAAGGTTCCAGGGCATTTACTGCTCCTTCACCGTGAACATTTATATTAATGGTTGAGAATAAAATTTGAGCATTTAAGGAGAGAAAAACATCACTATGCAAGCTAATCTTACACCAAGCCGACAGCCAAGCTAAGCGAATTTTAAGTATGGTGGTGACTTCCTGCTCCTTCCCACCTCTGACATATTTCATTGACTGTAGAAATAATTTTTCACTGCATATTTTAAAAACACATAAATAGACAACACTATGGCTCCCAGATGAACTAAAGAAAGGTTTCTCCTGGGGTTTTTATTCTCCATCTTTCTTTATAAGTCTGCAAGAAAGGGGAAAACATGGACCTTAATTAGAACCTGGCCTTGACCATTTTTAGGGCAGGTAAATTCTGAGCAAACCTTCTAGAAGCCATCACTAATAGTAAAACAAATACATTTTAAGAGTTCAGGGTTAACTTCGTCTTATGAGCTGATAATAAAAAATTTTTTCTTAGACTGTTTGCCTGAGGGCTTTACACTTTGTTATTGGAAAATAAGAAATTCTAGAGTCTGAGGAAGGTCACGTGGCTCAGCATGGCTGACACTTTCAAACTCCCTGATTCTAGCTCCCTATAGTTTCGCAATTTACAAATTCAACTCTTTGAAAAAATAAAATGATGCTGCTAGCTTCTCTAGAGTTTTTTGGCAACTGCTTATTTGTGACATTTGTCTTGCAGGTGAGAGCATTTTTGGCAATAGCATCTTTTTTTCTCCTACTGTCCTATTTGCCTAAGGTCAGATTGGCCTCTATACTGTGAGCAGGATGAGCTTAATTGGAACAATATTATTATCCTTTACAATTTACAGAAATATATTTGGCCTCTGTGAAGTGTCATTTTCCTCAGAGAGAATAAGTTGCTTCCTTATTAAGCCCTTTGGAAAAACAGAAATAGTTCTCCCAAACCCTTTGGTGTTGGCAAGCCATTCTACCCTGTTGCTCTTAAAGCAAAAGAACAGAAGAAACACAATGGCCTTAAAATTTTATTCTAAAATAAACCCCAAAAGTGAAAATCTGAAAAATCATTGAATCAGTCTTAGAATTGGTAGGCTTCAGAGGAAGAATACCATTGAACTCATATAGGAAGGGCTTTGGTTTGTAAGCAGACCGGATCTACCCCTATGTGATCTCCATATGTGACTCTAACATCCTACGGAAAAACCCAAATGAACTTTTTGGCCAACCCAATATCTTCTTTCTTTCCTTTGTAAACCCAATCTTACCCATTCCTATGACTTCAGCTTCTTTTAATACAAAGATGGCACTAGGTCTAGGCAGCCATATTTCTTGGCTCTCTTTCCCTCAAAGTTTTAGCAGAAAAGCTACAACCAAAAATCCCATCCTCTCAAGATCAAAATCAATGGAATCATTGGCTTAAAAATTATTTCAATTCCACTGTTTAAATTCTTCTCAATCTTTTTCACAACTCTTAGTTCTCTTCATTTCAACAACAGAATTTGTCACCATGCACCCAAGGACTACGTCTCCCTCAGTTTCCCCAGGTTTTTCCTCAATGGTATTACCTTTACCTTAACCCTTTTTTTTTTTTTTTTTTTTTTTTTTTGCGTTACGCGGGCCTCTCACTGTTGTGGCCTTTCCCGTTGTGGAGCACAGGCTCCAGACGCGCAGGCTCAGCAGCCATGGCTCACGGGCCCAGCCACTCCGTGGCATGTGGGATCTTCCCGGACCGGGGCACGAACTCGCGTCCCCGGCATCGGCAGGCGGACTCTCAACCACCGCACCACCAGGGAAGCCCTATCTTAGCCTTTTGATCTTCAGAACATCTGGCTGTTTTCACTGCCTCTTCTCTTGGCTTCTATGTACAGTATCTTGTCAATTCTTCCGGTATGTTTCTACCATCACTGCCCCACTCCAGACACTCTTTATCATATATCCTTATATTACTGGAAAATCCTAATTCGTGGTATTCAATTTACCCATATCTAGCCCCTCCATCCCATCCTTTTTTAGTCCATTGTACCCCATGCAGCCATCTCTATCTTCCCAAAATTCCATTTTCGGTATTTGGCCCTTTGTTCCCACCTTTTACAGAAGTTTTCACCCACGTTTAATAATCTACACTAAAACAACAGCAACCATCCATTAGCTGAGTACCTGCAACAATCATACCAAGTGCTATACAAATTGCTTTACATACATTATATATAATCCTCACTACAATCCTAAAATGCTGTTTTTGTTATTTCCATTTTATAATAAGAGAAAACTGAGCCTTAAAATGAAGAAGCAACTCTTCCAGTAAGGACCGGAGCTGAATCAAAAGGCTCATCAGTCTGACTTTCAAGCCCATGTTTTTCCCTGATCATGAAGGTCTCCGATTGCCTAATGGATCTATCTAAACTCTCCCAGCCTGCAATTTTAACAGCCTCATCACCTGGCCCACCAGATCTACTACATCACCACAAACCTTGTGCCCCAAAGGGTGGTGTTAAGGTCATGCACTCTGTAAGCAGCTTCTCTGGGTTCAGCTCCTGGCTCCATGGCTCACCAATTTGGCTAGTTCCAGCAAGTTACTTCACCTCTCTGCACCTCAACTTTCTCATAAATCCTGATAACAGCAGTCGTCTCAGTGAAATATTGTGAGATTAAATGAGACAATGCCTCTCTTCACATCACTTCCCTCTGTTACCTCTGTCAAGAATGATCTTCTGTCTCCTTTCAACTTATGAAGATGCCACACAAACTCAACACTAACCCTTTAGTAATTAACTTTATCTTACCATAACATTTTGTGTAGTTACTTAATTTCATTTACATATTCTCACAAATACTGAATATATTTAGAAAATGTCACATTATCTTGCTCTTGATTACATATTAGCCTCTGATATTCTTTTGTTCTTCCTTATATAGTGTTTTTCTCTTCCCCAAATGATTATAAATTTCCATAGGATGCAGACATTATTTCCTATATGCCTCACAATAAGAGCTTAGTACTGTGCTGAGCACAGAATGTTTTGCCCCCAAGCTGAGAACTTCAGATTTACATTTCATAAATTATTACTTACTAACCATAATATCAGTTACATTTCATTCTTTCTTCTCTTTGCTGTGGTCAAATTCTTCCCCTAGATTCTAATCATCTCCAGACTAGATTCTAATATTCCAACCCACTGCCTGTACACTTAGTAATTCACTCACTCATTCATGGCCAGTAAAAGGGACTGAAGGAAGGCCAGTGTGACTGAAACAGGAGAAGGTGAGAGGACACCGAGAAAGATTAAGCCTGAGAGGAAGGCAGAGTCACAACAGGCAGAGCTCATCGGTTTTCCTCGTCCTACTTTAAGACAGAGCATCGTGGCTGAAAGCGTTCATTCTGGAGCTAGAGAAGTGGGGTTTGAATCCTGACTGTGTAACTGTGCCTGATTACCCATCTCTGTGCACAGTTTCCTTACCTATAAAATGAGAATAGTAATGAAGTTGGTGTGATTATCTGATTCCCTAGGAAATAGATTCTGAGATAGAAATTTGGGTAGAGAATTCTCTGAGGGAAAACATCAGAAAGGCCATGAGGGAAGCCAGTTGCAGGAGGGGATGAAGATGAACTGGGAAATAGTTGCAACAGAGCCTCAGATGATCCCACAAAGAGCACTGAATCTGGAATGGTCCTGTAGAGATACCCTGAACTGAGGCAAGTCAACCAGAACTGTATACCCCTGAACTGACCATCACTGGATGCAGGCTATCCCTGGAAAGGTATGCAGCCTTGGGCAAGGCAGCTCCTTTCTGCCAAGGGGAATTTCTAGGGAGGGATTTAGCTAAAAGCTGTCAGAGACAACACTTCAGGAAATGAGGGAATGAATGTCTTAGTCCTGTAGGGGGGGATTCTGTCTAACACATCACAGCATCCACTAACTACAGTTGACATAAAAATTAAATGAATTAATATCTATGAATCACTTAGGATGGTACCTGGCATATTTTAGCCCAAGATAAATGTTAGCTATTACATCAGTTTTATTGCCAAAAGGTCTCTGCTTTACCTGAAGGCTTGCTGACTAAAATTTTATAAGAAGGGTGACAGTATTTCTTTTTATTTCAATTCCCTAAGCAGCTAAACTCTGTAAATATTTACGCATTCATTTGATTATTTGGGGGTTTT
Source organism: Hyperoodon ampullatus (assembly GCF_949752795.1). Classification (NCBI taxonomy): domain Eukaryota; kingdom Metazoa; phylum Chordata; class Mammalia; order Artiodactyla; family Ziphiidae; genus Hyperoodon; species Hyperoodon ampullatus. The sequence continues at coordinate 65,200,657 of NC_136925.1, read as the reverse complement.
GCTTCTACCTATTACATAATGCTGTGTCTTGTTGTACCTTCAAGTGTTTATTTCCATACTGTCTATCACAGCTTAAAGCAAAGAGAGGAGAACAGTGTCTTCTTAACTAAACACGGACATCACTAAACACACACCAGAGCAACTGCTGGTTATTTAAGGAGTAAATGAAAACAGATAGTTTTGGGGGTTTTCTGGTTTTCTTTTTTTTTTTTTTTTTAAATATTTCTTTCTTTCTTTCTTTCTTTATTTATTTATTTAGGCTGTGCGGGGTCTTAGTTGCGGCACGCGGGACCTTAGTTGTGGTATGCAAACTTCTTGGTTGTGGCATGCGGACTTCTTAGTTGCAGCATGCATGCGGGATCTAGTTCCCTGACCAGGGATTGAACCTGAGCCCCCTGCATTGGGAGCATGGAGTCTTACTCACTGGACCACCAGGGAAGTCCCAATACAAACAGTTTTGAAGAGGAAGATGAAACTGTAAAAACAATTCCAAACTTAGGCGCATTCTCAAATGCCACAAAGACCACAAATTGGTAAATCCCTGAATGGATACCCTTCCAGCTACACTCTGGGATTTTTCTTGCCTCTTGGCATTATTCCTGAGGCACTGATTTCCTCATCCTGAGCCCTAGACACCCAGCAATCAAAGTTTGGGGACCCTGGGGCTGTTATTGCAAGGGATCTGCTATATGTATGCAGCCACCAAACTTTAAATTTAGCAAAAATTGATAGTCTATATCTCTTGCCATATATACCACTATCCTTCAAAATAATGTAATACTCTGATTCACATGGAAACTTATTTAATAGCATTTCTGAATAAATATATAGTTTTCTGTCACCATGAATTTTCTTAATCAATGTTTCATAAATGTACAACTATTATATATTTTATGGTGAGAAAATATTCCCATACACAATCTCTAGACCTTTACATTCCTCCTCATCTCATACACTATGTGTCTTTTTCAACCTGAAGGCATCGGAGACACTAGAATCCCTTTAAGGCTAAAGACAATATCCTATTTATCTGTGTATTCCTACGGTACCTTTTATACAACAGAAAATGCAAAAAATTTTTCATCATTTTACCAAGATTTATTGCATACTTGGTTCGTACCAGACACTGTACTAGGTGCTAGAAATATAATACTGAAATAAATACATAAATTCTCTACTCACATATAACTCACAATCTAGTAGGAGAGACAAACCATTAAAAAATCTATCATTGATACTTTTGATAAATGATGGAGGGAAAATAAAGGGTATGATGAGTGATTATTTTCAGGGAAGTTGTTTCAGATTCGGTGGCAAGGGAAGAGAGGGAGATGACAGGAAAAGAAGCAGAGTTCAAGGTGAGATGGAAAGGATGAGTAGGAGTTAGCTAACAAGTCTGATGGCTGGAAGATTCCAGGCAGAGGGCATACCATATGTAAGTAAATGGAGGAGTCTTCAATGTTACCATTGGCAAATGGAAAGAACCATTTACAATTTAGAATGCAATTCAGAGATAAATTTGATTGAAAACTTGACATGCAAGTTTTTGAAAATTTGTTTACCTCAAAACCAATTTAAGAAAGCACATTTTTGGTTTGATAGTGAAATATATATTACACTAAGGATCAACCGTCAAGGTAAGTGTTAAGAATACAGGGTGAACAAGATGGTGTTAGTCCTGCAAGAGCTTTCCGTTCATCCAGGAGAGGCCAACAGACAATGATTATAAGAGGGGCAAGTGCTGGGAAGGGGCTAGTACAGGGAGATAAGACAACCCAGAAGGGGCCATTAAATTCAAAGAGAGCCTCCTGACAGGAAGTAGCATATAACTGGAGATGTGCTTCAATTGGAGATGTAGCTGTTGCCACAGTAGCAAGCTGAGCAAAAAGCTCAGGGTGCCTCATGGGAGAGGACTAGCCTGCCTGAAAAGTTTCGGATGCCTGAAAAGAGGCCTTGACCCCAGAGAGAAGCCTTGAAAGAAGATAGAACTATGAGGGGACATTTGAAGGGGCTAAACACTTGAACTTGAAACCTCAAAAGTATTTTTTCTTTTCTTTTTTTTTTAAAGAAGTGAAATAAATTAAATTATATTTAAAATTAAATTAATTCATGAAAAAATAATTCCATACTGGGACTTCCCTGGTGGTCCAGTGGTTAAGAATCTGTCTTGCAAGGCAGGGGATGCCAGTTCAATCCCTGGTCAGGGAACTAAGATCCCACATGCCGTGGGGCAACTAAGCCCACGTGCCAGAACTACTGAGCCTGCGCACCACAACTAGAGAGTCCACATGCCGCAGCTACACAGCCCACGCGCTCTGGAGCCCGCGCGCCACAACTACAGAGGTCATGCACTCTGGAGCCCACACACCACAACTAGAGAGAAGCCTGCGCACTGCAAGGAAAGATCCCACGTGCTGCAATTAAGACCCGATGCAGCAAAAAAAAAAAAAAAAAATCCATACTACTTTAAAAGCAAATCCAAGTATTATTTCACTCAGTTATTTACTGTTCACTGTTTTTCTCAACTCAGTAACACTGTGTTTTCTTTGCACTTACCCACTGTTTATGTTTCAAACAAACTTCTTCTTAAATTTAGCAGATCTCATTTGCCAAATCACAAGAGAGCCAGTTTTACATGTGGACTTTATCACATGTACCCCATACATTTTAAAAATAATACTAATACTAATAATGAAAACCGCATTATCTGGGCATTTCCTGAGTGTTGTGGCTTTGATAGTAGACTCTTTACAATGTCTTGCCATCTTAGATGGCATTCATTTTGGGGTTTTGTTTGTTATCTCTTCAGACATGACCCTCTGTACTCGCTCTTCCTTAATCAGCTAAACTGTTGAATGGCAGAAGCCCCTCTTCCTTGGGGAACTAGAACATTGTAATATAATCTTTCTGTCATTCCCAACAAAAGACTGTCACCAGACTCCTCAGCCTCCCTAGTCCCTAAGTATTTAAGTGTGGATTCTGCACACTTGTGAGGAAGAGAGAAATGAGTAGAGAAGAGAAAGAAGCTGGATGGAGGAAGCGGAAAACCAGAGGAAGGAAGCAAGAGGACCAGAAAGAACAGAAGAGAATAGTTTACTACAGAAAACAGAGGAAGAGAATGCCAAGGAACTTGAACGCCTTCTTTCATGTATGTTACCAGATTTTCTAAGGTCAGAAAAGTCTTAGCAGCTGTTTCTTTACAATTTTGGCCACATTTTATCATGATCAGGTAATCCCAGGAGTCTAAATGTCTTGCATCTTTTAGTAACTCAACTCAGTTCTAGTCACGGCTCCAAATACGCTTGTGGACTCAATAAATACTCCTCAGTAGGCCTGTGCTAAAAGCAAAACTTTCTCCTGAAGAACTCCATATGCTTTACCATGATCAATCAACATACATGGTAAGAAAAAGAGACAGAGGTTGCTGCTATCTGCACTTTGCATTCAGAGTGCGTGCCAGAGAAATGTATTCTAATGTCTAAGGGCAATCAAGGGCAATGCCAAGACCAGGTGCCATGCTTTACCCTGTGGATTCAACCTGCCTCCCTCAGTGAATCACGATGGGTTATTAATTTAAACAGAGTCATCCTTTAGCCATAAAATAAACAAAAGAGGATTTTTTGGTGATGGGTATAATTTTTTTCCTTAAAAAAAAGAACAACACCTTTTGGAGAAGGTATCTGTTTACCCTAAATTTAATAAATGTAGTAAACATTTATAACATCTCTCTAAGCTTCTTTCTGCTAATACTGAAACACTGAACCACACATGTGCATTGCACGGTAGAAGAACCATCCGCCCCCACTGGTGTGTTACCTAATACTTATTTGAAAAACAATTTTTATTTGGATTCATGCTTCACTTCATGCTTTCAAGAGATCTGTATCTGAGCAGGCAGGGAGTTGATTTCCAGAAATTACTGCACATGCAAGATTTCGGCACTATGTTTACCTCTGGTAAAGTAACTCAGCTTTTGTATTTCAGATGTGGTCTCCTGGTCTCTTTCAGGTGCTCCTGGGGACCCAGAACAATACATGAGCTCCTGCTACTGCTCACAAGGGCGCAGCGGTGGCTTTCAGATGGAGTCATCCTGTTACACCCGAGCATAACAATGCAATGAAGAGGAGCTACTCTCCAGCTGGTGTTAAAACGTGCAAGATGTTACCAAGTCCTTTTCCCAAGGCTGGCATCTTCCCTTCCACAGAATCCAAATACCCCCCGGGGTTCAACCGCTGCCTGGTAAGCATTGACGATCCCCCTTATACTTTCTGCAGGGGACGTACATACACAGCGTAGGTGGCTCAAAGCTGTCAGCAGTTTAGATGATCTTAATAAAGTCTTGCTTCCCTACAACAATCAAGTCTGGTAACATTTACCACCACCCTGTACCACAGCGTGAAAGTATTGTGCTTTATAGAATCATGAAATGTAAAGGGCCGGAAAAGAATCTAGAAATCAAAACCCAGGGTTTAACAAAGGAGGGAAGGGTTTCTAAGAGCTAAGGTGACTTGTCCAATGCCACATCAATAGATGGTGACGCAAATGAGACCTGAAGCTCAGGGTCTTGGCTGCAGCCTGCCTCTCACTGTATTACATTTCCTACACAGTAAGCTGTGAGAGTGCAAAGACCATGCCTCATTCATTTGTCTCTACATAAGCAGCTTCTAGCACGGAGCCTAACACATAGCACAGAGGGAAGGAAGGAATATTTAATGGTTGAATCCTGAATCTAACTCATTTTTTTTTAAAGTCTTAACTATTTTAGTTCGTGTAGGTGGGTCTGTGAGAAGGGGGTTATGGTGGAGAAAAGACTCAGACAAAAGGACCACCAGACACATCGGGGAGCAGGCTATGGGGCTTGAAGAGAAGGATAGGGTGGGATGGAAGTATCAGAAGCTTGTAAGTGAAGAAAGAACATCAGGGTAGGATGTCTGGCCCCAAAGTATGGCTCTCTGAAGTCACATGTCTCAAAGAAGTTGTGTGGTGCGAGTGTGAAGGGGATACAAGTGATCCAGGACAGAGCAGCTAATAAGCTCCTTTTCCTATCAAGACAGCAGCCCAAAGGGTGGGGCAAGGATTCTTAATCAGAGCTCTCTGCCAAGTTCAGACCGCCTCCCATGAGACTTTAGACCTCCTTGAAGCATTAACCCTGAAAGTGAGTTGAGAGTGAAGATCTTGCACCCAGTCTCCTGGATCCCTCTCGGGGATGTCACCCAGAGCCCAACTTACATCAAACTCCACTGTGGGATATACAGGGAAATAATACAGACAGAAGCTCACCTCCCAAGGATCCAGAGTTCCTCCAGCGCTTTGACATATTCAACCAGCCCTGGCCCTGACATCACAACAGCCACCGTCCTTCCCTCTTGATCCCTACACCATGCATGTACTTACATGACGAAAATAATCCCTTACAGCCCATAATAGTCTCTTACACAGTCAGCACGGTTTAGCCATTTAAATACTAATGTTATCTCAAGTACCTATTTTCTGGTCCAACATCTCGCTTGACTTTCATGTCTTAAAGGCACCTCATTAGCAAAATTTTCTAATATTAAATGAATGCAATCCATCCTCATTATTCGTGGATTCCAAATTGCAAATTTTGCCTGCTCATTAAAATGTATTTGTAACCCCCAAATCAATACACACAATGTTTCCACGGTCATTCACAGGCCTGCTGAACAGGGAAGACTTTGAGATGTTGGACCCGCACATTCCCAGTGAGAGGGAGCAAGGCAGGGCTCTGCCTTCTCGTTAAGGCTCTCCTACAGTAAACAAGCGCTCTTTCTGTAGTCTGTTTAGTGCCACCTTTTTCACAGTTTTGTGTGTTTTGTTTGGAATTTCACTTTCAAAATGAAGACAGCAAGCGTACTGCTGAAGGGCTGCATAATGACCCTAAGCACAAGAAGACAGAGATGCGCTTACAGAGGAAATATCTGTGTCAGGTACTCTTTGCCCAGGCTGTTACTGGCTGTGAGACCAATGTTAGTGAATCAAAAGTATATATTGAGGGGCTTCCCTGGTGGCGCAGTGGTTGAGAGTCCGCCTGCCGATGCAGGGGACACGGGTTCGTGCCCCGGTCCGGGAAGATCCCATGTGCCGCGGAGCGGCTGGGCCCGTGAGCCATGGCCGCTGAGCCTGTGTGTCCGGAGCCTGTGCTCCACAACGGGAGAGGCCGCAACAGTGTATATTGAACAAGTTGTCTGTGACCGTTAATTCTATGTGTCAACTTTGCTGCTCCTTGGGGCGCCCAGATTAAACATTACTGGGGGGGCTGTCTGTGAGGGTGCTTTCTGATGAGACATGCATCTGAATCAGTCAAGTTGATTGCCTTCCCCAGTGTGGGCAGGCATCACCCACTCCTTTGAGGGCCTCAACAGAACAAAAGGCAGAAGGAGGAGGGATGCGCCACTCTTTCCTCCCGCCTGCCTTGCGCGAGGTCTTCTGCTCCTGGACTGGGAGTTACAGCACTGGCTCCCCTGCGCCTCAGGCGTTTAGACTCAGACTGGAATTACACCACCAACTGTCCCGAATTTCCAGCTTGCTTATGGCAACTCATGAAACTTCTCAGGCTTTGTAATCACAAGAGCTAATTCCTTGTAAAGAATTTCCATGTATATGTTTATTTATTAGTATATACATTCTCTCTATATATAGTATATATATATATATATTACTATATATATATTCTCTATAGACATATAGATTCTTTGGACAACTCTGACCAATACAGCGTCTTTAAACAGAAACACACCTAAAACAAGCATATGTATTAACCAGCTGACGAAAATGTTGTGACCAGGAGCTCACATACATGTAACCCTGTATTTCCTCTAGAAGCAAGGGTTCAAGATTCACTAGTTCAGTGTTTGTAGCAACTTTGCAGAACAGAACTACGGTGAATAGAGAATTGACTGTCATTCTCTCTTTACTTCATCTTAAATCTCTACCTTACCCACAAGCTCTGTTAATGTCCCAGAAACCCGGGGTTAAGCGTCCCCCCTGCATCCACACCCCATCAGTCCTCAGCCCAAGTGAGCGCATTCTCTCCTCCTCTGCCCCTCTCCTTGGGATCACATCCTCATCATCTGGTACCAAAATGGTCACAAAGGGCTGCTAACTTGTCTTTCCCCTTGCAGTTCCCCACCCACCCCGCCACCGCCCATGTGAACTGACTGTGACCCTCCCCTGCTTAAAACCTCACCTCTGAGATCTTACCAAGCCTGTAGCCACACCTCATCTCCAAATTCCAAGGAAGCACTTGAAGCTCCTGTGATAACCAACTGTTGGGGGTCTCTGCATTTGTCAGGCTCCCCGCCTCTACTCCTGTGCATATGTTGATCTCTCTGCTTGGGATGCCTTTCCTTACCTTTTAAAGTCAATGACACTTACTCATCTTTTGAGACACAACTCAAATGGCACATCCAACATGAAGTGTTCTCTGATCCAAACACAGGAAGAGGCAGGAGCTCCTTGCTCAGGGCTACCTCTGCATCTGGTAGGCACTTTGCTAAGGGCCTTGATGATATGCAGCGGTAATTGTTTATATTTTCCTATTCCTTTGCCCTACTACACTGAGCTCCTCGAGGACAGGAAATGCTTCTTCACGCGTGATCCGCAGGAAGTTTCCTATAATGCTCAGAATATGGTATTCAGTAAGTAACGATGAGAAATGAGTAAGTGAATGAATAAATGACCTTATTCCCACCGATCTCACTTTGACTTACTCTCCTGTGTCTTATGTGAATCTCATCCTGGTCTCAGCTCTCTACCTGCTTAAAGTAATTATAATTTGATAACTACCCACTCAGAGAAGGGCAGAGGTTTCTAGGCAAAACTGTAACTGCCACGTGTTGACTATTTTAAAGCTTATGGTTGAAACCAGAAAAATACCTGGTCTCTGGCCTAACCTTTGCTTTGACCAGGAAACTCAGTCCCCCTTTTCTCTATTATCTACAATGTATCCTTCAAGGTCTAAACTTCTCTAAAAAGCCTTTCCAGCTACCCTCCCATCCGCCCCCAACCTCTGACTACCTTATCTTCTGTTCTCCTTGAGAGGTTCTTAGTACACGTGATCTGGTACTTAATTTTAATTATCCTTCTAGGTCTGCTGACCTGTCTCTACACTTGTCTCCTGAGCAGCCAGGGAGATTCCTTTTTTTTTTTTTTTGCAGTACGCGGGCCTCTCACTTTTGTGGCCTCTCCCGTTGTGGAGCACAGGCTCCAGATGCGTAGGCTCAGCGGCCATGGCTCACGGGCCCAGCCGCCCCGCGGCACATGGGATCTTCCCGGACCGGGGCACGAACCCGTGTCCCCTGCATCGGCAGGCGGACTCTCAAGCACTGCGCCACCAGGGAAGCCTCATGTTGATTCTTGAGAGCAGGTTATCAGTGCGTGCCTAACATACAGGAGATGTGAAGCAGATGTTTGCTAAGAAAGTGAATCACAATAACTCTGTGAGGTACATGTGACAATAGCATAGGAGCAGGACAATGTAATTATTGAGACTAATGTTCTGGGATCCAACTGCCTGGGCTGTAATCCTGATGTGATCACATTCTATCTGGGAAACCTTGAGTTATTAAATCTCTTTATGCCTCAGCTTCCCCATCTATAAAATGGGATTAACGAAAGCACATATCACATAGGTCTTTTGTCCTGATTAAAAGCAATAATGCATACCAAAGCCTTAGCAAATTCCTTAGCACAATGCCTGGCCCACAGTGCATACTCAATACATAGTTGGCTATTATTAATCTTTTTTGTAGAGATAAGAAAACTGATGCTAAAGAATAAACTATCCAAGATCACGCGGAGATAAATTGAGAGGCAGGCTTGAAGTAGTGGAAAGTTAAGGGCGTTTCAAATGGTAAAATGACAAAGTTGAAATGGGAGTAACAAGGATGAGCTGACTCAAAGAGAAGGGTCTCAGAGACAGTCCTGTTGGGTCATATCCGTACAAGGGGGAAAACTGCACAGATAGAGATCACTGTAGGATGAATTGATCCTGGGTGTGCAAGGCTTGGGACGAAGGGATAAGCCATACAACAAAGGAGAGTCCATTCTAGAACAGGGTCCAAGGGCATATTGGTTCATATAAGGCACATAGGGCTAAAAAGAGAGCAAGAAGGGCTGGAAAGGGGTTCAACAATATGAGCAGGTAAGAGCTCCCCCAAGTGAGCCCCACCCCCAAGAGCTAAACACGGCAGGGGAACCTGTGACAAAGGAGTGTCTGAAAAAAAAAAAAAACTGTCAGTGCTTTGATCTGAGGAAGGGAGTACCCCTGTGGCATTTCTCACTTGCACTTGGTTCCTTCACCTAAGTTATCTTCCCTTTGGGCAAAGGTCAGCTGTGTGCTTGTGCCCACACTTGGGGCCAGCTTCTCCGTTAGGCAGAGAAAACACGGTGCCCAGGGTCCGTGATGCCTTCAGTGGTCCATGAAAATATTTTCATTCTCATTACTTTTCAAATCGGAAGAAAAAAAGTACATAATAATAATGAATACATAAAAAGAAATCCACCCTGGATTATATGCATCTTTGTATCAACACAGTCGTAAACTACGACTATCAATATGGAGGAAGGGGCCTTCGAAGGCAAACGCCCTCATCTTAGTGAGTGAACTACTTTCTAGATAAAGCACCAAAGTCGTAATGCAGCCCCACCAATCATGTGAGCGGGAATCAGTGAACAAGAAAAGTGAGAAAGAAATAAAGTCCAGAACACTAGGGTCCTAGGTTTGGGGAAGAAATGTCTCTCTCTGGGGTGAGGACCAAGAAGATGCCAGATGCTGCCCATTCCCTCACTCCCTACCCCACCTCAGCAAGGGCGCAACTCTGTATCCAACCACATTCATTACACCTGGGGGACCCAGTCAGTCATTTCCATGCAGTATCAAAGATGATCGAAACACCTCGGCATCCTCATTTCTATCATTTTTTTGCTCAAGCTCTTCCTCACTTTCAGCCTGTGCAATGCCTAGCTCACTGATGCTGTCCCAAGATGCTTAAAAAAAATGACAGTATCCATTTTCCCTATGTTTTGAGCTCTTGAACCATAAATTTAGAAGAACGGAATCTTCAGGCTGTGCCCTAAAACCTATACACCTATTCTAACAAAATATTAGGATCCATTCAGAACAGCTCTCATCACTGAAATATTTTAAACGAGTAAGAGAGAAAAGAGGTTATTCCTTCCTCTTATTTTGCACTGAACACAATCCACTGGGGTTTATAAATACACTTTATCATATCCCTCTGTGCAAGGAGTCCTGAGTGTTTCCCCCACCAACCCTGCACCATGAGAGAATGAATAAATGAATATCTAAGAGGGCCCACACAATACCCACGAGATAATCGGCATGCTGAAAGTGTCTGAAGATATCATGTATGATAGACACCAAAGAGTGACCCTGTGCGTTTTCCTCCTGAATTACTGGTTGGCAGAAATGGCTGAGCGATACAAACAGATCCGAGGAAGACATAACAGCTAAATTCAGAAAACCAGTGGGCATGATTAGTAGATGTCAGAAATGATATTCTTCTGTGTCCTCCCCACCCCCTGCCGCCCCACACATTTATGTAGGACACAGTTTCTGATTCCCTTTGTTTTTCAATCTCAATCTATTCTAGCTCCAGTTACTCGCTACAAATGGCCACACTGTTTACAGAAGGCTGGGGTGTCAGTTGTGAAAGGAAGGAGGAACCAGAGCAAGCCCACCTCCCGAAGCCTCATTCCCAGCCCCATGGAGGCTCTTGGGGTTCCAGCCTCCTAGGGAGTAAGTGAAGACGGCCAAAAGTTGATCTCCAAATTGAGTTTCTGCAAGGCCAGCTTGCAGTGGCCTTGCAATCAGAAGGAGACACGGAGGGAGCATCCCCATAACAGCCACGCTGAAAATAATTATTCTGATCCAGGAACACCAGCTAAGCTGTAAGAATGGTCTTGTAAGCAAGGTCTGCTTTAATAGAAACGTAAGTATTAGACATTGCAGTCTATTATAAATTGGTTGTAATTTTCTCCTGACACTTTCTGAGTTAAACTAGTTAGTATACAAAAAAAAAATAATAATAATAACAAATGCCACAAAGCAAAAAGCAAACTCGATGTCTGAAGGTTAATGATTGCTCATGAAAGCCACAGAAATAAATTATCTGCCTAGGGACACTGTCACATGATCAGCACAAAAGCTGCAACAGCCAAAAATGTTTATGTAGAGGAAAAAAACACTGTCAGCGTCACAGAACCCTTCCCCCCACAGCTAAATTCGAGTCTGAGCCAGCCAGCTGCTCCTGACTGCTTACATTAAACTAATTTGTGCTGCTACATTGCAGCTGCTTAATTTTTAGTCTGAACTTTATCACCAATAAGTGTTACAATAACAAGCGATATGATGGTATCTCTGAGGAAATATCCATCACCCCCAAACACTGACGGCTTCACAAGAGGAGACTGCAGAAAAACAAATTAAAATGAAAGAAAAGAAAAGAAAAGAAAATCACGCCCACACTGCCTCTTTAAAGGGGGGGAGGGGCGAACTTTTAGTGGGAAAGGCTTTAAAACGCTGCTTTGTTCCGAAGGCCATTCTAAAATGAAGCAGGGGGATGACTGAAAAGGTTAGCGAGCAAGGGAGGAGTTAACAAGTAAGATGTGCTTTTGCTAAGAGAGGGTGATTTGCAAGGTGAGAGCCTGAGACGGGAGAAGGCAATTTTGCTACAACAATGCCATCCGTACCCTCTCTTTCTCTTGCTCACTGCCCCCCAAAACCTTATGGCAACCCAACCTGGAGCTTAAGCGGTGATTCCAGACTTGCTCTAAACAGTCTTCTTTGGCCAGGCGGGGCACTGGGGCTGACAATATTACTTGTTGTTCCCCATGTTTTCCTGTGTTGTTTTCCTAGCCCAGTGTAAATGCAGAAACTCTTCTTTGGACAGAAACAGACACTGACCTGAACTGGTTTCAATTCCTGCCAAATATGCAGGCACTGTTTTTGCTACATTGTGGAATTTGGCTTAGACCCTATGGTCAGGCATTTATTTGTACTCAGAACTAGAATAGAGACCTAACTACTTAAAACATAAAAGATTAAACAAAAGCATTAGGAATGCACCGAAACTTTTCCACCATTAATTCATCTGACTATGATGAATGTTTTTAGTTGAGATATTTCATTACCCTCTCCTGTTCACTGTGTTTGGGGGAGCGGGGTGCAGGTTGGGGGGACAATTCAGCTTTCTCTGCCCTCCCCCCCTCAGTAATTACAAAAACAATTCCTTTGAAAGCCGGGTTGGGGGGGATCAGCTATTTACAGCATTTTTTAAATTCTGTGGTTTTCAGAATGAAGGTTCAAAGTGAGTGTCACTAATGTTGAGTAATAAAGTAGTTTTTCTTACACAAAGATATCCTAAATTTAAAGAGAGATGTTGACGCTGGAATAATTTTCTCAGGCAGGGAAGTAGAGGAGGGGGGAGATTTAGATCCACCCCGTTTTTTCAACTGGACACCTTTACACCTCGTGGTCCTGGACCAGGTCCCAGCAGTATTTTCTTTTTTGAGGCAGCTGGTAAATCACACTACAGGGCTGACTCAGAATGCCACGGGGCAAGGCCTTCCTTGTTTCCATGGGTTTCTGTTGATGTCCCCCGACTGTGGCTGGGTGAGTGTGTCTGTGAGAGTTCTCTAAGGGACGATCCCAGGGGACAGACGTGGATGAGGAAGGAGTCCCTGGGGCCCGTCAGGATGGCTCATCCCCTGTGCCAAGTGGGTCACTCTTGTGTAACTCCAGGCTTTCTCTTCACCCAGGGCTCAGTGGGATGCCTCCGTCTGCTGCTGGCAAGGCTTTAAGACTGCTGCGAACTCAGACACAAGCATCCTGGGGCCTGGAGGTGTGACAGGGTGTCACTTGAATGAGGACAACTTTCTAAAAGGCACCTAACCGTAGGCAGGCTGGGAAGGAATCGAGATGGGAGGGCAATGGAAGGGAGGATCTCTGAACAGCCACTAGATTTCCTTAATGCAGGAGTCGGCCACTTCCTTTGGTTGCCCTTGAATGGAGTGCAAGACCTTCTCCTTGCAATTGGAGGCCAGACATCCTGTTAAAACTTCAACTGTGAAATGAGGAATTAATTTGGTGGAATGTATCAGTCTATCTTACCTATCTGTTTCTCCAGAACTGGACTAAACAGGTCTGACTAGGACACTTGAAGGTTTGTGAATAAGTCCACACACTTGGTGTGAAAGGCAGGTCTAAAGATGTGGGTGCTGGTGCGTATGTGTGAATATGCACACGCACGTATGTGTGGGGACCACGTGTATGAGTTCAGAAGCAGTAGGTATGAAGACATGCTTCTTCATTCTCAAGCAAGCCCCACGATGACAGAAAGAACTTGCTACCAGCCAGGAATGAAGTCACAGCATTGAGCAGTTTGAATTGGCTACTTTCCTGAATATCTCTAGAAACAAATCTTTATCCATGTAGCCTTTTCCAGAACAGTGCCAAATTGGCATAGACTCTGCAAATCCTGAATTAGGATCATAATTCAGGAATGTGGCTATTTTTACCCCTGTGAGCTCCATAAGCATCAAGGCCCGATAGCCGCAGATTCCTTCAACGTGTCTCTGAACTTCCCTCAACCTAACTTTGCTTTTAAGCTGGAAATCATGCCTTTCTGGCTTCTAAATGTCAGAGAAGTGAAAATAGTTAATGAGGTATGTTGTAATTTCCAATTCACAGCATTAATGCTTATCATTATCAGCTTGAGATGTATCATTTTTCACAGAGGCAAAGTGTGGAAAGTAATACATAAGATGAAGAAATGCAAATTTTGTTTTGCATTTTTGCCTCCCTATGAGCACATGGGCCAAATTATAAAGTGACCAAAGTCACATATATATAACTATTCTTTCTTAGTATTATAAATGACAGATAACGTGTCTAAAATTAAAACCACTATCACCATTAATATTTTTATATAAGTTTGTGATAAAATATTTTCCTCCTAAGATCATAAAATTTCTTTACAGGTCATCAAAAGAGATGATGTACATGAAAGTGTGTTGCAAACTGTAGATTCTATTTAGACATAAAGGATATCCATATTATGACATTTATTTTCAGATTTTAACCATAATCTATTCTTTTATTTGCAAAAAAGGTGAAGAAAGGTAAATTGATCAGGCAAAATACCCCAGGAAACAGGATTAAAAGACAAGTCTTGTCACAATTGTTCACTCAACTAGTATTTAGTGTGTGTTTATTTTAGTGCATACAGTGAGGGTATTATGGGTCCATTGTGTATACTGATGCCATGGGACTTGAGAGGCACTTTGAATAACAGCCTCCTGCTTGAAATATGTATTCTCGCCAATGGAAAACATCCCCCCATTCAAACACCAAGAGGTTAGACAACAAAGCAAGAAGCCAGTATCTCTGAAATCAGTTGGCATACACGTGGCTATACTGACTCCAAAGTGGTGAACGATGGGGAAGATTTGGATAGAGATGCCCATAGGCGGAGCCCACTTGTCCAACAGGCACACTTGGCGCCATGCCCAGAGCCCCGGATACTTTTAGGTACCTATGAAAATGTTCTAATTTCTTTTAAAATCAGAAAAGAAAGGAAACTTTTAAGTCAAAGAATGTTTCAATTTATAATATTAATATATTCATCTTTGTATTAACATAATCATAGAATGTAATTTTTAACATTTTTTTAATGGAAGAACGAGCCATGAAGGCAAAAGTACTTGTATTAGTTTCCTGTTGCTGTTGTAACAAATTAGGACAAACTTGGTGTCATTATCTTATAGTTCTGGTGGTCAAAAATACAAAATGGGTTTCACGGAGCTAGAAACATGGGGGCTTGTTCCCCACAGAGAGGAAGAATTGAGGGCCCTACATCATATGAGGGCATGGCACAAGGCCCATTGAAGCTACACGCCAATCTTGTTGGGAACCTCTGGGACTGCACCATCTGATGGAAGGGTATGAGGGATTCCTCCCACCTTCTGCTTGTGAATACACTCTGATCCCACCAGCTCATTCACTTTAAAATAAACTTTCTAAAGCCAATGCTCATAGCCAGAAGCAAATGGAACAAGATGGTCAAGATACCTCCACTCAGTTCATTGGACATTTTCTGGAGATAGATGGTCTCGTCCAAACCTGGTTCTCTGAGGCCGCAGCAGTATAATCTTAAAATGACCTTTGAGAATCTGAGGGACACACACATTTTCAAGATTGGAATTATAATTACAAGAAGAATGTGCAAGGCAGCTATTTCTGGCACCATGATGGACAGGATAGTGATGTTTATGAAAACAAACTCGAGTTGAGCAATGGTCCAGTGGACTTCACGCTGCCAGGGAAAACCATCGGGCCAATAGGACCCATGGTTTCCTTTACTACAAGGGATTTTTTTCTCTGTAATATTATGTAATTGACTCACATCTCCTCATTTTTCCTTTAACAAACCCAGACACAGCCCCAGAGATGCCAAGTCCCCACATATTTCATTTTTTTATCAGATACTTAACACATGGAGACACATTTGCAGTCTACAGTTTAAACAACAGTCTAGGAAACTTTTGTGATTGTAGGATCTAATTTCAACTCCGCTGTAATCCACTCCTCTGTATTACCATCTATAAAATGGATATAGCAAGAATAAACCAAGTCATGAAATTATTTATGGGAATAACCACTTTACACATATAAAATCCTAAATAGTCCAAGCAATAAAAAGTAGCATTTCCCAGTGACATCTCCAAGAAACCCAATTTCTTCTGAACAAGTACAAATTTTCCACAGAGATGCCTTAACTACAGTACTGCATAGACAGACATGAAATGTAAACTTGATAGAAAAACAGAGCGTTGTAACTAAATCTGAATTTGAAAGCTGGAATTTTATCACAATCACAATACATCTAGCCGTCTTCTTCATTTTTGTTTTTTTAAATTACTGCTTATTGCGTTTTGGTTTTCTTCCCATCATGAGGAAAAAAAAAAATCAGAGAAAACCATTTGACAGACAGGCCTACCAAATACTTTGAGTCTTCTGGTGAAAGATTGGGTCCTCAAACAGCTTCTCCAAGGGAAAATTCTTTGAAGTGTTTTACTGCCATTTGATCATTGGAGATTTTGATTATTTGCATTATTTTAAAACGTCTTCATTCTCTAAAGCCTGATAATAGTAAGTATTTTTGTAGGGGACACTTTGATAAATAAAAGAAAACTAACAATAGTATAAAATACATATGGAATTCCTCACTGAAGAGAATTGAAGTGGGGAGGGGGTAGTTAAAATGAAAAACTGACAACAGAAATTTGGTGCCGCTTTATTTTTAAGGGAAGAAAGTAATCCTCCATATTGATATGTAATTTTTACAAAGACAAGGTTTAAAAAGAGTAAAAGAGCAAAGTCAGGAAGGTCAGGGTGTTAAGTGGGATTTCTGCAGCGAAATTATATAATGACACTTTGGAAAGAAGATTTAGGTGAAACTGGAATAATGACATCCTGAGTACTGTTTGGTCACAAACAGTAGAAATTTCTCCCTTTGTAATACCTTTCACCTCATCTTTGCAAGACAGGATAGGGAACAGAGTGAACTCTGAACGGCAGAGAACTACATCCAACTTGCAACAGAAAAAAGGAAAGAAACCATGAGTGTTATATTATTCCAAAATATTCTTGGACCTTCCCTAGATTTTTTTTTTTCCGTCTTGCTACTATACTTGCCCAACCATGCTGGGGTGTTATGCTATTTTAGACATGAGTTAACAGGTCTCTTACATACACACATTTCCACATTCCAATGAGACCTATTATATCCTTTTCCTCCCTACCCCACCCCACTCCCCACTATGCACACACACACACACACACACCCCACTCCCCGCCATGCACACACACACATACACACACACGCACACACGCACCCCACTCCCCACCATGCACACACACATACACACACACGCACACACACACCCCACTACCCGCCATGCACACACACATATGCACACACACACCCCACTCCCCGCCATGCACACACACCCCCCAGTCCCCGCCATGCACACACACATACACACACGCATGCATACACACACGCAAACACACACACCCCACTCCCTGCCATGCACACACACACGCACACACACGCACACACACACCCCACTCCCTGCCATGCACACACATACACACGTGCACACACACACCACTCCCTGCCATGCACACACACGCATGCACACACATACACACACACATCCCACTCTCCTCCTCCACCCACACAGGACCCTCTCCCTCCACTCATTTTTCCTTATCGTTTAACACTTCCCAATGACTGAATGTTTCCAAGTCCATGCAAACCCACAGGACTAAGAAGGGTTTCCTACCACGTGACGTGGTTGATTCTGCAAAACGAAACGGCTGCAGCCAGAAAGCAGGTAAAATAGAGCAAATGGCAGGAAAAAGGAAGAGTTTTGACTGAGCTGATAATTAAGTGAGGGGGTGGGAATAGGCCTCCAGGAATCTTGTAGCACCTTTCTACTCACCCTGTGACATGTGGACCAACAGCATCAGCTGGGCTCTTGTCAGAAATGCAGAAACTCAGGACTCACTTGGATTCAAACCTACTGAATCAGAATCTGCATTTAACAAGACCCCTAGAGGATTCAGAGGCGTTAAGGATAGAGAAACACTGCCTTGTGTCAGTCTCCTGCCACCAGAAAACTAAAGAAAGTGGTCGATAATTTAAACATTTATATCCAATAAGGAGAAAAATTATAACTTCCCTTGATAACATATTTCAAGAACTATTAGCCTTAGCAATCACGATGCAGTTATACTCATCCACACCCTGTCATTTACTACCCTTCTCATAATTTACTAGGATTTTCCTTGCTTTATCTGCAGATTCCCTCTCTCCAAATAAGTTCATGGCAATGCAAGAAAACTACAGTATAAGATGTGGGATGTGGGGACTTCCCTGGTGGCACAGTGGTTAAGAATCCGCCTGCTAATGCAGGGGACACGGGTTTGAGCCCTGGTCCGGGAAGATCCCACATGCCATGGAGCAGCTAGGCCCGTGTGCCACAACTGCTGAGCCTGCGCTCTAGAGCCTGCGAGTCACAACTACTGAAGCCCGCGTGCTGCAACTACTGAAGCACGTGCGCCTAGAGCCCGTGCTCCGCAACAAAGAGAGGCCACCGCAACGAGAAGCCCACACACCGCAACGAAGAGTAGCCCCCGCTCGCCGCAACTAGAGAGAGCCCACACGCAGCAACGAAGACCCAACGCAGCCAAAAATAAATTTAAAAAAATAAATAAATAAAAATAAATAAATTTATAAAATGTGGGATTTGGAACAGAGATTAATCCTGTGATGGGCACTCCACCCTCCACTACCAGTGAAATCAGCTCAAAGAGGGAGAAGGGGGAAAGTAGCGTTACCCACCCCCCAGAGTCTTTTTCATTCAACTCAAAAGAACTTACTGCATATAGAGTATTTAGTAAAGGAGATGAACATTTATTTTTTCCTTTTTATGCTAAGTTGTGCTGGGGATGTTGAACAACTATATCACACCCGAGAGTCATCAGCCCTCTTTCTAAGGCCAGTCCTTTCCTCGTGACAGAGGGGAAGGGTGGGGGTGGGGTCTGGAGTCACTTGGGGTTCTACTGGAAAGTGCCTTCTAGAACTTAGAAGTGATGGAAAAAAAAACAAGTGAAAAACCAGGGCAGAGTTATGCAAAGTCACCTAAAATAAAGAAAAAGAAAGAGAGATAATTGCTCTATGGAAAGATGAGTCAATCCGAAAGGGAGTTCATTGCCACGGAAGCACAGTAAAGGAAGAGCCCCAGAGGCAAACAGTGGCAGGGCCCACTCTGGGACAGGCACCCTCCATCATCAGATTTTGCATGTGAGCATTTCCAGCCCCACTGAAAATCCATCCTCATGGTGGAGATGGAGGCAAAATGTGTGACCACAGACTATTTCTGATCCCATTCACAAAGTTATTCCTAATATGTTTTGGATGTTTCAAGCTAGCTTACTGATGCTGAGAGTCACCCAATTTCTCTAAATCCTACTTTTCAGATTCTGCCCTACCAAAAAAAATTGAATTAATATTTGACTTTCCTTAAAGCTTGATCATAGCAAGGAAAGGGGTAATCATGTGGATTCTACTCTTCAAGTTCTTTTTTTTCTTATTATTATTATTTATTTATTATTTTTGGCTGTGTTTGTTGCTGCGCGTGGGCTTTGTCTAGTTGCGGCGAGCGGGGGCTACTCTTCGTGGTAGTGTGAGGGCTTCTCATTGCAGTGGCTTCTCTTGTTGCGGAGCACAGGCTCTAGGGGCTCAGGCTTCAGTAGTTGTGGCACGTGGGCTCAGTAGTTGTGGAGCACAGGCTTAGTTGCTCCGTGGCATGTGGGACTTTCCCAGACCAGGGCTCGAACCCGTGTCCCCTGCATTGGCAGGTGGATTTTTAACCACTGTGCCACCAGGGAAGTCCTATTCTGGTTCTTAATGCCATAACGTCTCACAGTGAATGAATGGGTTGACTTTCTAAATTATACATCAATCTTAAAACCTGGGTTAATGTGAGTCTGCCCGTGAGAAAGGGACATTCAGTCAAGATCCTGACAAATCATCTTTTCTGGGCCTAAAAGCCCAGGGGCTAGACAGACCATGACCACTTAATTGAAGCCCGAAAGGCTGCTTTAGTAAGCTTGTCCAGAGACACTCCTGGGCCCTTAGCCTCTGATGACCATATTATTATTAACATGGGAGTGTAATTAATCTCTGAGGTCTGTGGTCCATAAACCTTTAAAACTCCTTAGAACTATCTGTTCCTCATACAGTTCTGGAAATGCCATGGGGATATCAAAAGACGATCATAAAGTTGCGGTGGGGGTGGTGATGCAGCAGGGATGTTCATGTCTCTATTTTTCAAAAAATATTTTCTGTTTCTCCCATGTCCCTGGCACTGTGAGTAATTGCTGGGAACACTTTGAATCGGGCTATAGACAAACAAGCATCTACAGTGTAATGTGTTAGGGCCATATAGAAGAAAATAAGAAATGCAATGTACGTAGGAGAAGAGGTGCCCAAATCCATGGGATTCAGAGCCGTTTTCTAAATGAAATTTGCATTTGAGCTGAGACTTGAAGGGTAAAAAGGATTTGGCCAAGTATGTGATTTAGGGAGAGAATCTGACCGGTTCTGTTCTGAAAAATAAAACAGCCGAAGATATAGCACAGTTAACACCAAATGGATGGCAAGGAAAAGAAACAACTCTGACTGTTAATAACTAAGGAATAGGGTAAGAATAGTTCCTGGAGCCTTGCTACTAAAGTCTAGTCTGTGGGTCAGCAGCAGCAGCTGGAATGTTATTAGAAACACAAATTCTTGGGGCTTCCCTGGTGGCGCAGTGGTTGAGAGTCCGCCTGCCGATGCAAGGGACACCGGTTCGTGCCCTGGTCCAGGAGGATCCCACATGCCACGGAGCGGCTGGGCCCGTGAGCCATGGCTGCTGAGCCTGCGCGTCCGGAGCTTGTGCTCCGCAATGGGAGGCGCCACAGCAGTGAGAGGCCCGCGTACCGCAAGAAAAAAAAAATACAAATTCTTAGGCCCCATCTGAATCAGGTTTTCTAAATCAGACTCAGCATTTTGGCATGTTTGGAGAACTACACATAGTTCCATCAGTTAGGTGCTAAGTCACTAAGAAATGGTAGGAGATGAACCAAACAAGTAGCACAGGGCTAGCTCACAAAGGATCATATTTGCCATACACGAGGGTAACTTTAAGAACTTGAGACTGGAGAGATATTCAATTTGCATATTCAATGCATCTCTAATAGAAGAATGGAGAATGAATTGGGTCTAAGATAAGTTCACTAGTTCTGGCAAAAAAAAGAATCTAAACTAAGGCAGGGACAGTGGAAGAGAGAGAGAAACATCGAAAGGCTTTTCAGAGGCAGACAGGATAAGAACTGATGGTTGACTGGTCTGAGGAGCATGATTTTCAGGTGTCTGACTTGGATACTTAATTGGATAAGGAGGAGGTTTGCACACAGGTAGTATGTAGAAATATCTACTAGGTGTTTGAACCTGAGCTAAGGAGAGATGCAGAAATACAGATCTGGAAGTCATCAACACAGGGGATAACTGACGCCATGAACAGAGATATTATTTTCCAAGGAAGCTGTGTAAAGTGGGAAGAGAATCCTTCCTCTGCTTGTTTCTCCACAGTCTTCCCCTCCTTCTTCCACTGCCCCATCACAAAATTCCCAGGGCCATGACTGGTGAAGAGCAAGTTCTAGGTTCTGGAATTCTGTTGTGACATCTCTAATTATCTCTAGAATATTTCTGTCTAAAATCCTACTTCACTATGGTTCTACCTTGGATGGGATGATTGTACATGAATCTGATTTTAAAAGGCATACTAATGATTTCTGAAAATTACCTTTTCCCATCCTAAGAAGTACGTGTGCATTTTACAAGATTGTTTACCTAGTGCCTAAATTTAGAACAATACACCAAAGGATACATAATTCCCTGGTAATTTCCAACACCACGGCACACGAATGACAGCCATTCTTGGGAAGCAGATGGACTTTGCATTGATGCTCCTACTATGCTAGTAGATGGAAAGCAACCAGCCGCCCCCCACCCCCACCCCCTAGACAAGGCTTGTTAAAACAAGGGATGAAGTGATATGATATCTGCGGTTGTCTTTAAAATAATCCAGTGGCATTCAAGGGGACAGGAAAGGGAATATACAGACCAAGGCTGGTCATGAGTTGACACTGGTCAGAGCTGGGTGAATTGTACTCGGAGTTATTGTTGTGTATGTTTCAAATTTCCACAATAAAAAAAAAAAAGTTTCTTTCCCAAATATTAGGAACGACAATTGAAGTCTGAATTTAACTTCTTGCTCTGAACCCGTCATATTTGACCTAACTTCTTGCTCTGGACAAGTCAGATTTCTAAGGACACAAAGTAAATAACAGCTTTATCTTTGGATTTGCCAGTAGTCTCAAACTATCACTCTTTGCTTAAGGCATTTTTGTCATTCCAATTAATTCAACATCTTTCAACACATTCATTATCATTATACTTACTACATCTTCCAAATCATAATTAATAGAAAGTATTAATGGCGGTATAAATCACTGGGAGAATCTTCTCAATTATACAGTCGGTGAAAAGCGATAAATGATAATAATTCTGCAAATTCACCTCAAGATGATCCTCAAAAGATCCATAGGGTGCATTCATTTAATTTAAATTCCTACACTGAACAGTGAAATGTCTCCAATATTTCAAAAGCCAAAGTTAAAAAGAGAAAATATAATGTCAGTTATGTCTAATTTGGCTTTCAATTTATCGGTGGGGAAAAGATTTTTCATGAGAAATGCTTATAAATATAGCCTCCAAGTCTCTCTCTTAGTTTGCCATTTAGAAACAAATCAGAAAAAAAGTGTTTTTTTAAACATTGAAAAATATAGCACAATGACAAAGATTCCTTCCATGAAGTGAGAAAGAAATGTGTGTTTATTTTTGATGCCATACACACTATTAAAATAATACAGGAGTAAAGAATCAATAAGGTGATTGACAATATTATCTATTACTGTGAAAAGGATTCTTGAGTAAAAAGGCTGAGAAATAATTAATGCTGTTCTTCAAACCACACTGATATTCTTACCCAAATATATAAATAAATGTTATATAAAGTAATTCACATGACTAAGTATATCTAAAAATATTTTGTATAAAACTAGACTACTGCATGAATAGAATATATTTTTTCCTTTATTATGCCATTTGTTCAGGTTATTTGCCTGTTCTCAAAACCGTTCCTGATTTTACCTGATCTGCACTATATTTCAAGGGACAAACTCTGTAAACTACATTTCCCAGGATCCCTTTCAGAATGACTTCCTGATAGGTTCGGCCAATGGTAGGCACTAGTGGGAGATTGAGGGTAGGGAGAAGGAAGAAGCCAGAGTATTTCTTCTTCTCTTTCTCCTTCAGGTAGTGGCTATATCTCCTACTTAGACCAATCAGAGAGTCTCTCCTTTGTGGTTCTAGCCCCTAATAGATAGCCCCTTCCTTTGCCTCTGAGCAGTCCCAGTTCCTACCCAGTGGTGCTGGCCTCAGGACCCAGGTGACACTACTTTCTGCCTTAGTTCATCCAGCTCTAAAGGTGATAGAGGATTCCTGCTGTTGCTAACCTCTGGCTGCCTTCCTTCTCCATCCGTCTGACTTTCAGGCACTGCTAACGCCTTTTGTAATTATTTCCCCATAATAAATATGTTTACTGAAATAAATGTGGTTCAAATTCTGTTTTCCTAGCTAATATACTCTTCATCTTTAATTCTGCAATTTTATAGTGTTTTTTAAAAAGCTATTATGTGTATTGGCATAACTTTTATCCTTACAAAATGATTCTATTTATTGTTTATGATCAATTGCTTCTTAAGTGGTTGCAAGTATTCTTACCAGAAATTCTATTATTTTGCTGAATACTGGTGAAAGGCTGTTTCCAGACATTTGGAAGATACTCTTATTTTAAAAATTGGTATTAATGTTGTTTTGTTTTGCCCCAGAAGTTTGGTCAATAATTACATATTAATTTCTTACCACATATGCATATGAAATAGTAAAAATAGATTTAAAAAATATGAGCCCTCCCTGAAAAGGAACTTAGCACCTCACTACAGAAAATTGGACATATTCACTGAAAAAGGCTATAGGACATTAGTAAACATACGTTTGCATTACAACATAATATCTACATATGCCTTCACTTGCTTATGCAATAGGTGTATTCCTAAAAAGCTAAATGCAAATCAAGTCAAATATAGTTTTGTTAAGTAATGCAAAATGTAAACAACATTGAGGTTTATAAAAGCCCACCATTCTACCTCTTTCCTCCAATTCTCTCCCAGCTTTGCTAATTGTATTCCCCAGAGATGAGTATTGTTAACAATTTGGTGTCTATTCATCCAGACACTTTTCAATACATATATTGTTTCATTTATTCAACAAATATTTATAAGCACCTACCATAAGCCAGGCACTTTCTAAGCACAGGAGATATAACGGAGGAAGAACGAGACCAAGCTGCTACTATTCTCACAGGGTAGACAATGACAAACAAACAAAAACATAACTATCTAGTATGCAGGTAGTAATAGAAGCTAAGAAGGAAAATAAAGCAGAGAAATGGACAGAGACAATGGGGAAAAGAGGAGAGGCTTTCTATTTTAGTGCCTTCTCAAGAGTATGTTACTCTACAGATTTTAGGGAGTTTTCCTTAGATACAAATGTTTAAATGGTTGACAACCACCTCTTTTAATCTTCTGTAGTAGGAAAATGATCTAGATAATTTCTTGAGGTTCCTTTCTGCCCTATCACTTTGCTATCAACAACTTCACAATTAACCACATAATTGACAACTCTGTTTTTAGAAATGTCTTTAAATGTTAATATTCATAATATCCTAACAGTTTCATGATCCTTAGCCCCTCATTCTCTTTCTATTCTAACAAGCAGATTCTTTTCTCTGTTCCCCAACCCACAGCGTCACAAATTACTGACTTGGGTCACATAGGCATTCAATGTAGAAATAAATCAATAATATGTTTATACTGGGAAAGCTACGCAACTTTGTCTGACAGTTTCACTACACCCTTCTCAGATTCTCAGAGTGCCTGACATGCCCAGAACTTCCTGCAGAAGGCTTCCGATATATCAAATGCTAAGTATCATCACAACCTGACCATAAATTAGGAGACAGGGGTCAGCTCCTGAGTCAAGGACAACTGGCTCCAGACTGGCCATCAGCTCATGTGGGACCAGCGCCAAACATCTGCCCTAACCAGGTGCCTTAAACCAGATCCCATCGGATACTGTCTCACGGGGAATGTAAATCTGAGGCTTGCAACTATGTCAGCAAACATAGAGCGCTATGGAAATAAACGTGCAGTAGATGTCATGAAGCAGTGGAAGCAGAGCGTAATAAGAAGGTGCGTGCTACTGATCACAAGAAGACAGAATACACCAGAAAGTCCTGTAATAATTTAGTTAGAAACTAACTACTAACTAGTCCTTGGAATTAGTGACATGTGGAGACAGTATTTATCAATTTATGTATACATTTTATTGATTTCTCTTTTTTTTTTTTTTTTTTTTTTTTGCGGTACGCGGGCCTCTCACTGCTGTGGCCTCTCCCGTTGTGGAGCACAGGCTCTGGACGCACAGGTTCAGCGGCCATGGCTCACGGACCCAGCCGCTCCGTGGCATGTGGGATCTTCCCGGACCGGGGCACGAACCCGTGTCCCCTGCATCGGCAGGCAGACTCTCAACCACTGCGCCACCAGGGAAGCCCTCTCTTATATTCTGATTGCCCTTCGTCCCAAGTGTTTACTGAAAATTACATTCTAGATATTCTTGTTTTGGTAGGTAACACTATAGTCTTGTAATATTGTCTTTCTATGTACATACAAGATTTACCTTTTTACTAGCAACTGAGATAGAGTTACTTTCTGTCACCCAGCATATTGGAGTCTGTCAGAAACTGTATAATAAGCCAGCAATTTTTATTATTTAATATTTTAGTTTGAATTTCTAAGAAGCCTGCCCCTTATATGCTTTGAAAGATTTTGGCAATGTATTTAACTAGAGAATAAAAAATTGCACAGGTGATCCAGATTAAATGAGAAGTAACTATTTGAGCTGGCCAGCTGTTGGGGTGTGTGTTAATCTGGGTTTAAGTTGATTATCTGCTAGTGTCATCGACTGCAGTTCCTCCATATATACACTAAACCATCTTGTTCACTTTTTGAAGAGTTTCATTTAATTAACATTATGATTCTCTGTGGGGTTCCTCTCCCACCTGTCTGTATAGAAGAGGAGAATTAGACAAAACATTCTTCTGGGGAGCAAATAGGAATTATTTGGAATGATTTACTCTTTTGTTGTTGTTGCTCAGTTGTAGTTCTACATTCCTGGTGAATGATGAACGTTGCCATCAAAAGGCTGCCCCCCTGGGCTTCCCTGGTGGCGCAGTGGTTGAGAGTCTGCCTGCCGATACAGGGGACACGGGTTCGTGCCCCGGTCCGGGAGGATCCCACACACCGCGGAGCGGCTGGGCCCTTGGGCCCTGGCTGCTGAGCCTGCGCGTCTGGAGCCTGTGCTCCGCGGTGGGAGAGGCCACAGTGGTGAGAGGCCCGCGTACCGCAAAAAAAAAAAAAAAAAAAAAGATTGCTGTCTTGTAACATAAATGTTGTCCACTCCCCTTTTTCACAAGTGTAGGGAAGTTAAAGGGAAAGTAATTTCTCTAGGCTCTCACATAAATGTGAATTGGGCCAACAATTTCAGTTCATCCTTTTGTGAATCAGAGGATCTCACTACCCTGGATATATTTATACTTATTTCTTCCATTCCCTTTAATGTTACTTAATCTTCTTTTACTAAACTAATGTGAACAGCAGGGAAACAGGGCTAAATGCATAAGTTTCTTTGCACTCTTGCAGCATTCCACCCACATAAGACAAATAAACATTTGAAAAGCCAAAAAGAAGGTGCGTGCTATCAAGAATAAATGTGGAAGACAAAAAGGATAACGTGTAGAGGGAACTGAACTGTGGAGAAAAAGCAGGCAGGGAAGTGTTATCCCAAGGACAGTCTCCTCTAAGAGATGCTGTTGGGTCACCAGGTGTCCTGCCAGCCTCCCTGGAGCATCACTGTATCCCAAACGCCTGGAACTTTCTGGCCTGTGTGTGAGCTAAGATAATCTTATGTCCTCCTTACGTTCCCAGGGTTTATTCTTATTTAAAAACCTGTTAACTGAAGTTACCTGATAATAGCTATCAGGATTAAAGCAGGATTAAAACTGCATTTTAGGAAGTCAGCCAACATCATTTATGCAACAAGATGACCTTCTCTGCCTGATTGGTGAGGTCAGTTATCAATAACACATTCCAAAGCTTTGTTGTACGCAGGGCACTCCAGAAAACATCAATGACATGGCCCACAGGGACATTATGACCCAATAAAAGGGAGATGTATAAGTACTAATGCTCTGGACAAAGATTTACATTAAGTTTAGCACAAACAATTGCATCATTGCAATGTACGTAGTCATGATGAAGACCATAAACTCTGGATCGACACTGCGAGGGTTTGGTTCCCAGCTCTCCAGCTTAGAAGCTGTTCTACCCTGGGTAAATTACTGCCACCTTTCTATGCCTAAGTGCTTTAATTTGTAAAATGGGGACACCTGAGACAGAGTGGTGTGCGGATTAAATGAATTAATACGTGTAAAATGTTTATTGCTATACCAGCATTTATAGCTTATGATAGTGGAAAAAATAGTACAAATACAAACCTTGAGAATAGTAAAAAGAAAAAACGTTGTTTCAACTATATATTTATCTTTTACACTTGTGCTAGTGTTTTAATATGCACAAAGGCTCTCCCACAAGACTATAAACTCTGGGAAGGCAGGGACCATGCTTAAATTACATATCTCTCAGCAACAGTTGTCTCTCAGCAACTGTCACAGTTTCTAGCACATAATACGTATGTGACAATATTTGTTAAAGTAACAAATGGATCATCTAAGCCCATATTTATATCCTGTGGTGAACACACCCAATTAACAGTACAGTGCTACCCCACTTTTTCCCTTTTCATCTTTCTAATATAGGTTTTATCTATTCACCTTGCTGCTTCATAATCTGACATTTAAGTTTCCTCAGCAATAGTATAAGGGGATTCAAACTTGCTGTGACCATATTCCCACTTAACAAAGCATTTCTCCCACTTAGAGTCTTTTCTATCTACTTTTTAAGCGCAAACAATTTATAACATCTATTATCTATTCTAGATTCTGCCAGGAACAAAGTAGGAAAACCCTGGAACACCCAGTACCCATTGTGCACCTGGGTTCCCCATAGCTGGCCTCTGAATCTGTTATAATTGATTTACCATGACCTCAGTGCACACAAGAGCAGTGCTGAAATTCCTCATGACATCCTTAGATCTCTTTTTGCCACATCCTTTGCCCTGACTTTAAGAGAAAGCCAACCGTCTCTCCTCTGGCCTGTGCCACAGATGTCTTCCACATCAATACCATCTGTGATTCTGATGGAAATGATAGTTAAAATTTGTTGCATCTGTTATTGGACCTATCTTTGCAGTACGAGTAATGAAATTTGGCTTCCAAACTAATTTATTTTTATGCCCATAGCCCAAAATAACCTGTAATTAAAACACTAAAGGTAGACACAACTGAGAGATACAAAATGAATGTGAGAAAAAGTTCTTTTTCAATAAAGAAGCATGACAATTGTTGAAAAATATCAAGTCTAAGAGCTATTTATAATCTAAGCTAGTAGAAAATATAATTATGGAAAGATAGCTTTTTATTGGTAGACCTGAAACTACGGAAATGAATAGAGTGATAACCTGAAATATGCTCTGGCTAAAGCACTGTTTTTATAGTGGAATCCGGAGGTGACTATTGTTTTGTTCTTATTTTAATTGTTGTGAACATATGGGGTAAAGAGAGGGAACATAAATATGACTGCAGTTAAAGTGTATCTACAGGAGTCAATTAAATTATTTTCTAAGGGATCATAAATATGATATATAATTTTATCACTTAAAATTGAAGATATGTAATTTATACATTAAATTGGTAATTTTTAAGATTTTCAAATAATGTATTTTATATTAATTAAACAAGATGTTGAAAGTTTTCAAATGGCAAAAAAAAAGTTTAATGGGCTTGATGCTTTGGTATTTATCAAAAATATATTCTTACAATTTCTGAATTAATATTGATAATAAATTTTACATTGATAATAAACTTCTAGCCCTAGAAGAAAACTTAAGCATATTTTACTTAGTTTTACATACCCTTTTTATGGATAAAAACACTTCTCTGGTTTTCCAGTGGCCTCACATATGACTAGTGCCAAGCTGGACCAGAGCCCCATTTTCTTTCCATCCAGCCTCTGGTGAGTCCACCACTCTCCCACCCAACAGAATACAGAAAGTTTAACCACTTAAAACTCTCTGAGGATGAACTATTCCAAGGACATGTGCATCATCATTGTAACTTTACTAATGGTGACTATTTATTCTGCCACAAGTGATAAAATAATCTTTGTTTTCAACAAAAATAAAGAATTTTGCAAAACAAAAATGTAAGAGATAACCAAAGTTATGCTGGCTAGGAAAAGCTATAAAGATGACTGAATAAAACATTCTTAGGGCCATTTCACATAGAAGAATCAAAAGTTCTATCCTGAGAAGTAAAAAAAAAACCCAAAATTAATTACTATTCCAGAAAAACACATTTCAAGTCTTACCCCATTCTACTGGTTGCACCAGGTTTCACAGTTATAAAGGAGTACTGATATTTCATTTAAGGAAGTTTACCAGAATGATTTACACAAGAACGTGACCATCCGTGGAAGGGAACATAGCTCTGGGATTAGGATGCCTGGACTCAATTCCAGGCTCTATCATGTCCTAGGTGTGCACCCAAGGCAACCTGCTTAACCTCTCTCAGTCCCTCAGTTTCCTCAAACAGAAAAAAAGGGTATAATAATAATATCAACCTTAAAGGATTATTGTGTGTATTAAAAAGGTAGCATATAAGGTTCTTGGAACTGCCTGGGTACATAGTAAATAGTCAATAAATAAATACAGGGTCACTATTATTGTTGTTATTATGATCAATACTCGGTTAGTAGGTCATCAACAACAAGTATCCATGGAATGTGAACAATTTAGAAGACACTGTAAGATGTTACAAAGGAATAAGATGATTCCTTAAGAAGATACGATGCAGTGGAAGAAGGAAAAAATGCAAATACAACTGATAAAAACAAAAATATAAATGGATAATAAAGTCTAAGTGAAATAATGTAAACAAATGTTACAAATGCTAATTATTACTATAATTACCATACCACTATCCATTAATGACCAATAAATTAGTAAATTATGCCCATGTTGACACTTTTACTCTCTACACAATAGTTTTTTAAACAGATAGCTACAAAATTCTTTAGAAAGTCTCGTTCAAAGAATAATTTTTAAAAGTAACTATTAATTACTCAGCATAAAAAGGAGCACCTATCTCAAAACAGCAGATAACATGATATAAATCTATAAAACACTGGACACAATCTCTTTAAAATAGAGATATCAATATTATTAATCTTATTCTTTTTTCTTTTTCTTTTTCTTTTTTTTGGCCACACCAAGTGGCTTGCAGAATCTTAGTTCCCCGACCAGGGTTCAAACCCGACCCGGTAGAGAAAGTGCTGAGTCCTAACCACTGGGCCACCAGGGAGTTCCCCTATTAATCTTTTTTTTTTTTTTATTAGTTTCTGCTTTATAACAAAGTGAATCAGTCATACATACACATCTGTTCCCACATCCCTTCCCTATTGCATCTCCCTCCCTCCCACCCTCCCTATCCCACCCCTCCAGGTGGTCACAAAGCACCGAGCTGATCTCCCTGTGCTCTGCGGCTGCTTCCCACTATCTATCTACCTTACGTTTGGTAGTGTATATATGTCCATGCCTCTCTTTCGCTTTGCCACAGCTTACCCTTCACCCTCCCCATATCCTCAAGTCCGTTCTCAAGTAGGTCTGTGTCTTTATTCCCGTTTTACCCCTAGGTTCTTCATGACATTTTTTTTTTTAATTCCATATATATGTGTTAGCATACGGTATTTGTCTTTCTCTTTCTGACTTACTTCACTCTGTATGACAGACTCTAGGTCTATCCACCTCATTACAAATAGCTCAGTTTCGTTCCTTTTTATGGCTGAGTAATATTCCATTGTATATATGTGCCACATCTTCTTTATCCATTCATCCGATGATGGACACTTAGGTTGTTTCCAGCTCCGGGCTATTGTGAATAGAGCTGCAATGAACATTTTGGTACCTGACTCTTTTTGAATTATGGTTTTCTCAGGGTATATGCCTAGTAGTGGGATTGCTGGGTCATATGGTAGTTCTATTTTTAGTTTTTTAAGGAACCTCCATACTGTTCTCCATAGTGGCTGTACCAATTCACATTCCCACCAGCAGTGCAAGAGTGTTCCCTTTTCTCCACACCCTCTCCAGCATTTATTGTTTCTAGATTTCTTGATGATGGCCATTCTGACTGGTGTGAGATGATATCTCATTGTAGTTTTGATTTGCATTTCTCTAATGATTAATGATGTTGAGCATTCTTTCATGTGTTTGTTGGCAGTCTGTATATCTTCTTTGGAGAAATGCCTATTTAAGTCTTCTGCCCATTTTTGGATTGGGTTGTTTGTTTTTTTGCTATTGAGCTGCATGAGCTGTTTATAAATTTTGGAGATTAATCCTTTGTCAGTTGCTTCATTTGCAAATATTTTCTCCCATTCTGAGGGTTGTCTTTTGGTCTTGTTTATGGTTTCCTTTGCTGTGCAAAAGCTTTGAAGTTTCATTAGGTCCCATGTGTTTATCTTTGTTTTTATTTCCATTTCTCTAGGAGGTGGGTCCAAAAGGATCTTGCTGTGATTTATGTCATAGAGTGTTCTACCTATGTTTTCCTCTAAGAGTTTGATAGTTTCTGGCCTTACCTTTAGGTCTTTAATCCATTTTGAGCTTATTTTTGTGTATGGTGTTAGGGAATGATCTAATCTCATACTTTTACATGTCCCTGTCCAGTTTTCCCAGCACCACTTATTGAAGAGGCTGTCCTTTCTCCACTGTACATTCCTGCCTCCTTTATCAAAGATAAGTTGGCCATATGTGCGTGGGTTTATCTCTGGGCTTTCTATCCTGATCCACTGATCTATCTTTCTGTTTTTATGCCAGTACCACACTGTCTTAATTACTGTAGCTTTGTAGTATAGTCTGAAGTCAGGCAGCCTGATTCCTCCAGCTCCGTTTTTCGTTCTCAAGATTGCTTTGGCTATTCGGGGTCTTTTGTTTTTCCAAACAAATTTTGAAATTTTTTGTTCTACTTCTGTGAAAAATGCCAGTGGTAGTTTGATAGGGATTGCATTGAATCTGTAGATTGCTTTGGGTAGTAGAGTCATTTTCACAATATTGATTCTTCCAATCCAGGAGCATGGTATATCTCTCCATCTATTTATATCATCTTTAATTTCTTTCATCAGTGTCTTATAATTTTCTGCATACAGGTCTTTTGTCTCCTTAGGTAGGTTTATTCCTAGATATTTTATTCTTTTTGTTGCAATGGTAAATGGGAGTGTTTTCTTGATTTCATTTTCAGATTTTTCATCATTAGTGTACAGGAATGCCAGAGATTTCTGTGCATTAATTTTGTATCCTGCTACTTTACCAAATTCATTGATTAGCTCTAGTAGTTTTTCGGTAGCATCTTTAGGATTCTCTATGTATAGTATCATGTCATCTGCAAACAGTGACAGCTTTACTTCTTCTTTTCCAATTTGGATTCCTTTTATTTCCTTTTCTTCTCTGATTGCTGTGGCTAAAACTTCCAAAACTAGGTTGAATAAGAGTGGTGAGAGTGGGCAGCCTTGTCTTGTTCCTGATCTTAGTGGAAATGGTTTCAGTTTTTCACCATTGAGGACAATGTTGGCTGTGGGTTTGTCATATATGGCCTTTATTATGTTGAGGAAAGTTCCCTCTATGCCTACTTTCTGCAGGGTTTTTATCATAAATGGGTGTTGAATTTTGTCGAAAGCGTTCTCTGCATCTATCGAGATGATCATATGGTTTTTCTCCTTCAACTTGTTAATATGGTGTATCACATTGATTGATTTGCGTATATTGAAGAATCCTTGCATTCCTGGAATAAACCCCACTTGATCATGGTGTATGATCCTTTTAATGTGCTGTTGGATTCTGTTTGCTAGTATTTTGTTGAGGATTTTTGCATCTATGTTCATCAGTGATATTGGCCTGTAGTTTTCTTTCTTTGTGACATCCTTGCCTGGTTTTGGTATCAAGGTGATGGTGGCCTCGTAGAATGAGTTTGGGAGTGTTCCTTCCTCTGATATTGTTTGGAAGAGTTTGAGAAGGATGGGTGTTAGCTCTTCTCTAAATGTTTGATAGAATTTGCCTGTGAAGCCATCTGATCCTGGGCTTTTGTTTGATGGAAGATTTTTAATCACAGTTTCAATTTCAGTGCTTGTGATTGGTCTATTCATATTTTCTATTTCTTCCTGAGTCAGTCTTGGTAGGTTGTGCATTTCTAAGAATTTGTCCATTTCTTCCAGGTTGTCCATTTTATTGGCATAGAGTTGCTTATAGTAATCTCTCATGATCTTTTGTATTTCTGCAGTGTCAGTTGTTACTTCTCCTTTTTCATTTCTAATTCTATTGATTTGAGTCTTCTCCCTTCTTTTCTTGATGAGTCTGGCTAATGGTTTGTCAATTTTGTTTATCTTCTCAAAGAACCAGCTTTTAGTTTGGTTGATCTTTGCTATTGTTTCCTTCATTTCTTTTTCATTTATTTCTGATCTGATCTTTATGATTTCTTTCCTTCTGCTAACTTTGGGGGTTTTTTGTTCTTCTTTCTCTAATTGCTTTAGGTGCAGGGTCAGGTTGTTTACTCGAAATGTTTCCTGTTTCTTAAGGTGGGATTGTATTGCTATAAACTTCCCCCTTAGAACTGCTTTTGCTGCATCCCATAGGTTTTGGGTCGTCGTGTCTCCATTGTCATTTGTTTCTAGGTATTTTTTAATTTCCTCTTTGATTTCTTCAGTGATCACCTCGTTATTGAGTAGTGTATTGTTTAGCCTCCATGTGTTTGTATTTTTTTTTTCTGTCACTTTTTTTTTTTATTAGTTTCTGCTTTATAACAAAGTGAATCAGTCATACATATACATCTGTTCCCACATCCCCTCCCTCATGCATCTCCCTCCCTCCCACCCTCCCCATCCCACCCCTCCAGGCGGTCACAAAGCACCGAGCTGATCTCCCTGTGCTCTGCGGCTGCTTCCCACTATCTATCTACCTTACGTTTGGTAGTGTATATATGTCCATACCTCTCTTTCCCTTTGTCACAGCTTACCCTTCCCCTTCCCCATATCCTCAAGTCCATGTGTTTGTATTTTTTACAGATCTTTTCCTGTAATTGACGTCTAGTCTCATAGCATTGTGGTCGGAAAAGATACTTGATACAATTTCAATTTTCTTAAATTTACCAAGGCTTGATTTGTGACCCAAGATATGATCTATCCTGGAGAATGTTCCATGAGCACTTGAGAAAAATGTGTATTCTGTTGTTTTTGGATGGAATGTCCTATAAATATCAACTAAGTCCATCTTGTTTAATGTATCATTTAAAGCTTGTGTTTCCTTATTTATTTTCATTTTGGATGATCTGTCCATTGGTGAAAGTGGGGTGTTAAAGTCCCCTACTATGATTGTGTTACTGTCGATTTCCCCTTTTATGGCTGTTAGTATTTGCCTTATGTATTGAGGTGCTCCTATGTTGGGTGCATAAATATTTACAATTGTTATATCTTCTTCTTGGATCGATCCCTTTATCGTTATGTAGTGTCCTTCTTTGTCTCTTCTAATAGTCTTTATTTTAAAGTCTATTTTGTCTGATATAAGAATTGCTACTCCAGCTTTCTTTTGATTTCCATTTGCATGGAATATCTTTTTCCATCCCCTTACTTTCAATCTGTATGTGTCTCTAGGTCTGAAGTGGGTCTCTTGTAGACAGCATATATATGGGTCTTGTTTTTGTATCCATTCAGCCACTCTGTGTCTTTTGGTGGGAGCATTTAGTCCATTTACATTTAAGGTAATTATTGATATGTATGTTTCTATTCCCATTTCCTTAATTGCTTTGGGTTCGTTATTGTAGGTATATTCCTTTTGTTGTGTTTCTTGCCTAGAGAAGTTCCTTTAGCATTTGTTGTAAAGCTGGTTTGGTGGTGCTGAACTCTCTCAGCTTTTGCTTGTCTGTAAACGTTTTAATTTCTCCATCAAATCTGAATGAGATCCTTGCTGGGTAGAGTAATCTTGGTTGCAGGTTTCTCTCCTTCATCACTTTAATTATGTCCTGCCACTCCCTTCTGGCTTGTAGAGTTTCTGCTGAGAGATCAGCTGTTAACCTGATGGGGATTCCCTTGTGTGTTATTTGTTGTTTTTCCCTTGCTGCTTTTAATATGATTTCTTTGTGTTTAATTTTTGACAGTTTGATTAATATGTGTCTTGGCGTATTTCTCCTTGGATTTATTCTGTATGGGACTCTCTGTGCCTCCTGGACTTGATTAACTATTTCCTTTCCCATATTAGGGAAGTTTTCAACTATAATCTCTTCAAATATTTTCTCAGTCCCTTTCTTTTTCTCTTCTTCTTCTGGAACCCCTATAATTCGAATGTTGGTGCGTTTAATGTTGTCCCAGAGGTCTCTGAGACTGTCCTCTATTCTTTTCATTCTTTTTTCTTTATTTTGCTCTGCATCAGTTATTTCCACTATTTTATCTTCCACCTCACTTATCCGTTCTTCTGCCTCAGTTATTCTGCTATTGATCCCATCTAGAGTATTTTTCATTTCATTTATTGTGTTTTTAATCGATGCTTGATTCATCTTTAGTTCTTCTAGGTCCTTGTTAACTGTTTCTTGCATTTTGTCTATCCTATTTCCAAGATTTTGGATCATCTTTACTATCATTATTCTGAATTCTTTTTCAGGTAGACTGCCTATTACCTCTTCATTTGTTAGGTCTGGTAGGTTTTTATCTTGCTCCTTCACCTGCTGTGTGTTTTTCTGCTTTCTCATTTTGCTTATGTTACTGTGTTTGGGGTCTCCTTTTTGCAGGCTGCAGATTCGTAGTTCCTGTTGTTTTTGGTATCTGTCCCCCGTGGCTAAGGTTGTTTCAGTAGGTTGTGTAGGCTTCCTGGTGGGGGGGACTAATGCCTGTGTTCTGGTGGTTGAAGCTCGATCTTGTCTTTCTGGTGGACAGGTCCACGTCTGGTGGTGTGTTTTGGGGTGCCTGTGGCCTTATTATGTTTTTAGGTAGCCTCTCTGCTAATGGGTGGGGTTGTGTTCCTGCCTTGCTAGTTGCTTGGCATAGGGTGACCAGCACTCTAGCTTGCTGGTCGTTGACTGAAGCTGGGTGCTGGTGTTGAGATGGAGATCCCTGGGAGATTTTCGCTGCTTGATATTATGTGGAGCTGGGAGGTCTCTTGTGGACCCGTGTCCTGAGGTTGGCTCTCCCACTTCAGAGGCACAGCACTGACCCCTGACTGCAGCACCAAGAGCCTTTCATCCACCCGGCTCAGAATAACAGTGAGAAAAAGTAGAAAGAAAGAATTAGTAGAAGAAAGAAAGAGAGAGGGAAAGAAAGGAAGAAGGGAAGAAAGTAAGGAAGGAAGGAAGAAAGAAAGAAAGGAGGGAGGGAGGGAGGAAGGATGGAAACAAAGAAGGAAAGAAAGGAGGGAGGGAGGGAGGAATGAAAGCAAAAGGAAGAGTGAATGGAAGAAGGGAGGGAGGGAGGGAGGAAGGAAAGAAAGAAAGAAAGACAGGAGGGAGGGAGGGAGGAAGGAAAGAAAAAGAAAGTGGAAAGAAGAAGGGTGGGAGGGAGGGAGGGAGGAAAGAAAAAGAAAGAAGGAAAGGAGGAGCGGAGGGAGGGAGGGAGGAAGGGAAGGTAGGAAAAAAAGAAAGAGCAGGTAAAGTAAAATAGAATAAAGTATGAAATATAGTAGCGTTATTAAAATTAAAAAGTAATTATTGAAAAAAAACACACGGACCGATAGAAACCTGGGACATATGGTGGAAGCAAAGCTATACAGAGAGAATCTTACACAGAAGATTACACATACACATTCACAAAAAGAGAGCAGGGGGAAAAATCAAAAATCTTGCTCTCCAAGTCTACCTCCTCGATTTGGGATAATTCGTTGTAAAAAGAGGAAAAGGGCGAGAAGTCTGAAATCTTGCTAAGTCCACCTCCTTAATTTGGGATAATTCGTTGTAAAAAGGGGGGAAAGTCTTAAATCTTGTCCTCAAAGTCCACTTCCTCAATTTGGGATGATTCGCTGTCCATTCATACACTCCACAGACGCAGGGCACATCAAATGGACCGTGGAGCTTTAATCCACTGCCTCCGAGGCTGCACAGAGAGATTTCCCTGTCTCTGCTCTCACAGCTCCCGGGTCTCAGCCTTGGACCTGGCCCCGCCTCTGCGCGTAGGTCGCCGGAGGGCGTCCGTTCTTCGCTCAGACAGGACGGGTTTAAAGGAGCCGCTGATTCGGGGGCTCTGGCTCACTCAGGCAGAGGGGAGGGAGGGGAATGCCCTCTCCTCGCGCACCAGGCAACAAAAGGGAAAAAAGTCTCTTGCCTCTCCGGTAGCTCCAGACCCTTTCCCCGGACTCCCTCCGGTCTAGCACTAACCCCTTCAGGCTCTCTTCCTGCCGGCAGCCCCAGTCCTCTCCCTGCGCTCCGACTGAAAGCCGATACCCGAGCCTCAGCTCCCAGCCCCGCCCGCCCCGGTGGCCGAGCAGACAAGCCTCTCGGGCTGGTGTGTGCCTGAGGACACCGATCCTCTGTGCCAAAATCTCTCCGCTTTGCCCTCCGCACCCCTGTTGCTGTGCTCTCCTCCGCTACTCCGAAGCTTCCCCCTCCGCCACCTGCAGTCTCCGCCCGCGAAGGGGCTTGTAGTGTGTAGAAACCTTCCCTCCTTCACGGCTCCCTCCCACTGGTGCAGGTCCCGTCCATATCCTATTGTCTCTGTTTATTCTTTTTTTCTTTTGCCCTACCCAGGTATGTGGGGAGTTTCTTGCCTTTTGGGGGGTCTGAGGTCTTCTGTCAGCGTTCAGTAGGTGTTCTGTTGGAGTTGTTCCACGTGTAGATGAATTTCTGATGTATCTGTGGGGAGGAAGGTGATCTCCGCGTCTTACTCTTCCGCCATCTTCCTCCGGCTCCTCCCCCCATTAATCTTATTCTTGACATTTTATTCAATGTAATAAGACATGAAATGGAAATAAGAGGTACAACTGTTATCATTTGCCAGTGGTGATATGATCTGCTAAAAATTTCCAAGAAGTAAACTGAAAATTAATATAACTAATAAGAAAATTTACTAATATGGTTGAAGAAAAAGTAAGTACAAAAAAATCAGCAATTTTCTTAAATAATATCATTAATAACAGTACATGTAAGCATAAAAAGAGTCTTTTCACAATTGCAATAAAAAAAGTTAAACACCTAGAAATAACTTAGAAAAGAGTAGAACTTCTGTACCCACAGGGAGTTGGGGGGGGTAACCTACAACATTTTACCAGAAGACAAAAGAAAACTTGAACAAAGTTATACACCATATTCTTAGATGGGAGACTGAATATTATAAAAATATCTACTTTTCATGGATTGATTATAATTTCAAGTCAATTATAATAAAAATATAAGTGAAATTTCGTCACAGTTGGCAAGGTGATTATAATATCCTCTGGAAGGATGGCTGAAGGATAAGGTCAGACTTCATTTGGATTTAAGAAGATAAAAAAATATGTCTTACACATCCAAGCTAACAGACTGAGGGTCATGCATACACATATACATGGGAAGAGTATGGCAGGAAATTATCTTAAAAACATTATCTCTAGGCGATGGAATTGTGGATGGATTTAATTTTCTTGTTGCCCTGTATTTGCCAAAATCTTTACAATAACTACTTATTGATTTTATAATCAAAGGAAATACACATTTTTAAGATAAAAGAGGAAACAAAAAAACAAATAAATAGCTTGGGTTCTGGAAGCAAAGATGAACTCCAACAAAAATGATAATTTTGCCACGCTCAATAAAAGTTAAATTGATATACTAAGAAACTGCTTACAAGGACTGTAAGCATATATTTACTATTAAATCCTATGAGACTAGGCAACCACACAGGTATAATTTATTAATTTGTTAATTATTGACCAAAAAAATACATTTAATGCCATATACCTAGACCTGGCATTCAAGATGAAAAGGGACTACAGATGAGAAAAACCTAGAAATTTTCCAAAAAAGAAGATGCCTTTTGAGGAGAAGATGGTACGTGGATAGCTAAGGCAGGAGATTACTTGGGCACAGAAAGGAAATGTGATGTGGCTGCCAATGAGGACCAATACATTTTGTGGATTCTGCCTGGCCCTGGGTCAAGATTACCAAGGCTACTTATTCAATTTGGTTCCACTTTACTAGGATTGATGGGTCTCCTGTGAACTCAGCATACTAT
Organism: Hyperoodon ampullatus; assembly: GCF_949752795.1. Classification (NCBI taxonomy): domain Eukaryota; kingdom Metazoa; phylum Chordata; class Mammalia; order Artiodactyla; family Ziphiidae; genus Hyperoodon; species Hyperoodon ampullatus. Next base: position 65,161,416 of record NC_136925.1, on the reverse strand, counting down.
TAGATACTGTGATAGTCACAAAAGCAGTATAAAACATGGCCCTTGATCTCCAGGAACTTTCAATCTGGTTGTGGAGTCAAGATAACACATGAACAACTTGAAAACAAGACAAAAGAATAAAGAGATTAAGTGCCGTATGAGAGGTTCAGAGAACTGCTGTAATAGAAGGCCACTGAAGGATAAAATGTAGGGGCCAGAGGAGAGAGGAGAATGTTCATGCCCCAGAAAACATGTTGTGACTTGTAAATTTATCCTTGTATCCTCCATCCCCTCTTTGATGTTGCATGAGAATCACAAATTCTAAGGTCAGCCAGTCTCAGACTGTAAGTCAGTCCTTAGAAATTTCGCCCATCTCCTGAACAAAGCTTTGTTTCAAATCACTTTTTTTTAACCATATCAAGGTTTAATCATACCACACTTTTCTCTGACAAAACCCTTACATTTTCTAAATTTATGAAGCTGACATGTCAAGATGTTTTCCACTAAAGTCAATTTATCCAAGCTGTGATAATGTAAGAGACTTTAGAGAAACCTTGTTTTAAACAGCTTTGAATCAGATACTAAAAAACCAATGTGGGCAATGATCCAGCAGGAGAGCATACTTTTCACAGAGACTACTCTGGAGATCCTTGTCAACATCAGATTGCATCAAAAATTTCAAAGGGAATTGGATTATTCAGTTTTCTTTGATTGGAATTCAGAGGCAAATGGAATTCAGGGTGCGATCTGAAGAGATAAGGCCTTTGTTTTTGAAGGAATACCAAGACCTTAAAAGTGGTCAGAGATCACTCCAATGGAGAGGGGTTCAAATTACAGAAGGAATTTAACCTAACACACACACTGCATTGGCTCCCACAGATAAACATGACACAGAGCAGTCATAGTAGATGACTTAAGAAAATCACAATACAACTCATCATTGCAAGTTTTTCATTATGCTCTATGGCTACGAGATGTGTAAGAAATGGTGCATTATTTTATAGGGAATTGATAGAATCATCCAAGATATTTCTGGCACATGATGAAATCTAAACTGAGTTAGAATTTAAGCATTCCCCAGATGAAGATACTCGGTCTCACATTCTGTCCTTGTGTCAGGCAATAACACTGAACATAAAACACACTCAAAGCACACTTCAGCTTCTTTGGTAGAATTTCTTTGACACCTGTTAAATTTTAAAGAGCTCTGTGTAAAGCATTTTCTTAACTATTCAACTGGCTCTTGATTCATTTATGTGCATAGAAATGCTCTGAAAGCTCAAAATTGAAAGTACTCTACTTACTAACATTTTTCCTCTGGTGTGCATTCTCACTCTTCCTGATAGGGGCCTACTCATAAGTGGACAGCCTATTTGAAATGCTTATGGGCCAGAATCATGCAGATCTGATACTGTTGTCCTGAACTTTACTGTCAATTATTCTGATGAGCAAATATGATTGGACCACAGTGTGTTTTATGATAAATTTCATCTGAAATCTATGGTAATTTAAGCCCCCAATCTAAATAGATGAAACCAAATCTTAACGCTATGTTTATATGATTGAAATAACCAGGTCTCCATCAGCTCTGTTATTTCAACCACCTTCACCATTGATGTGAACTGCTGGACAACTGTGCAGATATTTTGTTGATGAAACCCAAAGAATCAAATCCACCATGCCTCACAAAAGTTGACAGCCACAGAGAGACACTTACATCCACACCCGACAATATACAGTTCTCCCCAGTGAGCCACATTCTTCACTCTTCCGTGTCATTGTAAAAATTGCCCTTTTCTGAAATGCCCTTCTCTCCCTCACCTGGCTAATCCCTTCAGGAACCACAGCCTCCTGAATATCTTCTCTGATTATGGGGTGCAGAGATCAAGCTCCCTAACACTTTCCTTACCACCGTGTACCTTAAGCAAACACTCCCAAGGGATGAGGCAACTTGGATTCAAGTCCTGACTTTGCTAATCTGCACATTTGTTAATTGTGTGGCCCCATGCAAGCTCTACCAATTTTAGTTTCCTCCTACATAAAATTAGGGTAATGGCAACGCTTGCCTCATTGGACTAATGTGAGAATTAAAGGACAGATGCTTATAAAAATAGTAGAGAGAGGAGCCTGGCACAGAGCAAGCAACATTCAGTAAAGATTAGCCCATGGATATTCAGCCAGACCTACTTTTTTTCCTTTAATACATTTAAGCTATTTATTTAGCTAGGGATTTCTTGTTGATATATTGCATGTTATATATTATTAATATATTTTTCAGAAATTCATACAATCTAGATATGTAATCTAAATTCACTTGTTAAATTGTTGAGAATGATTTTATAATGAATGAGGCCAAATTAATCTTCAGGACAAGCCCATCTTCAATTTTATTAAGAAAATGAGTGAGGCTTTGGGGTACAGAGAGCAAATTTTTCCCCACAGGAATACATCAATTCTATAATCTAAGTTTCTTGGGTCTGGCTGTAAAAGAATGATAGCATTATTTCTAGATATTCAGGTCTATTTCAATAGGAAAAAAATAGTAAAAATAATAAACTATGATTAATAACTGTTGAGAAGATTTTTTAAAATTATGGACTGCAAATGTTGTTTCTCCTTCTCTGTCTACTGTTTCGGTGTTTCTCACAGCCTGTTAGTTTTTGGGGGGTTTGTTTTTTCTTTAAGATAAAAAGCAAGAAATAATGATAAAAGAAAATTCAGAATCTTCTTGCTAGAAGAGCTTTAGGATCTGACATTCTGAATGTTCCTTTTGAAAATGGCCAACGAAGTGTTGCATCAGAAAATTTTAAAAAGCAAACAAATAAAAACACAAACAAATCCTAGTAAGATTATTAAATTCCAAGGACAAAGAGAAAATCTAAAAATTTTTCAAGGGGAAAAAAAAAGGGTTACCTAAAGAACAAAAATCAGTTGGCCATTATATTTTATATCAATGATGGAGTACTCAAGGATAATAGAGAAATGCTTTCAAAAAGCTAAGAAAAAATTATCTTGAACCTAGAATTTCATAACCAGATAAAATATCAATCCAGTATGAGGGAAAAAATAAAGATATTGTTATATACACAATGGTTTATAAACTTTACCACCCAGGCATCTCTTTTGGGAAAAAAATACAAAGTACAAAAAAGGAATTTAAAACAAAAGAAGAATTTTCAAAAAGTATAACATGCTACAAGGGGATGAGAAACAAAGCCCACTAGCACTTATAGTTAACTCTAAATCATTTTTAATAATGTGGCTGTGAGGCTCAATTCAGTTATTAGGAAATGTCATAAGAAATAGAGGAATAGCATTTTAAAAATTAGCAAGTCTAGAAAATTCCAAATGATCTAGTCAAAATAAAGATGGGGAGGAAAGGGAAAAGTAAAAGCATGTTACCAGTCTTGTCATGTTCAGGGGGAGGAAGAAGTTATAGATTCAGATTAATTCTCAATGTCAGTTAAACTATATAGATTTAACTATGTTTATTAGTTAAATTAAAATTAAAATTGTAAGGATAGGTAGCCCAGATTTAATGTGAGGTTCCATCTAAGGATGTGAATATGGGAGGCCATCACTAGAGATCATATACCACAGAAGACTCTATCAAAATAAGAATACATGCTCCCTGACCCAGCAACTCTATTTCTAGGAAATTAGCTACAGAATTCTTGCACCTGGGCACAAAGATATGTGTATATTTAGCATTGTGGAGCCCAATCCACATGTTCTTCTAAGGGGAATTGGCTTATAAGATACATACTCCTTAACATGGAACACGATGTCACCATTAAAAAGACTGAAGTAGATTTATTAACACAGACATGGAAAGATATATTATTACATGAAAAATGTGCTGAAGATAGTATGTATGATGCGATCTCAGTTTAGGAAACTTAAAATTTTACTACATATAACTTTACATTCTGAATATTTTCTACAATAAACATATATTACCAGCATATCTCAGAGATATTACAGGTTTGGTTCCAGACCACTGCAATAAGGCAAATATCTCAGTAAAGCAAGTCGCATGAATTTGGGAGTTTTCCAGTGCATTTAAAAGTTATGTTTACGCTATACTGTAGTCTATTAAGTGTCCAGTAGCATTGTGTCTAAAAAAAACAAGGTACCTAACTTAATTAAAAATACTTTATTGCTAAAAAATGCTAACCATCATCTGAGCCTTCAAGAAGGCATCATAGTAACATCAAAGATCACTGATCACAGATCACCATAGCAAATATAATAATAATTGAAAAGTGTGAAATATTGTGAGAATTACCAAACTGTGACACAGGGACACAAAATGAGCAAATGCTGTTGGAAAAGTAGTACCGACAGACTTGCTCGACGCAGGGTTGCCACAAAACTTCAATTTGTAAAAACTGCAATATATTTGAAGGGCAATAAAGAGAGATGCAATAAAACAAGGTATACCAGTACTTCTGTAATTTTATAAACAAACAAAACAAGAAAAATGAATATATATATTGCACTGTATTGATGCAAAGTACTGTATTTTATGGTTGAAAAATTACAAAACCAACCTGTTTTGGAGAGAGAGAATTTTATGTGACATCTTCAGCATGAAGAAAAGTCCACCTATAGGAAGGAGAGGGAGGGAGGGAGGAAAGAGGGAAGGAAGGAAGGGGTCGGGTAATAGAGCTAGCAAGTACCTGAGACGGACAGATACTACCTCACTCAACAGAAAATGGCCTCTTTCAAACCGCAACATGACTTAAGTTTGTCTTAGGCTTATATTCTGTGAAATGTGGTATTTATCTCTGAATAGATTAAGGGTCTCTTCAACTAAACCTTCCATCTGGACACAACAGCTAAACACTGCTAAAGGGAGAGGGAAGAAGATGCAGGCTGTCAGGGCAGCAATTATTTTACCTTTGGGAACTGAAACTATTTTTACTCAGAAAGAAAGTTTGCAGAGACAGCATTTTCACATTTGGCTTCACGATGCTACACACACAGAAATGATTGGCCATGGAAAACAGAACAAAATGGATGCATATCAATTGTCCTAGAAAAATGACCCAAAGACAACAGTAACCAATCTGTTTATCAGTCTCTCTCTTCACATTTACTGAACTTCTATTTTGTGACTAGATATAGGGGATAAAAAGTTGGAAGGAACATCATCGGGGCCCTCACCGAGCAGAGAGAAGAGTGAAAGATGTCCTAGGTAGTTAACTATAGAACGATTTGGGAAGTTCTATAACAGGTAAATAAAAGTGCATCCTGACTTGGCTGCTTTGGGGGCTAGGCAGCTTTTGAGCAAGTTGCTTAGTTTATTTGTGTCTCAGTCTCCTCATTCACCAAATAGATATAATAATTGTACTTTGTAACACTTTGTAACAGTGTTCTGGGGACTAAAGGAGGATAATACAGAAATCCACGAACAAAGTAGGCAGTCAGTAAAAGTCAGCTCCAGTTATTTGGGGAGGGACTCAGGCTACCTGGGTTTGAAACTTTTATTGTGAGAACCTACAAGTTATTACATTGATTCAGGTTTCTCAAGCAAAATCAGCGGATGATAAAAGTACCTGTCAGAGGTTTCTGTGCAGCTTGAATGAGATCATCCATGAGAACTTAAATCAGAGAATGGCATCTAAGAATTCAATTAATGTTAGTCATTATCACTATCAAAATGCTCCAAAAGAAAAAAGGAAATAACAAAAACTCCTCTTCAGAGTGACAGAGAATGTTCTGAAGAGGAGGTGGCAGCAGGGGGGCTGGTCTTGAATAGCTAGCAGGAGTGCTCCAAGCAGGGAAGGTGAAGGAGGAACCAAGAAAACAGCCTGAGCAAAGGCACAGAGAATTTAATAATGACGATAACGAGAATAATAGTCATCATCCATCACATTGAGAGAAAACAGTTGGAAATGTCCTATAGGCTCTAGGAACTATGAACTGGAGTTCAGCTGAGAAATTATAAGCCAGAGAACTTCATCAATGCATTTGGGGTTACTGAGAACAATACAGCAGAGTAAGGGTGTATGGTGTGAGCAAACTGTAAACAGATCCCCTAGAAAAACAACATCAAAAGGCAGGAGGAACCAGAAAAGGAAGCCCATGAAGAAAGCTTAGAGAGGCAAGAGCCTATGAAATAAAAGAGCCTGAGAAGGGGAAGAGTTTCAATAAGGAGTGGCTGGTCAACCGTGTCAAATGTTGCATAAATGTCAAGCAGGGTGACAAGGAAGAGTGGGGCCATTGAACGGGCCAATTGGGAGGATACTGGTGAGAAAGCATTTTTAATTGCATGGTGTTGGCGTAAGCCAGACTGTAACGGGTTGAGGAATTAATGAGATGTGACGACACCAAGTATTGACTAAGTATAGACCTCTTTCAAGAAGTCTAATGATTAAAAAAGTGAGAGAAACCAGTCTCATAGAAACTAGAAGACATTAATTTTTAAATGTCCAAATAAGCAAAATTCACTTTCGGTTAAAAAAAAAGGAGTGGGGGGCTGGGTAAACTTCCCAAGGCAGCCAGAAAACTACAGGGAGAAAAAACATGAAAAAAAAAAAAAAAAACCCTCAATACTTTGCTAAAATGGGATTTTAGGGGATTAGAATAAAGGTCGGGGCAGGGGGTGGAGGGGGTGAAGGTTGGAAAACAGACAGTTTCCAATGACTAGGAAATCAAAATTCCAAAAAACAGGAAAGAGAAGAGAAGAGAGTAAACACAATCCTATGGATCTGTTGGAAGAGCAAGAGGCAAGATAAACTGCCCCAAAAGAAGGTGATCCAAACCAAAAAGCACTCCTCTCTATCCCTCAGACTGAGCCAGGGACGCATAGAGTCAGCAGAGAACCTGGTCCCTGTTAAAACTGTTCTGACCCCTGTATGCTAAAGAGTCCTCAGTTCTGAGTCATGGGCAAACAGCCCAACATCAAGGCTCACAACGGCAGCAACAGAGATTTGTCTCTAGCCAGAGTTAGGGTCCCCTTTAACCAGAGCCAGACTCCAGGTCCTGTGTCGGAATATTCGTCCACCTAAGGCAGTCTGCCAAAAAGTAAACCTTTTTTGTCATAAATAAGCATGAGAAATTTGAGAGAAATATAGGAGAAGACTTCCAGGCATATGAATGATTGGATTTTGGAATAAAAGAGAATACTGGATTTTTTTTTTTTCTGGAATATCTAGAAAAATCTGCCTTGAAATGTTTCAATCAGCTCTTGGATCACAGGCCAAGTGTTTTTAGAAAATATAATCAGTTGCTGTGCTCTGTGGTTCCCAGTTCCCACATGTGTAGAAGAAGGAAGATTAGATTAGTTTTAAGTCCCTCCAGCTCTGAACATTGTGAAATTTCATGATTCTCTCCTTTGCACTTCCTTCATTTTCACAGGAATATGTGTCCCTAGCACAATGCTGATGCCCTATCTTCCTAACCATATTGTTAGCCCCAATTTGGTTTTGGTTTCCTTCTTTTGTCTAAAAGGAGTTAGTAAATGTGTTAAAAGATAAGACAGTTTTAGGACACCCTGGGTGAGGCCGGTTCTTATCCAACCACGAGGCTTTTATGTGGAAAACACCCCTTAACTAGGCTGAACCCACTGGCTTGAAATAAACATTTTGATGAAACCTTCTGTAAAGAAGAACTGGTTCTTACATGAAGAAATTAATGCCTACACCCCAGTGCAATAGTGAATTCCTTCCTGAAACATTTTCTTATTGTTATGTAAACATAACCTAAGTGAGTTTGTCAAAGATAATTGCTAATATTCTCCTAACCCTGTGGCTTGGGGACGAATAAAAGGAGATGGAAACTGTTAAAAGGGGACATAGTGGCAAGGGGGGAAGGACCAGTTTACATGCCACAACCAAATGTATCTTTTGTAGGCCAGAGACTCTGAGAAATTATTTTTATGCCTGGTTTCTATTTCTGTTTCTATTCTGGTTACTAAGTGGATAGATGCTTTCTCAGTCTCTTTGAGTACCTTTTTCTTTGTGTTATGAGTATGTGTGTTAGAATACCTTTTGCGTCTTGAAGTAAATGTGGACAAAACTCCTATCTAAGTCAAGAGAACATTTAAATTGTGAATATATAATTTTTAGAGATGAGAACATTTTATTTTTAGTGCCTTTTAATCTATTCTCACCATATTCTATTTTGCTAATTTCTTTCATAGAAAAAGAACTAAGGATTGGCTTTTGATCAACTTCAAAGCAAAGTAGAAGGTCTTATCTAGGAACACACAATTAGGCAAATTATATGATTTCAGTGTTTATGGAATGGCTGACACATGCACAGACCCCCATATGAGACTTGGTGTCTGTCTCAAACCAGAGAAGTGGGCTGACTCCTCCAGGTTACAAAGGATTTGCCATGTTCCTGCTGCCCCTTAAACCACCTGAGATGCTTAGAGATCACCACAATCCATGACTGAAATTCTCTTGCGTCCTATCAGCCAGCACGCTTTGAAGGAAAGGCTCCCAGGTATAAGATGTGGGGCTTTCCTCTGTAGAACTGGCTCTTTTCAAACCATTTGGGCTACTCTGTCTGTGACTGCCCTTTCAGAAAAATTTCATGTTTAACAAGCACTGGAAAAAAAAAAAGTGAAAACAAACAAACAACAACAACAACAAAAAAAAACCCCACCAACCAACCTGGAAGATGATCATGCTCTAACACTAACCTGCAGAATTTTAAACTCTGGCCAAGATTCTAGTGTTTTGCCTCTGACTTGCCGGGAGACCTTAACACACCAGCAAAACATCTTGGTGACTTAGTTTACCTCCTCGTGAAACATTTGCCTAGTCCTTGGGGTTGCAAAAGAAAATCTCTTCAGAGTGTTATGAACTTCCACATTTGCATAATCTTTCTCTAGCATTTAAAGTTTGTTGAGCTAATCCAGATGGGGACATGTAGCAAAATCAGAATTCAAATGAACCCAGTGGAAATGAATTGCTATTATTGTGTTAGGAATGAGGCTGTACCAAACTGAGTTATCTTAGTGAAGAAGAGCAGCCTGCACACCCTCCATGAGATGTTGCAGTTTCTGGTGGGAGTTTTTGTTTGTTATTCCTGTTGAGTGACTCCTTAACAGAACACACGTGTAAGACCAATGTGAGACAAAGCAGGTTTTGGCGGTAATTTTTCTTATATTCTAATTGGGGGAAATAGTTTGAGCCCAACAGGATGTCACTGAGTGCAAACACAAACCTGGAGCAGGACCCGTTGGGCATGAATCTCAGGGGCTATCAATCTACAACCTTCAATTTGTAAATATGCAGGAGACTGAGTCAGTAGAAAAAATAATAATTTTAAACATCTGTGGTATTCTTTCTGTTCCACATTAATTACACTGCTTGTTTGCTGATGCTGACCAGAATTTTCAATCTTCAGATGCTATGCTAGGAACGTCACAAGTATTTTTCTATGTGTTTATCACTTATGTCTCTTGAAACTTTATCTCTGCCAGAGTCTGTCTTTTATCATTTATTTTAGGTCCCAATTTTGTTCTTTGGCTTACCCGCCCTAGACTTCTTGTTTTTCCTTTTATGCTGAGCAATAGGCAACTCTTTTTTTTTCAAGTATTTATTATAACTTTGAAGAGATACCTTGTTAATACACAGTCCCACACACATACATATCATTCAGTCAAAATGATGATATAAATGAAAATCTAAATATGCTGTTTAATCATTTGGAGAGATTGATAATTACTTTCAATCAGCTAGGATTGCTCTGACAGTTCAAAGAATTATAAATGAGAGACAAATTTGTTAATAGATTGTGCGCAATCCTTTTCTGTGTGTGGGGAAAGATATTGGGAAGGTCATTTTAGAAACTGCTATTCAGCCTTCATACCATACCCCTGTGAAGCCCATACTCTCTGAGTCAGCCAAGAGTCCAACTGCTAAAATTATCATCCTACAACCCATGAAGGTCCATTTCCTGAGCTGAATCCATGGTAGTTTTAAACAGAGAAGAATCACAAAGGTTTTTTTTTTTTTTTTTCTAAAGCAGCCCAATTTGGAAATAAGAAATGGGCAGGTCCTTTGCAACATGTAAAGCTGCCATAATCCCCACCTCCAAGTCCATTCTGCCTTGAGAGTCGGTCTCCCTTCTCTTGCCTCTCTCCCACAACCAATGTCTCATACATGTCTTCTGTGGCCCCAAAGTGACCAAAGAGCCCCTGTTTTGGAGACTCAAGCTCCCGTCCCTCACTCTAGCCCCAAGAGCTTCCCCTCAGACTCCAGCCTGCTCCGCTGATCTTCCTTTCCTCTGTGCCAAACCCTCGAGGCGTTGGCCAGTGTTGGGTTTCTTTTTAACCTTGCTGCAATCTACTTAATTTCCTGCAGTTTTCTCTCTTCTGGCTGAGGCAGTCTACACAGCAGCTCAATTCCTTCCTCCTCCTAATGGTAAGCCCACAAGCCATTTTTGTTTTGTGGGTTTTACTGAGAATCACCAAGGAAAAAAAAGAGAAAATAACCAAAGAACCCACATGGAAGAGACGTGACTATACAAGAACTCTTACATAATTGCTTAGTTCAACAATAACCATTTATTGATCACTTCCTACATATTGAGCACTGCCCTCTAGGATCTAATAGTTATTGTTTCTGGGATGATCTTGGAAGTCCTGTTGCCCACTCACTTCCCTTGGCAAATAGCTGACTAACCTCTCCTTCTCTCAACAAGGAGGGCAAAATAAAAACTAGACAGCGCTCGCTCCTTGGGTAGTTAGGTTTCTCAGCTCTTCAGGTGGATAGCATATGTGTCACTGGTCTACTACCCTATAGATATTAAGATCATGACATAAACTAAATTAAAACATACACACACAAGATGTAATTAGATTAGAATTCTTTGCCATTGAGACTATTGTGAAAACTCAGAATATCTGCTCATACTCATACTCACCCTGCCTGTTCCCCTCCTACTATTGTGTTTTGACCAATGAGGGCTTTTTCCTAGAATCCAATAATTTAGCAACTCTCCACTGATAGGATCATAAACTGGCTCTCTGAAAAGGACAAACAAACAGAATGCCCTGATTCACACACAGTGTTTGCTGATTCTTTTTTTTTTTAATCCCACCACGACCCCCACCTGCCACTACTTTCCTCCCTTGGTGTCCATACGTTTGTTCTCTACATCTGTGTCTCTATTTCTGCCCTGCAAACCGGTTCATCTGTACCATTTTTCTAGGTTCCACATATATGCATTAATATACGATATTTGTTTTTCTCTTTCTGACTTACTTCACTCTGTATGACAGTCTCTAGATCCATCCACGACTCAACAAAATGACCCAATTTCATTCCTTTTTATGGCTGAGTAATATTCCATTGTATATATGCACCACATCTTCTTTACCCATTTGTCTGTCGATGGGCATTTACGTTGCTTCCATGACCTGGCTATTGTAAATAGTGCTGCAATGAACACTGGGGTGCATGTGTCTTTTTGAATTATGGTTTACTCTGGTATATGCCCAGTAGTGGGATTGCTGGGTTGTATGGTAGTTCTATTTTTAGTTTCTTAAGGAACCTCCATACTGTACGCCATAGTGGCTGCATCAATTCACATTCCCACCAACAGTGCAGGAGGGTTCCCTTTTCTCCACACCCTCTCCAGAATTTATTGTTTGTAGATTTTCTGATGATGCCCATTCTAACTGGTGGGAGGTGATACCTCACATTGTAGTTTTGATTTGCATTTCTCTAATAATTAGTGATGTTGAGCAGCTTTCATGTGCTTCTTGGCCATCTGTATGTCTTCTTTGGAGAAATGTCCATTTAGGTCTTCTGCCCATTTTTGGATTGGGTTGTTTGTTTCTTTAATATTGAGCTGCATGAGCTATTTACATATTTTGGAGATTAATCCTTTGTCCATGGATTCGTTTGCAAATATTTTCTCCCATTTGGCAGGTTGTCTTTTCATCTCATTTATAGTTTCCTTTGCTGTGCAAAAGCTTTTAAGTTTCATTAGGTCCCAGTTTTTTGTTTTTTGTTTTTATTTCCATTACTCTAGGAGGTGGGTCAAAAAAGATCTTGCTGTGATTTATGTCAAAGGGTGTTCTTCCTATGTTTTTTTCTAAGAGTTTTAAAGTCTTACATTTAGGTCCTTAATCCATTTTGAGTTTATTTTGTGTATGGTGTTAGGGAGTGTTCTAATTTCATTCTTTTACGTGTAGCTGTCCAGTTTTCCCAGCATCACTTATGGAAGAGACTGTCTTTTCTCCATTGTATATTCTTGCCTCCTTTGTCACAGATTAGTTGACTATAGGTGCATGGGTTTATCTCTGGGCTTTCTATCCTGTTCCATTGATCTATATTTCTGTTTTTGTGCCAGTACCATATTATCTTGATTACTGTAGCTTTGTAGTACAGTCTAAAGTCAGGGAGTCTGATTCCTCCAGCTCCATTTTTTTCCCTCAAGATTGCTTTGGCTATTTGGGGTCTTTTGTATCTCTATACACGTTTTAAGACTTTTTGTTCTAGTTCTGTAAAAAATGCTATTGGTAATTTGATAGGGACTGCATTCAATCTGTAGATTACTTTGGGTAGTATGGTCATTTTCACAATATTGATTCTTCCAATCCAAGAACATGGTATATCTCTCCATCTGTTTGTATCATCTTTGATTTCCTTCATCAGTGTCTTAATAGTTTTCTGAGTACAGGTCTTTTACCTCCTTAGATAGGTTTATTCCTAGGTATTTTATTCTTTTTGTGTTTGCTGATTTCTGTGATGTAAATACTTCCACCAACCAGCAGGCAAGAGTTCTCACAAGCCAGTCAGAACCAGTACTAGTATATCATTTATCCTTCCAGTCTTTTATCAAAACTGGCTCTGTGTCTCATCTCCCAAAGACTGTTTTGGAATTGCCTCTCATTTGGAAAAGCAATAAGATAAGTAAATCCCAGCAGAATGTTAATGGCTGCATGAAAAATGCTCAGTGGGTAAACCCTGGAAGTGGTGTCTGCCTTGTCATGGGGGCTCCTGGAAGAGGGCCTCAACTCAGTGGATGAAATCTACCCATGCTAAGGGTGCACCCTTGGTGGCAGTAAAAGCAGGGACAAAAGAAAGCCATGCTGAATGCCAGGAAGGGCACAAAGTAGCTAAGAGTACAAACTCTGAAGTTTGAATGCCAAGGTTTGTGATATTGGGCAAGTTACCTGACCTCTCTATGCCCAAAGTTTTCATTTGTAAAATGTGGATAGTAATGTTGTATTTCATGGAATCTAAGCTATCCTCTATTGCAAAACATACAAATATTTTATGTTCCATTAAGAAATTTTGAAATGTTGCCAATTAAATTTACATGCCATCAAAAGTAAGACACATTCCAGTTTCACAGATGCTAAAATGTGAGAGAAAATATGTTTTAGAATCAATGAATTATGGTTGTACCTTCCTCATAGTGTTGTTGGAAAGACTAAATGAGTTGATACATGTAAAATGCTTAGAACAGAGCCTGACACCTTGTAGGCACTATGATTTTGCAATTATAGATTTTGCTATTATAGATCATTAGTATTACAAAGAGGTTAATGAAAATTAAAAAGATGCAAAATATCTGATTCAAACATGAAAACTTCAGATGTCCTTATAAGACTAAGTATGAACTAAAGTGGTTCCAAAGCAGCATTTTTCAAGCTGTTCTTCTTATAACCACATGGGTCTAGGGGACTGCAATAAAAAAGAAGTAAAGGTGGAGGTAAGGGTGAAGTGAAGGCTAAGGGAGAGAAATTCTCAGTCACCTAATTCGAAACTCAACCAAAAGAGCTTGATTTTTATCAACCAAATGCACTGGAGTTCAAGGTAAGGTTTCATTTTAATTGTGTGTTTGTACTTAAATATACACACATATATAGGTTGTGCCCTGCTTAAAAAACACTTGCCCCCTGGTAGATAGGGACATTGACAGAGGCATAGGGATGGCCTTTCCCAGTAGTAAACTAGTTCTCACTCAAATTCACAGATCCCTGAGTCCAGAAAGTTCTCTCTCAGGTCAGCAGGCATGAGCTATTACCTTCCCTGCTCTCCAGCAGCCCTGCAGTCTCTTCTGACCGTGCCCTCTGCCAGACCATGCCCATCACCCCTACACCATTTCTGTCTTGACTGGAGCTATTCAAATGTTCAAGTCCAGGAAGCCAGGACCTAGCAAGAAATCTGAATATGATAGCAAAGTTTATACCCGAAACGTCTCTCTAGAAGTTTCCCTAGCTCTTACTTTTTAGGGCTCACCTTGGCTACATACTGCTTTAGCAATCGTCTGTCAGACTGATTTCCAAAACCACTCATAGACCTCTCAGAACAAAACATTCTAAGCAGGAGATGAAGGATAAAACTTAACACATTTTTGAAGAGGCTTAAAAATCTCCTTAAAAGTACTCACAGTCTCCCTTGAGATCTGGGTGAACGAAAAATATATATATGAAAAATGAGTGGGGAAAAACAAAGAAAATATAAAAAGCTATTGCACTGTGATTCCAACTATATAACAAATGTATATAAATATGAAAAATAATACCTAAAGATGAAAATAGTTGTTTTGAGGTACTGTGAAAGTAGGAGATTAAAAATAATTCTATATTCTTGTTTGATTTGTTTTGATTTTTTAAATTAAAAATGTCAAAACACCTCTTATACATTCGTTCAGTAACTGTTTACCGTGCAGGTAATTTTCATTTACCTTTGTTTGCTCCATCCCACCTTCATCTTTTCTTCATTTCTCTCATGTCCTCAGGTGACATGATATTAAGCCCTTTAATATCTGTGCCTTAGGTGTATACGCTTGACCTATCCAATCAGGATCTATCATGGCAAAGGACTGTCTATTTTTTCCCTATAAACCTTAGCAACTCCCCTCCCATGGAGAGTATAATACTTGAGTTACAGAAAACAAGTTCAAGATTACAAGTTCAGCCTACATACCAGATGAATTACAGAAAAGACTCTTCATGCTTTCCCCCACTAGAGCTGGTGTCCCCCAAGACAGTACAAAGAACATCTGAACTTCAGGGCCGCTGTTTTTTTTAAAATTCTTGTATTCATTTAGGATAAGAACAGTGTACCAATCAAGCTTCAATTAGAGAAGAAGAACTACCATGAGTGACATCGAAAAGGGATTATTATCAGGGCTAAACTTGACACAAGTATGGGAATTGGTGGAAAAGGAAGTCTATGGAAGTTGCGTCTGCGACTGGCATTGGTCATGAAGTCGCTGTGGACCTGGGCCGGCGATCGGGAAGGTCAGCTGGACAGGAAGGAGGGGAGAGCAAGGACAAACTAGAACCTGAGACCCATGAGGACAAACTGGAGCTCATACCTGTCCTTCACTGCCCCAAGCTCAGTGATGAGGCGGTCTGCACAGTAAGACCAGCAAGTTGCTATGGCGTTGCATGTAAATCTGGCTCAGGACTCAGAGAGGCGGAAGGAGGGTCTGCTCGTTGCCGTAGGAGCTGTGGCTTTGGGCGGGGGGGTCCATAAGGTGAGTTAGCAGATCAGCATCAAAAGGCACGACCCACCGTTGTGCCAGGAGTTCTATACCCACCTTCCATGGGTAAACAACGGCTGCTGCTTCACTTTCACCTTCCAAATCTTGTTTAAATTTTTCTTGTGCTCAATAGTAACCTGGAGCCATACAGGCGAAAGAGACTATGGGAAACATTGTTCCAGTTTACCAAATTGAATAAAGCCACACAATAGATCTCTCCATTTCCCTCCCTAGAATGAGTCTGTAGAAACAACTGCTACAGTAATTCTAAATTCAATTTAATCCTAGGCTTGGCACCTAATCTCAAGACCCTGGAATTTCCAAAAGAGTCTCTAAAAGGACTAACACTTATACCTAAATGAGGGATGGAGAAGTCAACACAAAGGGAGATCCTTATAGAAAAAGGATAGAGATCAAGGATTTAAACTGGGAACTATTTGAAATTACACTAATGCCTTCTATTGCATAAAGAGCAACTACTAGTAATGTACTAAGGAATTTTCCAGTGCCTTAATCTTCCCTGTTACTCACCCACCCCCTGCCAAAAAAATAAAAACCAAAGCAACCCACAGAGAATCAAGGCGAGAAGGAGCAAGTTGCTCTCCGCATGAAGAAACCATTTGTGTATACATTACAAGAAGCTGCAGCCAAACATTTACAGAGTACCTAACTAGTTCCTCTCATGGGCTAGACACTGTGCTGATACAGCATCCTACGTGGGGTGTCTTAAGGGAGGATTGGGACAAAGGTCAAATCAGTTCTCAATATGTTTGAATAGAGAGCTTCTAGACAACAGTCTCGCACCTAAGCAAAATGCTGGCCACTGGCCCTGAACCCGGGCTTGGCCAAGGGCAGGTGCAAACAACTGACACCAGGAGCCTTCTCTCAGAGACAACCCCTGCAGAAGCCCCACCACCAGAGTGCACCTGAGACCTTTAGACTGAAAATTATGTGCCCAGCTGCAAGCATCATCATCTTCATCATCAGCCCCATCATCACTCTCATCATCATTGTCATAACTACGGCAAATAGCAGGACTTTTGTCTTTCTACAGAGACATGCAGTCCAGCCAAATACCTATGTGGGGTACAGCAACTGCCAGTCATAGACCTCTGCACAGTGGCTGAGTGACCGGATGAGGGCCAGAGAGCTCTCTACTTTTGTTTCTCCCACCTGGTAGAATAAGAACACTGTGCTGCACTGGTAAAGGCCACTGCTGTGCCTCTTCCCTTTCCAACAGGCAGGCTGAATGAACATCATTATTTTGGAAACATGACATTTTTTACATTCGTGAGTTGGGTTGGGTTTTGTTTTGCTGAGGTTGTTTCCTGTATAATGATTATTCACATACACCTGATTAACCATCTGTCAAATTAAAAGTCAAGGGCCTCCCGTCAGGAATTTTGAGGATTTATTTTCTTCACCACAGAGGACTCATAAGGAGTTCCTGTTAGAACCAGCTGGGTCACCACGGCTGACTGCATGCTCACAATTGCCACCACTGTCCTTTTCACCACTTCTTAGAGTCTAGGCAGGTACCTGGGAAGTCTGACTCCACTGTGGGATATTCAAGTTGAGAAAATGGTCTCATCTCTCTCCCATTTGGATACAGAGTGTCACAATAACATCTATCCTATTAACCTCAATTAGGTTTATTTGACTCTCCGCTTTTATTCTAAAACAGCTAGTCAGAAGCTTGACCTGCTGTGGATCACACATTGTCCTATATAAATTGGTAATGCCAAAAATGTGCCTAATAATGGATTTTTAGTAGGCATTAAAGAAATACAATCAAGTGAAAGCAGCTGTATTGAAACATTCATATAAACTCTAGTCAATACACTTGGTTTCTCCGTTATTCCTCCGTGACAAACCAATAGGTATTAAATGTGTGTATATTAAGTAGTAACAATTCTTCAGGTCAAGTGAAAACTCCAGTCATTTCAATATTTCACTAACCTACAAGCAGCTGACTTTTAAATTCATCTAATTTTTTTGTGTGTGTGCGGTATGCAGGCCTGTCACTGTTGTGGCCTCTCCCGTTGCGGAGCACAGGCTCCGGATGCACAGGCTCAGCGGCCATGGCTCATGGGCCCAGCCGCTCCGCGGCATGTGGGATCTTCCCGGACCGGGGCACGAACCACTGCACCACCAGGGAAGCCCCATCTAATTTTTATTAGTGATTATGATGATATATAAAACTGTGCTCATCAGTATAAAATAGATCCATTTAGTTCATCAGGACTTTATACCTTTATAAATTTTATAAAATATGAGTACTTATTTAATAGCATTTTCTGCTATGCTTCACCAGAGAATAAAAATTCTATTTTTGAAAAATTGTATTTATTTGTCCTGTTGTCTAGTCTCAAAATTCTCTGACAAAAAAAATATATATATATATTTCCCTCAATAATAAAACATAAATATTCATAATTTGAAAACATGACAATGAAGAAATGATTGCACTTATATTTCTTCAGTATAATACAAATGTTATACCATCACTAAAAATCTGCTGTATGATGTAGAGAACAAATGTATGGACACCAAGGGGGGAAAGCGCCGGGGGGGTGGGGTGTGATGAACTGGGAGATTGGGATTGACATGTATACGCTGATGTGTATAAAATAGATAACTAATAAGAACCCGCTGTATAAAAAATAAATAAAGTTAAAAAAAAATTTGCTGTATGCCAGGAGCTGTGCTAAGCATGTTACCAAAACGCAAGTCCGTGTGCCCGACGCACTGTGAGGCCAAACAATACCAAAACGCCTGAGCTTGGAACAGAGAAATGTTTATTGCAGGGCCATGCAAGGAGAGGACTGGCTCATGCCTTAAAAAGAACCCCAAACTCCCTGAAAGCTTTCAGCAAAGCCCTCTTATAGGAAAGGTGAGGGAGGGGCGTAGGTAGCTGTTGCAAACTTCTCAGTGTCAGATCCTTTGTTCTTGAGGTCAGGTCAAGGTCAGGTAAAGATGTTCCTATAAATCTCCACCAAACAAATGTTACTCTCTGTTCTGACAAGAAAGGGTAAGGTCCCAAGGTACAACTTTCACCCTTCGAGGTCCAGGCCTGGCTCAGAGAAGGGGGTCCCTGCGCAGGGGGGCGGGGGGGCGGTTACCCTGCCCCGGAGCGTGCGTCCAGCACCCAGTCTGGCTCCTGCGGCCAGTGCCCAGGCTGAAGAGGCGGATCTCAGTTGGTGGCTCCCTCAGGGCCAGGTCCCCAGACCCTGCCCCGCTGTCACCAACGAGGGAGCCAGGCGCCCAGGACCCAGCTGGCCCTCAGGCTCCTCAGGCTGCGCAAATGGTGGGGGCCAGGTCCCCCAGACTGTGTCCCATGCAGACTGCCGCTGCCGTTATTAGGTCGCAGAGGCAGGGAGAGGGGAGAGGTTCACCGCTGCCTCAGGGCCTGCGCCCGGCCAGTGGGCGGTCTTGGCAAGGACTCCGGAGCCCTGCAGGACACACCCCCAGCCTGTTCCCTGGGCCCCCCCAGCTCACACGCCAGCCCGAGGCCAGGTGAGCTGGAGCGCCCCGAGGAGAAGGCCAGGATCTGCCACTTACCTCACTCTCCACCCGATGACCACCACTGCACTGATGGTTGGCTCAAAAATGCCCCTCTAACGAGCGCCCATTGACACTTGATCGCTTGGGGGAGGGGCCCCCTGTGGCGCCGACCAATGGCTGAGCAGGACCTCTAACGTAGCTCTAACCCTCCGGCATTAATGGTCTCCAGGTAACCTTGCCGGGTAACAGGGTGCGCGGGGGGCGGGTACCGGCTGGTAGCGGTGGCTGAGCGCTAAGGGCTGCGCACCGCCGCACTCTATCGCAAGCGCATTACGTCTGTTAGCTCATAGCACTCCTAACTGTAAGTAATATTGGTATTAGGCCCATTTCATGCATGAAAAACATAAGATGTAGAGGTAAAGCAAATATTTAAGCCCACCCAATGTTAAGTGGTACATAGGGGATTTCAGCTACAATTCTGATTCTAGAGTCTGAGCTCTTGGCAACCCAGCTATGATAGAGATAAACTAGTGATCCTTCACTTTTAGGGGGTTATGGATCACTGAGAATCTGGTTAAAGTTATGGAAACACTTCTCAGAAAAATGCACATACACACACACACACACACTTTCACTAATTACAGTTTCAGAGGTTCTGTAGACCTCCTTGAAGACCATCCAGAGTTTCCCTTGTGGTTCATAAGCCCCAAATTATGGAACTCCAATTTACGTATTTCCTTAAGGATCAATGTATGGGAATTTAATTGTTGTCTAGTTAAGGAGCTGTAAATGAAAACATTACATGAACGTGGAGAAAGAGTGACCTGGACACTTGAACACAGGAAAGCCCTACCAATGCCAGAGCAGTGAGTCAGAGTTCAGGAGTCCTACCTTAAGGGTGCCTGTGTTACACTCTTCTAGTTACCGAAAAGAAATGAGGGAGGGGTGGCTGTCAGAAAGACACACACTGGAGAAAGAACCTCTCAGAACCAAAACAGGAAATGCGGTTGGCCCAGACCTTTCTGAGCGTGAAATTGGACCAGAAGATTGTGCAGGTCTGAGACAGCCTTCCAGACCACAGCAGCAGGAACGTGTGGGCTTGACGCCAGCGGTCTTTCTCTCCTTGTCCACTCTGTTCTTTTTTCTCACCTGCTTACTCTTTACTCCAGATCGTCTATCTCATCCCTCAGGGATTCCTATGTGTAAGTATAGCCTCTTAATTTTTGCAAACTCCAGTTTCTGCCTCCTCATCACTTCAGGGTGTCGTGACCCCTTATGGTTCTAACCTTACCTCAGGGCTCCTCTTGTGTGTTTTCAGCTACTGTTTCTACCACTGGAATGAATGGGGTTGGTTGCCCCATTCTTGCAGTATTTCCCAGTTCAAGAGCCTGATTGCAGCTAATGATTTTTGTATGAGGTCATGCCACGGGTTTGTAACCAGCCTACAGTTTGGTTGTGCTTGTGACAGATGCCACACAATCCAAACAGCTGCAGCTGGTGGCAAAGAGGGTAAGGGACTCCTCTATGGAAATGAATATACCCCTGCCTAGGCATGCTTTCCTTGTTAGAAGATGTGATCGGGGAATTTCCTGTAGACAGGTATAGTGATAAACTATCTAGTCTTGAGATAGGCTGGCTGTGGGAGACACCAGTGGACTTTCCACGTTTCGAACTAGGTCCTCCATACCGTTAGGTGGGTGCGTGTTTAGATAGGGATTAATGGCCCTAGGAGTCCTCACTGCCAATGAAAGGCCAGGAGTTGGAGGAAACCTCTGGATCTGAGACCAGCCAGGTATGTGCCTCAGTTGCATGCCATCCAGGAGATGTGTGCCCAGAGATTTTTGTGCCAAGCTTCAGGACACACCATACTTCCCGGTACATTTCACTGGTTGCTCACTGAGCTTTTTAAGGAGGAAGTAGCTTAACGGGCACTGTGACACATGCACTATAATAGAGTAACAGAGCTAGACAGAACATTGAACACCACCTATTCTACCCGCATATCTATGGAGCGGGAGGCCGAGCCTGAGAGGAGCTACGTGCTGAAAGAAAAGCACATAGAGAGCTGGCGGTGAGGCCCTGATTTCCAGTCCACTTCTCCCTGTATCATCCCTGGATTGTGAGCCACGTTGGCTCTTCATTCCCTTGCTGTCACTGAGCACTACCAATCTGTGGTGAAATAGAAAAATAGAAAAGCCTGTAAAACAATATCTCATGCTATAAAGATTCAATCCCAATTTGTCTATATCTATAGGGTCTCTCTAGCCACAGATAGATGATTTATCGGAAATAATCCTAGATTAGAACACTCACTGTGTCACTCTTAGACATGTGAGTTAACCTCTATTTCTTCTTCCGAGAAATAGCAATTCATTATGCACTCATCATTTATCTAACAAACATTAACTGGATGTCTGCTACATTACAGACTCTGAGAGTAAAATGATGTCGATCAATTGTCTTGTTCCTCAAAGAGATTTTACACTCTAGTAGGGGAGTGTAAGAGAACTTACACCCAAGGGATATGGAGGCGAACGGGGAAGGGGACAACGAACCCGTGCCTGGAAGTGGGTCAGTATAAACTTGCCAGATGGACACTTGAAATTCGAAGGTGCAGGTAGAGGAAGAGTTGGGCAAGCAGGGACCAGGGCTGGGCAGGCAGATGAGGGAAGGTACCGCACATCTGGAGAAGATGTGTGGTATGACTGAAGCACAAGGTTCAAGGGGAAGACAGGGTGGGAAGGGCAAGAGATGAGGCTGGCAAGTAAGCAGGGTCCTGGTGTCAACTTCACAGGCCATCCTCTCGGTTTACCCACTGGCCATGAGATATATAGCCAGACTTTTACTCTGGAAAATTATCATAATGGCTATAGGAGAATGTGTATCAAGAGCTAAGACTGGAAGCATGCAAACAAGTTAGGAGCCCCCTGCAGTAATTTAGGAGAGAGATGATGGTATCCTGACTTACGGCAGCAGCACGGGACCAGAGAGAAGTGGGAATGTTCTAGACATTTTAAAAAGTTATCATTTGAAGGGCTTGGAGATTGACAGTAGGCTGTGTGGAGTGTGGAATGTGAGTGGAGAGGGAGAAATAGAGGCTGCAGCCACAGCGGGGGAGCAGGCACTAGGAGGTTTGGTTTGGGACATTTAAGGAAAGTTGCGGCGAAACAGCCAAGTGTAAAGTCCTGTGGAAAACTGGACAGAAGATCCAGAGTTCAACAGAGAGTTTGGCTAGGAATATAACAATCAGCATATATATGTAAGTGGGACTCAAAACAGAAAGAAAGAAGGGCTGTCAGAATTACACGGGGAGATTTTTCCAACTACACATACCATCCCAGTGAAATTCTCCAATGCCTTTCCTCCTACGCCCCTGCACCCCGCTCCAATTCTTGAGGGTGTCAGCCATGAGTCTAGTAAATCATTTCCACCATCATGTAAAGGAAGCAGAGGAAAGCGGGAGACAACACCTTTAGGGACACTGACATTTAAGGGATGGGCTGAAAGAAAAGAGTGACAGCAGATCCTGAGGAGCATCGAGGGCGATGGAGAGAACACGATGAGCACAAAGTCTTACAGAGGCCAGGAGAGGAGAGAACGTCAAAAAGGAGGACATGGCCCATCGTGCCAAACATGGTACAGAGATCACATGAAATAGACCCCAGAATCGTCAACCCTCTCTGCACCACACCACAGAGCTATAACGAAAACCAAATAAGGTCCTGTAGGTGTGGGTACTTTCTAAAATACAGAATATTATACAGCATGAGCAGTTAGTATAACTTAAGACTCCATTCAGTTCCCACCAACTCTAGGAGTCCCTCCCTGGACCCTCCAGGTCACCCTCCTGAGGTTCCCTCAACACCAAGTTTAGTTGGTCTGTACCCAGGGCAGGGGCTGTGTTTAGTTTGCCTTCACCCAGTACCAGAACGGTGCCCAGCCTAAAGGAGATGGGGAACATGTGCTCGTGGAACGAATGAGTGGTTAGGATTACTTCACTGCATCCCATAATTCTCTTCAATGGGGAAAAGATCCAGATTCAGATTTATTTATTTATTTATTTTGGCCACTCTGCATGGTTTGCAGGATCTTAGTTCCCCGACCAGGGATCGAACCCATGTCCCCTGCAATGGAAGCACACAGTACTAACCATTAGACTGCCAAGAAATTCCCAGATGGTTTTTTTTTTAATAGAATCTAATATGCTTATTTCTTTTTCTTGGCATATCCCTATTTCCGTTTTATTTTATGCCCTCACAGTTTAAAAAAAAACAAACTAATCAGCTCCTTATAGTTATGAAGAAAGATATATATATAATTATTTCCTATATACAAAACTGATTTCCTAGAGAAACCAAATACATAAAAAACTATTTCCTCCTCCTCCTATCTCCCTTTCTGCTATTGGGCGCCTTGTATCTCTCCAGAGCCCATATTTGTTGTCTGATTTCCAGCATGTTCATATCCAAATCAATCTGAACTAATTTTGCAAGTAAAATGTTTTGAGAGCTCACCCTAAGTGCTTTCCTAAATTCTAAACATTTAACATCTGCTTGGCTGGACTCAATTCCTAGTCTTGTAAGTCTTCCTATATCCACTAATTTGACTTGTCATAATTTATCATTTCAAAATCTATATTATTTATTGCTTGATTACAATATCACAGGTGTTCTATACTCTTCGTGTTTCCTTCAATTTTTCTTATATTCTCTTGTGAAATCATCATATCTAATTTACCAGGAGGTCATTTCTACTCTTTTTCCAGCTTTTGCAAACTTTTTCCTGAATCTGCTCCTAGCTCCAGTGTGCATGTTTAAGGGTGATAAACTCGGGAAATTTATCTTCCAGACTTGCAGATTTTCAGGGCATTTACATTTCAGAGACCTACTTTCCATAAGCAGATATTTTTACAAGGTGTTTCTGACTAATCATCTCTTCTTTACTCTCAGGGGTTTATTCAGTTTTCCATAGGCGGAGGTGAGCTTTTCTGTACTTAGAGCGTTCCCCCTCCCCCTGCCACACTCGTTATGGACATACCCTCTCCTGCAGTGTACTGGCCTTCCTCTTCCTCCTTTCATACCCAACAAGGAGCAGTGGAGAGAACAGCCCCACCCTGCAACCTTTGGTCAGAGCCATCTATTGCTTTCAGCCTCACTACCCACCCCTTTCAACTTCAGGACTGGATAACAGCAGATAGGAAAGGGGAGCTGGTGGTTGCCGAGCAAGTATCACAGTAATGAGGATAAGTTTAGGAGACTATGCCCTCTGGGTCCACCCCACAACCCACAAAGATGGAACAGATTTCTGCCTCTTCCTGCAGACTTTGAATTCAAGCAAGAGAAAGATTAAAATAGCAGAGCTGTACATGCCTTGCCCAGATGACATATGGATGCCTGTCAGTGTACTCCCAGCCCAGCTAAGGATCTGTAAACACCAGAAGTACAAGGCATCCACATAGGGAGAGAAATAGATACCTATCAAAGTCTCAGGAGCAGGCAGTTTAAAACCAACCCTCTTGCGTGCTATGAGTTTATTCAGCACTCACAAGAGAGAGCTTGGGTCAAGTATTTCTGGACCAGTCAGCTAATGATCAAGAGCAAAGAGTTGCTAATCTGTATCTTTTGCATCCTAAAATATCAGCTCCTACTTAGAGAAAATATCTGTTGCTCACCCTCCCACATCACCCTCCCAACTGAAATGGTTTTCTCTAGCAAACCTCTTAAACACCCTTGTCCTTGGTCAACAGGGGAAATAAAAACTGTTGATCTGCTTCATTTCTTCCAGTCTTGGGCAAAACAAAGGAAAAAGAACAACTTGGAAAAATCGTCAGTTAAAATTTTGGTGTGCAAGTAAGATATGTAACCTCCTTAAGCCTCATTTTGGCTATTTATAAAGTGGAGGTAATTATATTTATCACCTAAGGGTTGTTGTGAAGACTGAATGGCATCTCTAATGTAAAGCAGAAAGCATCTTACCTGGAAAGAGCTCAAAAAACCTGAGCTATAATTATGTATGTATGTATATTTGTTATCTTTAAGACGTATTACTCTGCTAGGAAGTACACCAACAAGATCACCCTAACCTCAGTAGATAGACAGTTAGGTTTTCAGTGAACCCACATTCCTTCATAATATGAATTAGAACATTAGTATGTATGGTAACCAAAGGTCCCTGGGTGTTGCTTGAGTATCTTATTGGTTAGAACTCTGCTTTCATCTATCTCTCTGGATTCTTCAGCTCTCTCAAGGTCTCTGCTGCACCCTAGGCCCCCTCCCCTCTTCTATGGCTGGGACCCAAAGGTCCATAATGAATAAACAATTTATCTGCAGTTGAATCTTATCAGAAGGCATTCTACCAACCTAAGGGAAACTACCCATATGGCAGAGGCACTCTGGCTGTGGAAAATTACTGATCCACTCTGAACTATATAAAAATCCATTCGTAAAAATCCTAAGAAGAGCAAACACTTCCCCTGGCAAGTTCTCCGGCAGGTCCCCGGCTGGCAGGGGCAGCCACCCTCTCCAGGCACCAACCAAAAAGCCAGTCCTGAGCAGTGACAAATCTGGACTCCAGTCCAGGGCCTACTGCACAAAGGGGGCCCTTCTTACTAGCTCAACACTGAATCTGAACACACTGAGGATTAGTTTTGGCTGTAAAGGAAAAGCCAATGTGGAACATACAACCTGATGGACAGGATTTGAAATGAAAGACACAATACTGCCCAAGCTTCCAGGGCCTAAATTCTTATAGAAAAGAAGCATAAACACTTCTTGGAAGCTGAGACCAGGATACAATATGATACCTCAGCAAAAACTCAAGAGTAGCAAGGAGTTTGAACATTAAAAGACTAACTCCAATTTTCACACTGTGAATCACCAAAATCTAAATAAAGAGGAAAAGGTGTATCAGCCAGCATTTACCCTGCCATGCCCGTGCTGAAAAACTCCCCTGGTGCCTGCAGCACTCCCTCACAAAGATGAATAAGACAAGTCCTGGCCCTTGAGGAGTTTGTACCTGGTGGGAGAGGCTGGCAGGTAACTGAAATACAAGCCTTAGTATGGAAAGTGCCAAAAGCTAAATACAAGGAAAAAGCAGCAGGAGCAGATAGCTCTAATCTCCAGGGCTGCCATGAGTTTCCCCCAAGCAGAGGGGTCATCCCTTCTGGGTCTTGGAAAGACAGTAGGATCTTGAGAGGAGGAGGGCTCTCCGGGCCCAGCGTAAACAGAGGCAGCTCAGAGAGAGAAAAACAGGGTGTGGCGGGGAGCTGGCCTCAGCCTGGCTGTAGCAGCTGCTGAGCCAAGGCAGGGTTGGGGATTGGGGATGGCTTGAACATCCAGCAAGACTGGCCTGGACTCCTGGGGCCTTTCGAACATTGCAGATCTGCTTTTCAAAGGAAAGGCTTTTGAATGGCTGTCAAAAATGAATTAGAGCCAGGGAAAGAGCTGAAATGAGTATCTTTGCATATGTACTTTTTTTCTTTTTTGCCACTTGAAGAAATAACCACACGTGCAAATCGACAACTGGCCAGTCATGTATCCAGCAAGTACTTATTCCTGAGCATACATATACTCTCCACAGCAGTGATTCTCCAT
Organism: Hyperoodon ampullatus; assembly: GCF_949752795.1. NCBI lineage: Eukaryota > Metazoa > Chordata > Mammalia > Artiodactyla > Ziphiidae > Hyperoodon > Hyperoodon ampullatus. The sequence continues at coordinate 65,134,870 of NC_136925.1, read as the reverse complement.
TGTAGGGGACCCATCCACCCCTGCTGGACACATTCCATTAGATCTAGAGGCCAAGGGTGGTACCTTTGGGCCCAAAGGCACCTGGATAACGCTATGGAGTTCTCTCACCTCCTGTCCAGGGAAGCTCACACTCTTTGCTGTACCCAGCTCACTGAGCGTGAAGTAGAGAAAGACCTTTGATGTGATGAAAAAAGGGGATGTTATGAAGGTGATGAAAACAAAAACCTTCTACGGCTTTGTAGGCCTATCAGACCAGATCATCTTTTGTCTTAGAGATTTTCTCTCACCTGTTCATGACACATGGAAAGTTAACCTTCTATGTAAAAGGGTCATTATTATCACTGCAAGTGCACAAGTCCTCACAATTATTTTTGATTTTGTTTCTGTTTGCTTTACTGGGTTTCCTCCATGTATTTTTAATGCAAATGGAATTTAAGGAATAATTCTAAGGGGATGTTATTAAGTACTTAGCTTTTTCTTATATATCATAAAAACACAATCCCATGCCTTGTTGCTAAAATGGAAACTATTTTGACGACAGTTTAAACATAAAATAACCAGCAGAGACAAATCATGATTATTTATAAAAGGCTCTATCAAGAAATTATTAACTTCTTTGGGCAATTTCCACTTCACTTGTGATTTAAGTCCTAAGAGTATATTCACGTAGTTATTCACACCAAATTAATGGAGCTGTTTCTTATTATGTTTCTGACAGTACAGCATGTTGAATCTGACTCCCATCTTACTTTTCCTAATTATTTGTGAGCTTTCCTCACCTCTGTTTTCTTTCGCAGAGCCGTTCTTCATTTCATTAAGGACGTAACGTGTGGAGTATGAGATGCGGTTTTGGAGTGTTCTCTGATGCCAGGGCCCTTCTTCTGGAGCAGGTGCTGACTGCTCAGATTATAAGAATAAGAAGAGTCATTTGTATCTGTCAGCTGGAGAAGCTCTTGTCTAGTGATATCAAGTACTGTCCTTTCCACCTGATTCAGAACAAAGATGTGGGATCTTGTCTTGGTGGGACCATTACACTTTCTCAAATTGTCCCTAGTTTTCCAAACTGTGGCTTTGTCTCCTCAGTGAGGAAGTCAGTGTGCTCTTCCCAGCCATCAAATTAAGGGAGAAGCACTTGACCAACATCTGTGTCATCGGCCAGAAACTCGCTCTGTGGTGGTGATGGAAAAGAAATTTCTGGCACAGCAGCCCAGACTGAAGAAGAGATTCATGAAAGATGAAGCCAGAAGAGTATCTGTGGTTTCTCCAGCACACTTGCAAGTTAGGTGAGCATAGCTGATCACCTAATTCCCAAACCAGTGGATTTTAAAGGGGAAACAGTCACACCACAACACTGAAAGAGATCAGCCTCAAGGCAGGTTCTGTCACTTTCAGCCACCAGTTTAAATGTGTGTCTTGTATTCAACACAGTGGTAAAGAGAATACATTTCCCACCACACCACACATGCGGAGCCGACACTTCCAAGATGCACTGCAAACCCATTCATAATGGATGAAGTCCTAATGGACAAATAAACCTGTCACATAAAAACTTCATTCCCAAGAAAGCTTTATTACTGAACTAAGAGGGAGAGGGTAGAAAAAAAAAGACGGAAACTGACATTTTTCTGAGTATGTTCTATCTAAATGCCAGGCACTTTCTTTGTTATCCCTTTGTAATCCCTAAAAAACTTGTAAGAGGAAATTTTCCTCCATTTTACAGAAAAAAAAAATTCAAATTTCAGAAAAGTAAACTAAATAGTTCAAAGTCACACACTAATAAAACAGCATGTCAGGTTCCAAATCCAAGACTCCCTTAAATGAAATCCCATATTCCCTCCAAGGAACCACACTGCCTAATTTTAACCCATTGTATTTAATTAAATAGAAGTATATTCTAAAAAAGAGAAGAGGGTGGTAAAGACATGAAGCTAGAAATCCCCCCGTTTTTCACATTACTGGTAAGAGCAGTGTTCCAGATTACTGAGGATATTGTACAAAACAAACGTCATTTACAGTTGGTGTTAGAACGCATTACATAATCATGGTTTTTTGCAACAGCAGCAGAAGTAAATTTACCTTACTTAATATTTTTAATATGTTCTGGTTGTACTAATACTGAAATTAGACCGTGGGCGCTGAGCATGTAGCAATCGACGAAAAGGTACCCGAGAGCTTTCAGTCTGGAAATGAAAACTTTACCATAAATTCCTATGGCAGGAAGAAAAATGCCCTGTGCAGAGGTAGGGGAATTGATGAGGGGGAGGAGGAACAAAGCAAAGGAATTCAGAAATAAGACTTTCACCTTTAGAGCCCGTCAAGTTATAACCTTCGAAGGTACATGTGCGCAGGCAAATTCCCCAGGGACTTCAGGAAATCCTGTGTGTGTGTGTGTGTGTGCGTGCGTCCCATTTGTACTCTTAAGAAGTCTTACCTGGATTACATCCAAGGATATGACCCATTTCCAGAACATGCAGTTGATGTTAAACCTCAGAAGACAGACAACAAGACCTGGAGCAGAGTTTGCTAATATTCACTGATATCACTAGAGCCTAGGGAAGAACAACAAAAAAGAGATTTTGCACATCACCAATTTTAGGCTGTGGAAAGAAATTCCCCCACCGTCATGGGCGGGGCAGCTCACCAGCTCTCTAAGGAAATCTTGTGGCCTCTGGGATAACCCTGATATCAGGAAGCACAGTGGTGACCATCAAACGCACATGTATTTATCCACCTAAAGTAATCACCATATAAGAAGTTCCCAATGAACAACCAGGTTTGTTCCAAATATTTGTTTGAAGTCCATTGTTTGAAATTTCGAACACTTTCTCCTACAGAGAAAAATGACCAAAAATATTTCCTACAAAAGTCTACAGAAGAATACTGAGAAAAAGTCATGACACCAAGCTTTGAAACTGAGTCTTTTAACCTCAGTTTCCTCGTCTGTAAAATGGGGGTGAAAATACCCTCTCTGTCTACCTCACAGAAGTATTGAAACGAAAATTTAGAAACTGTGTCACTGAACAGGTACAAGGCATTTGAACATCAACTGATAACATTGTTATGCTATTGTATGAAATTAGTCTCAAATGATACTCCAGTCATGCTGGTAGTGAAAAAATAACTAAAGAACAAGAAATTGTAGTGAGGGAAGATATTGGGGGATATTATGAACGCTAGAGGTAGAGGAAAAGTAAAGGAGGAAGATTAAATAAACGGCATCTTTTCATTTCTTTTTATTCCTTGGTTCTTTCGCCTTCTAACATGCAGTTTAACTTACTTATCTTTTTTGTGTGTCATCTGTCTCTCCTGCTAGGCAGTATGCTCCCTGAGGGCAGGGATATTAAGCAGTTGGTTTACTGATACACCCCAATCATGCAGCACAGCACCTGGCACGTAATAATGACTCAGTAAATATACTTTAATGAGTGAATGTATAATGTGCTAATGATGCAAGGCACATTCCCATTGCCAGTGTACCATTCAAGAGAGACTGATGGAAGAAATTTCTCTCAGCCATTTCCTTAACAAACATTCCTGGGAAAACCAGGCGGCTGCAGCCTTTCAGTCAGGGCTTTGTGATCACGGGGAACTTGAGATTGCTCTGGGCTTAGGCAGATCTTCAGGAGCTGCAATTCTGCTTTCTAAACGGCGCCGCAGCGGGTTTCATTGTGAATCTTTGCAGGGAGGACACTTCAGTCACCCCTGGTTCACGCCATCTCCTCCTCCTCCTCCCCCTTGGGTAGGGCAAGCTAACAGAGAGCACTGATAACACCTCCTCTTTGCTCCTGGATTAGAAGAGCGTCCAATGCCCCCACAGGTCTTCCTCTTTCTCCCCCTAGGGCTGTTGATTCATTTTTCGCAGCAGGCTCCCACCCATTTTCCTAGAACTGCTGCCTTTTATCAACAGGCACTGTGCTGGGGGGCAGGGAGCTAGTTGTTGGGTGCAGCCCTCCAGACCTCTCAACAAAGGGAGGGAGCCCACCTCTCCCTTTGGGGTGGGAAGAGTCACGGTTTGCCATTCTGGGGGAGCCAGTCTCCCTGGGATCCTGCTTTCCAGCCCTGCTGAAGAAGTTTGTGTTCCAAAGCATGGCTCCAAACCAACATTTCTGATTTCACTCATTAGATTTTAGATCTATAAGAGAACTTAGAAATCAAATTCAACTCCCTAGTTTCAGAAGCCAAGAAACTGAAGCCCAGAGAGGGGAACGTGACTTGCCGAAGGTCACACAACCAGCAAGTGGGAGGCAAGGAGGCCTTTCCCACCTTAACCTCACCATTCCCTGCAGTGCCAGGAATGTCTGGGGAAAGTCAGACACTCTTACTTCCCAAGAGTAAACACCAGCAGTGTTGTAAGAGCAGCAGCAAAAGGTTGCATGCATTTGGAGGAATGAATCAGATTTTCATAAGTTTTGAAATGCCTATATCCAGATAAATCCAGTAGTAGTTACTTAATTTATATATTTTTTTAAAGTATTTTTTTTCAACAGGTTTCCCAGCAGTTTGCTTTAAATAACCTGTTCTCCCTAATCTATGTGAAATGTGGTTTTCATTCCCATACTTTGCTGCTATAATCTCAGTCCACAATGTAGTCTTATAAGATGTGACTGAACTCAAAACTTCTTGATGTAATCATTATAACAAATGAGTGTCTAAATTCTCATTATGGGTTAATAAAAGTTAGGCTCTGGAGGAAAAAGGGTGTAGATGAAATAAAGTGGATAAACAACTCCAAACAAACATTTTTGCAAAAACAGGTTTATAAATTGATGTCATTGAGGGAATAGGGGTTGCTTCTGAAGTCTGAATTGGCAGACTCAAGAGGCCAAAAAAATTTTAAATGTTCAGACAATAATATTCTAGAGCTGAAAGGCCATGAAGATGTGTTATCTAGCCTAACTATGTCAAAGCGTGGTTGAGAAATCAAGAACCGAGAACAGGGAGGGACTGTCTCGCCCAAGGTCAGTGAGGTCTGCTGCTTCCTAGTCAGATTCTCATTTTATCAGTTTTCACACTGGGTGGAAAAAGAGAGGGGTAACAGGGTAAGACCAGAGAGGAGCATGGAATTTTCAGGAAGTATCATGAGTTCCACCCAACCAATAGGGAAGCTCTCAAAATGTTTTTGTCAACTCTAGCTAGTTTTAGCACAAGAGAGTAAATGGATCTTTCAGAATCACTGGGCAAAAAATGTAAGCAGAGTGTGGGTAAGCAAGCAGGCCTCACTGGAGGTAAATTTATTTTCAGGGACCAAAACCAGTCTGTACCTGGATAGGAAGAGATTGCCCACAGGAGGGAGTGGGAGATTTGTCAAAGCCCCTACTAGAGTCCTGAAATGCGTGCCCAAGAACTACACCTCTAAGTCAGGAGACTTTGGGCAATGTCTGAAGACATTATTTGTTGTCACAACTGGGGAGGGGCGGGGGTACTGCTGGCATCTAGTGCGTAGAGGCCAGGGATGCTGTGAAACACCCTACAATACACAGAACAGCCCTCCACCTTACAAAACTGTATCCAGTCCCAAATGTCAATGGTACAAACGCTGAGAAGGCTTGTTCTCCTGCTACCTGTCAATCAGTGTTCTGCTCAGATTCAGTATTACTTCATCATTTTCTGCTAAACCCAAGAAATCAAATAACAACCCTAAAGACTCATGTCTCTCTCTCTTCAGATCTTTACATTTTTAATGCCCTTTCCACCCAAAAAAAAAAAAAAAAAAAAAAAAAATCCAGATGAAGAGGAGGTAGGAGAACAGGAAACAACAATTTCAATAAAAATACTTAGTGCTGAAAATATCTGTGTAGGAGAGACTATTTCCACGTACTTATATTTTTCTTGCTCTTTGTTGTCGTTCCACCATCCTTGGTAAATTTGTTTTCATTTTAAGTGTTACAAGCAATTATTATGTATTCCAGGCAGGGCTCCCAAGCTGTGACAATTTAAATAAGGGGGACTTTTTTTTATAGGAAAAAAATGAGAAAATGTTTGTTGAACACTGAAGAAAAGCTTACATCAGAGAGCAAAATGCTTTTTTATGTCATTTTAATAGTAATCCAAAATGAACGGTAAGATTTGGCAGATATAAGATATAAGAGGGCAAGGATGTGTCCCCTCCACATTTGGAACTGCATGACTCCTGAGAAGACTTTGAAATAAATAGTATATAAGCAGCTACAAGTAATTTTTAAAATGGCTTAAATCTTTTACATATTCAACTCAAAGGAATAGAAGAGGTCACTATGGCAGCATAGAAGGGATTTTGGATGAAGGATCTGAAAACTTAGGTTCTAGTCTGGGGTCATTACAGTGGCCCACAGCCTTGGGCAAATAATGTACTTCCTATGTGTTAATTTATTCTACAATTTTATAATAATGATACTTGCCTTACAGGACTCATAAGGTTGTTGTGAGGCTCAAAAGATATGTAAATGCAAATGCCAGCATGTAGCCTCCCCACCCCACTATTCCCTGAGCTCGTCCTCAGCACCACACCTTCAACTTCTCATCAAAATGAGGAACAGCCACTGCTAGCAAACATCGTCAGGGTCAGACTTCAAGCTTTAACAAAGGAGAGCTTTTGATGGACTACTTATTGCACACTTTCCAATTTCCTTTCTTTAATTCCCCCCCCCCAAAAAAAATTTTGTGTGTAAGGTGAGGAATTATTGGAAGAGGGTCAATATAGCCCAAATAAATATCTTTACAGAATAAAGTCCTGACAAGTGGTCATGCCCCTAAAACCAAAATATTGGAATGTTAACTACCAAAGAGAACTGCTTTCTTGAAATTTCTGACAAGTTTGTGAATGAGTGAGTTAGCAAGCCATGATTCTTACAGTTCTGAAGGGGCCACGCAGTGGGACGTTTTTACTTTGTAAAGTAGCTCTAAACAACATTAACATGAGGTAGGAATATGTCTTTGGTTTGCAGAGGTTTGGTGGGGACGATACAAAGAAAAAGTTATTATTAAGGGAAAGAAAAAAAAAAAGGCAGCATTAGATGCTATGATAAAGGGACACATCCAAAAGGGGGAAAAGAGGCTTTTAGAACACTTAGAATTTGCTGTTTTTTACTTATGTGCCTTTGGTATGTTTAATGCAAAATTTTATGGAGGCAACAAAATAGTGGGTAAAGGAAAACTAGAGGATGTAATTTATTTAGGCTCTCAAAGGGCTTTTGATGAAATCCTACACAAGAGACTATTAAGGAAACTTGCCAACCACGAGGCAGGAGGTAAAGATCTGTCAATCATGGGTTAAAAGTGAGTTAAGTGATAGAAGGAGAATAAATGACCAGCTCTCAGCATGGAAAAGAGTTAATGGTGGGGTGTCAGCAATCGGAACAAGAGTACTGTCCTCCAGGATATTTATTCACACCCTTAAAAATGGACTAAATAATGAAGTGCTGAAATTTGCTGACTAAACAAAACTATTTTGGTTCTCTAAGTCTATACAGATGGATGTGAGAAACACAGAATCCAAACTCGGTAACTGGGCAAAACAGGCAGACGAAACTCAGAGCAGACAACTGCAAAGTAATGTATGTTGTAAGTAGCAATTTAAATTACTCATCCACTGGGGTGAGTTCTGAATTAGTTCTAAACTTACAGGGAAAAGATTTAGGCTCACGGAAGACATCTTAATGAAGATGTATGCATGATGTTCAGCAGAGTTTTAAAAAGAGAGAGAGAAAGCAAATACACTGTTAAATTGCTGTAAGAATGAAAGACAGTATATTCCAGTGCCATTACAGAAATCAGTAGTGTACTCTTGTTCTACATTCAGTTAAAATTGCCTTATTTCCAAAGAAAGATGGTAAAAATAGAAAGAAACATCTGATAACACCCAGGAAACTCATTAGAAGCAGTGGGAAAAGACAGGCAGAATTTCTGATGGGAAGTTTTTAAAGTTAGCAACTAGTTAATAATTTGAATGAAGGAAAGATGAACATAAGTGGCATATAAGTTTTCCATAAAAGTAAAAACCTATATTGATATTTTTGCAACTTAGATTGTAGGTAGACTAGAAACTGTCTATAAATGGCATTAAAGAAAACATAATTTTCTTCTGATATGAGATGCTATGAGCTGATCGGGACCTCAATTCTCCCTAATGATACCCAACCCATTAGTTGCCATTTTGCATTTATTTTAAGATGGGAAATAAGAAAATGAATGTATTATAAAGTTTCATAAATATTACTTCAAATACCATTTACAAATCATATATCTCTTCTTTCAAGCCAGAAAGATGCACAAAGATTTCATACTGATATTGTGTATCAACGCTAATAAATAAAGGCAAGCACCAGGTAGAGCCAACAGTTAAACTGTTGCGTTCGCCTGACCTTGTAAAGTTCCTGGATACACAAATCATTACACACTCTAGTTCTTCCCTTTTCCCCAGGAGGCAATTTATCCCTGGATCTGCACCCCCAGAGCAGTAAGACTGCCCACCCCTCTGCCCTCTCCCCCTCCCCAAATGTTTAACTGAGATTGGCAAGTGTTGTTACCAGGAGATAATCAATCCAGAGGCTTCTAGAGATCAAGCCTCTGCTGACGGAGATCAGAAAGAAATGCCCTCCCACAAGGTCCAAGTACTTTAAAATTGAGCCAGTGCTTGTTGAGAAAATGACATCCTCACACTCAAGCTAAGGATTGCACAATTGGGCAGGTGCATGGAGGGCAGGGAACGATGCGGGGGACGGTTATTGGCTAATTCCCTTCCTGGAGCATTTAGACTTCACCAGAAAATTAGGGCTGAGCTATTGGAGTCTTGGTGTTTCTTCGCCTGTACTTACTGTGTTGAGGCAACTGATGTGGTATGGAACTTCAGAAGTACTTTTCCTTGTTTGTTTCTCTTCCTGAAATCTAATCCCTGAGCACTGTGGTAAACAAAAATAAACTAAGAATGACTAGCAATAAAACATGAGCAAGAACAAACCAAATATTAAAGTAAAAATAGCATTAATAGAGCTGAAAATTGAATTTCACCACAGAAAAGTCATAACATAGCATGTTTTTTTAATCTTGCAAGAGGAGTGCAAATATTCTGTAAGGGATCAGATTATCCTTAAGAAATGATATATTTTTTCCTGCAGGCATTTGAATGCTTTAATAAAACATTTCAAGTGACATAGATATTTTTCCCTTCAAATATGTAGATTATTTCTAAAAAGGGCATAAGGTAACATTTTCACAGCAATTCTGCAAAGTATGAAAGAACATTTTGCTGGGAGTTGGTATAACGCAAGAGCATTCTATCAAGTGGAAAGTTACTGGCGTGGCTGGGTATTTACATAAGTATCTTCACCTCTACACTCTTTGCACCAAAATATTTTACAAGTTTCTTTTCAAAAGAAACACACACAGAGCTGTTGAAGAGTTCACTATTTTTAGGCTACCTCTACTCATCATTTATCTTCATTCTACCATGATACTCATAGATATCATTGCCATCCCCACTCCTCACTTCACTCTCCCCCAGTCTCTACAGAAGCCAGGGATTAAAGTATCATTTGTGAACTGCAATATCACTACGGTCATCCAAAAATATTGAACTTAACCATACAAATGGAGAGAGAGAGATATTTATTCAGTCCCCTCTGTATTTGACAACTAAAAGGGGAATTTAAATGCTTCTGTGGGACTTCCCTGATGGTCCAGTGGTAAAGAATCCACCTTACAATGCAGGAGACAGGGGTTCAATCCCTGGGCAGGGAACTAAGATCCCACATGCCGCAGGGCAACTAAGCCTGCATGCCACAACTACTGGGCTCTAGCACCTCAACTAGAGAGCCTGCGTGCTGTAAACTACAGAGCCCACACATCCTGGAGCCTGCGCGCCACAACTAGAGAAGAGAAAACCCGCACGCCACAACTGGAGAGAAGCCCGCGATCCACAAGAAAGATCCTGCATGCCTCAACGAAGATGCCACGTGCCACAACTAAGACCCGACACAGCCTAAAATAAATAAATAATAAATAAATCTTTAAAAATATGCTTGTATGGTAAACAACTCATTCAAATAGATGGCATTACTTACCTGAGACAGTAACTCTCCAGAATACAGCCAAAAGAAAAAAGAGCTTCTTAACAGCCAAAACAGATGTCAAAAATCCACGCGCTTCCCTTTTAGATGAGCCTCTCAGGTTGTCTCTCAAAGCCAGTTTGCTTTTCCTTTTAAGTTAATTAATGTATTGATTATGTAACAATATTTTCTTAGGTGTAGATCATTCTTGCCATCTATGAATTAAACCTTACTTCATGATAATGTATTTTAAATAGTTTTAACAGCTTTATTGAGATATAATTCATATAGCATGCAATTCATCCATTTAAAGTATATAATTCAGTGTTTTTAGTACACTCACAGATATGCACAATCATCACCACAATCCATTTTAGAACATTTTCATCTCAAAAAGAAACCCCATAACGTTTAGCATCACTCCCCTATTCCCCTGTCCCTAACCCTACCCCAGCCCTAAGCTAATAGGGTTAATACACCTTCTGTCTCTATAGCTTCCCCTGTTCTGGGCTTCCATATGAATGGAATCATATAATGTGTGGTCTTTGTGACCGGATTCTTTGACTAAGCATAATGTTTTCAAGGTCTATTCATATTGCAGCATGTATCATTATTCGGTCCTTTTTATGGCCCAACAATATTCTGTTGTATGGACATACCACATTTTACTTATCTATTTGTCAACTGATGAATACCCATCCACCTTTTGGCTCTTATGAATCAGTGTTACTCTAAACATTCTTGTACAAGCTTCTGTGTGGACAAATGTTTCCATTTCTCTTGGATATAAAACTAGGAGTGAACTTGCTGGGTCATATGATAGGGATCTATGGGTCTCTTTTTAATCATGTGACAAACTACCATACTGTTTTCCAAAGCAGCTGCACCATTTTACATTCCCACCAAGTGTATGAGGGTTCCAATTTCTCCACATCCTCATCAACATTTGTTATTAGTGGATGTTTGACTGTAGCCATTCCAATGCATACGAAGTAGTATCTCATTATTACTTAGGGTTTTGATTTGCATTCATCTGATGACTAATGAGGTCAAGAGTTTTTTTTCATGTGCTTATTGGCCATTTGTATATCTCCCTCAGAGAAATATCAGTTCATATCCTTTGCCCATTTTTTAACTGGGAGCCAGCTTACTTTTACATTACACATTATTTTAACAGCTGATTTTTTAGTTGAGAAATCATGAGAAACAGCAAATAATAAATGGGAAGGAGCTATTAGAGACAGATATACTAGCTAACATGATATAACAAGAGAAAAAAAATACTCTAAAAAGCAAACATAAAACCTCAAAAAGCAGAACATTCTCCAATCATACAGGATGGAGACGACAGTTTCAATGAGCCCCGACAGACTCTGTGTTACAATATGAAAAGTGACTGAAGTTTACTGTGATTACCTTAAATTTTCTTTAAAGGCCCATGTTTCATTCTATATGGACTGTTTACAAAGGCTGGGAGGTTTATAATATATTTTGGAGCTGTGGTTATGGGGATTAATACTTGCCATCAACTGTGTGCTCCTAAATGTTTAGCAACCAACTGTCCAGGGAGAAGGAAAGGTCTGGTTTGTACTTCCACCGTAACTGATTTCAGGCTACCAACTAGCGCAAGAGCTTCCTGAAATTTTAACCATCGGTTCACGAGCCAGTAGAAGTCAACTTGGACACACCACAGCTTGATGTGTGACTGGTATAAACTAGGCGCTGTGTTAGTCTCTTTACATACATTATAACCTCATTTACTGCTTTCAACAATCTTTAAGAAGAAATGTGCTCATCCCCAAAGTAAACTGAGGCTCAGAGAGGTTTTATAAACTTGCCCAGGGACACCCAGCTAGGAAATGTCATTCTGGTCTTTCCAACCACAGTTCTTCCTAGTATGCTAAACTGATCCCTCATTTTAAGATGTTAGTCAGAAACAAATTTTAAATTGAGTTAAAAGGCACTTCTGAAGGAGAGTCACCCATTATTTTCAAATTTTACTCATTAGGAACACCACAGCCCTTGACACCCATCCATGGGCAAGTGAGGTTTAATGCAGAGGTATTTAGAATCAGAAAAGGCTAATTGCAGCTTCACCGGAGACAAACAGGCAGAGGCGGGTTCAGTGATAAGCCCAAAGTCAAGCAGGAATTTGCAAACAAATCTTCCCAGCACCCCAAGCAGTAGAAAGTGGCTCTGAGTAATCTAGAGATAGTCCCTTCCAGCTTCACAAGCAGCAGTGGCTCCTGCCCAGACCAACCCCTGCCGGGCCAGGCATGGGACTCTCACTACACCAGTTCCACAGACCCCCAGTTCGTGCATTCACACATGCAAAGTCAGCACATTAACATACCTCAACAAACAGCCTTATGGCAAACTGCAGGAAATTCCATTTCAGCATATATCATACAATATATGTCATACTGTCATATAACAATATGCCCCCTGCTTGCACTGTGCATCAGAAACCAAGGTAGCACCTAACCACAATCTTTGGAAGCACAGTAAGTATATCTTTGGACTGAACATTACCAGGATTCTATTCAAATTAAACACCAAATTCTCTACCCAGAAGCTAAATCACTATACTTAAAAATTTGTAATTAGGCAAAGTGCATGGACGGAATCACTTATGCAATCAGTGGCAAGTTTCAACTTTTGTTTCCAGCCAGAATCAAAGAGGTGGGTTGATCTACCACAGGATAACACATTGCCTTTGCCCTCCCTGGCACCCACTGTGGAATATATTACTCCATTATTGTGTGCCTGTTAGGTAAGCAGGATTTATAATTCAGCAACCACGCTTTGGTAATTATTTCTATATCAGCCAAGGCCCAAACCTCACCACATACTACTGTCCACAAGGCTTCAATACTACAAGAAAAACTAAGATATCAGTCAAGGCTTTGGAAGTCTACTTTTAACTTACGGCAAGAACACAGAGCTATATTCTCTCAATACCTTCAAGAAACTGAGACCATTAATGTACACTACTCTTCATTGTATTTTGATCTTCCCTATATTAAACCTGAATGAACTGAATAAAAAAAACACATGCACCTTTTTTTAATGCTTCTAGTGCTCTTTTTTTTTAAAATTAATTTATTTACTTATTTATTTTTGGCTGCGTTGGGTCTTCGTTGCTGCGTGCAGGCTTTCTCTAGTTGCAGTGAGCTGGGGCTCCTCTTCGTTGCGGTGCGCGGGCTTCTCATCGCAGTGGCTTCTCTTGTTGAGGAGCACGGGCTCTAGGCGGGCGGGCTTCAGTAGTTGTGGCATGCAGGCTCAGTAGTTGTGGCACGCGGGCTCAGTAGTTGTGGCACACGGGCTCTAGAGTGCAGGCTCAGTAGTTGTGGCGCACGGGCTTAGTTGCTCCGCGGCATGTGGGATCTTCCCGGACCAGGTCTCGAACTCGTGTCCCCTGCACTGGCAGGCGATTCTTAACCACTGCACCGCCAGGGAAGTCCAATACATGCACTTTTCTCCTAACCCTTCACTCAACAAAGAAGACAATAAACAGTAGCCTCATTCAGAGATCTTTGCTAAAAAGCAGAATGCTTTGACCTGCAATATTGCCATTATTATAGGCTTAGTAGTAGACATGTAGGGGGATAAGGGGAGAAAAGGCAAGAGGAAAGCAGCAATGGGCAAAGGCTGGATGCCTTCCAGCCTCCCCTTTCCACAGCCCACATTAAGGCAGGCACATCCACCCTCTGCTCCTTCATAACTACAACTGCCTTCCTGGGCATGACAGCGTTCTAACGCAACCTTCCTCGGGCCACGCTCCCTTCATGCTCCCCCACTCCCCTCGGGCTCTGCTTTGCAGCCCAGCCATCTGGAATCTCACATCCTTGGGGCCAGGCTTTTGGTTGTTAGGAAATACAATAAACTAGTTTAATAAGCTCATGGGAAAAGAGTAAAGTAGATGACACCACTCACCCTCCTGCCTCCTGTAGGTACGTTCAAACTGCTGCCTGGGGTCTCCTGGAAGTAATGGCTACTTTTTTATTGACTCATCCCAAAAGCGATCCCAGGGATGAGGATTTCAGCCGCAGGCTATGAGAAAGGATGACACCATGTCCGGCTTTGTCCCTGGCCACTGAGATGGAGATGGCTAGAGTAAGGAATAAGTACGGGGACACCTGGCCTTATCAGTATGCATATTCCTTAACAGTGTGCAGATAGCTGAGCAGAAACCCAGCCAGCCTTCCCTAGGGACATTTCCATTCTCACATCAGTGCAGATTAACCACAATCAACATTTGAGTCACAACACCCATCAAAATAGACGGCTTGTAGAAAACAACCTTTTAGAATTCAAGCACCAGTCTCTAGCAACAGCTCTTATCATAACCAAGATGTTGTGAGTTGTGCAACCAATTTCATACGGCTGGAAGGTTCTTTTGTCTGGTAGCCAGGTAAAACAAGGGTTGACTCCTTTAAACAATCTCCCTTCCCCCACATACCCTTCCTACACAGAATTCCTTTTGAAGCCACTGAAAATCCCTTTCACAGAACAGAGGGATGAGAACAATCCATTTTCTTTTTTTTCTTTTTTTTTTTTTTTTTTTTTTTGCAGTACGAAGGCCTCTCACTGTTGTGGCCTCTCCCGTTGTGGAGCACAGGCTCCGGACACGCAGGCTCAGCGGCCAATGGCTCACGGGCCCAGCCGCTCCGCGACATGTGGGATCTTCCCGGACCGGGGCACGAACCCGTGTCCCCTGCATCGGCAGGCGGACTCTCAACCACTGCGCCACCAGGGAAGCCCTCCATTTGCTTTTATATGAACCTATGGTCTCCCTCCAACTATCCGAGCTAGTTCCCTTTTCTTTTTCAGACCTCTTGTCAAAATTCTCACATTCCAGGAAGGCTCTTCCTACAACGGGGCTCCTCTAAATCAACACCGCTGCAGTCCAAAGGCTGCCCAAAGAAAGATTCAGCCAGCTGCCAGCAACGTCTAGGCAATACTAGTGACCCTTCCTTCTTCCATGTTTTGATTTCTTAGTTGTCATGTCCCAGTGAAGCGACAAACATCTGAGGTAGGAAATGCGTTTACACTTGTTTTTTTTTTTTTTTTTACAGTGCTTCAGATGATGACTTTACTCAATAAATTGAAAATCATTATTATATACAAATGCATATGCTAATGATGACCGGCAAGCTCAGATGGCAGAATGAATAAACAATTACTGGCAAACACCATGGTATGGCATTTCAATGAAGTCATCACAGAATCACTAGCAATTATCTTTGCAAACTTAAGGTGAGGTGTCTATGGGCTGAAAGAGAGAAATGCATACTTGTGCGTTAAAAAGAGAAATAGGAAAACTCAGAAAATTAGATTCAACACCTTAACACTCAGATCCAGAAATAATATTACAATCTTATAAACACACACACACACACACACACACACAGAGTAGCATGCTAGATAAGATCAAGGCAGTTTTGTTTAAAAAAGAAATCCTATCACATTAGTCAAAGACTATTCCTCAGGAGCATGACAAGTCTGGTAAAACCAAATAGAAGGCAAAGATATGAAATAGTTTTGACTATTGTATAGTTTTAAGTTTTGTCTTGCTTGATATCAGGCAATTAAAGTATTACATCCTGAAATCCTCTTCCCATCAGGAGGATTCATAAGTGATTAAAAGGCCTTTCTCAGTAAGTAATTATTAAAGGTCCAGTGTCAGCCCAGAGATGCACACTTCATGGGATTCCAAAGAGACTGGTCTTAACCTGGTGCTATTTTTAGTAGTGACTTAGAGGATGGTAGAGAATATGGTTATTAAGTTCAGGATGACATCAAACTGGGTGTGGTACATTCTGCTTTGGAAAACTAGATAGAAGTGCAAATGACCTTGATGAGTTGGAGAAGTGGGTGGACATAAACAGATTGAGGTTCTGTAGTGTAAAATTCACTTGGGAAGAAAAACAAACCACAGGATTGCAGGATTCATTTTGTGATGTCATAAAGAAAACAATCTGGAGGTCAGAGTCAACACAAACTATTGGTGTTTGTGCTTTAACCTTAAAAAACATGATTGATTTAGTAAAAGAAAACCAGGAGTCCTTTCCCTCATGCTCAGTACAGATACAGGCTATACTAGAATACTCTGTGATGTCTTCAGCCCCATATTTTAAAGTAGGATGTGGAGGATATGGGGGCTTTTAAGAGGAAATAAAATTTACTTACTGATTACAAGTTACAGAAACAGCCCTTAGAGAAACAACTGTAATGATAAAAGTATTGACTTAGAAAAGTTGGAGGAAAGTACTAAACCACTTTCAAGCCTAGAAAGAGGAAAAAAGATGTAAGGATATCTGTTGCAAAGATATTAGAAAATCTTCCTAGCAAAGAAAGCTGTGGAAACCAGAGTGCTTTGCAATGGAATCAGAGGTCCTTCTCTGAAAACTTCAAAGAATTGGCCTTTCCCCAAATTTGCGAACAGCTTTATGTATAGACAAAAGACTATACAGGTGAAAATACAAACAAAAGCAAAAACCTTGTATTTCCTGTTCATCTGGTTTTTTCCCCTTTTAAAAGGTAAGTGGTGGGAGGGAAGGAAGGAGAAGGAATGTCCACTATGTTTCAAGACTCTCACTTCTCCATTTGAGACCATATGGCACCATTTCCCACCTATGCTTCTCCAGGTCCAAACACTGCATTGCTCAGATTCTTTGCCACACTGTTTCAGGGATGGCCTTTGCAGGTAATATTGAGTTTTGGAGAAACTACAAGGCCCAAGCTCTTTGCCACCTCTGAGTGGGATGCAGCCTGATTCCCTAAATTTACACTTTGCTCATTTCCCATCACTGGGTTTTTGCTCAAACCTCGCACTCTGTCTGGAATGCGTACTATGTCCTTTCATCAACTTCCTGAGAACTTCCTACCTTTCAAGGCCAGATACCGTCCCATCTCTCATGTAGCTGGTCTAACCTCTCCTTGCACAGTGATTTATCCTTCCCAGGAACTCAGAGCATTCATGGCATTCATTCATGGCATTCATTTGATACACAGTTACACACAGCCTTGTGACATCTAAGGTACTGCTGACTCACCATTTAACATTTACTGTGTCTGCACTACATTCCCACTAGACTGTAAGTTCTTTGAAGGTGAGTTAAATTGTTTCACATCTTGCTTTAGCACCCAGTTCAGCAAGTACTGTGTTCATAGTAGGGGCTGAGTTAATAGTTGCTTAATTCATGAAGGAATGATTAAGGAACATGTTTAAAGTAAATTTGATCTTTACCTACAAAAGTGGCTTTCTACCTTGGAAGACTATTTCCAAGGAGAGACTATTTCATGAGAAAATAAAAACCGATAAAGGAAAAAAAAACCCTTAACATCTCATAAATTCTTAGTTAGAAAAGTAGATGTTAACATTATGAAACCAAAAAAAACAATGCCCTTATATACAGAAAATATTATATGACAGTCTTCAAAATGGTGTAGATTATAAAAATTATGCAACCGCTGATATTTTTCATCTAAACAGAACATTTATTAGTACATGCAATTATAAAAGCCAAAAAGAAACTATCTTGTGTGTGTGTGTGTGTGTGTGTGTGTGTTTCATTTAAGATGATGATTTGGTCTAATAAAATTTGAACACTTTTCTTTTATTATTTGAAGGTTAATAGTTTATGTTTATTTTACCCCAGCTCACTAAGACTGGTCTTTCTGCTATGACGGCCAATAAGGTGTCAGAGGTGGTGGCCATATTTAACATGTGTATTTCCACATCTTAGATTTCGAGTTAGAACACTGGTTCATTTTACAGAGATAAATATCTCATGATAGTCAATAATCTGGGTTGCATTTGAACCCATGACCTGGAACTTAAAAGCATCATATCTATAACACCTTTTCAAAAACCTCAGCATTGTCTGAGAATGAGCAGATACAGCTATTGTAAGAGCTGTTCAGTTGTTTATAATCTCAATACTGTAGGTGGTGAGATGTTCAGATACCACAGAAGCGTTATGATGTGCACTGGTTAAGGAGGTTGCTTGACATCCAAGTAAAACTTGTTCTTCGCTTGAGTTATACTTTGGAGTCATCTCCTGGGAACCTGTTGCACACAGTAACACAGAATATCCCCCAAATTTCTAAAATAATTCATGATGTCCAGAGTTCTTGTAAAAGCAAGCAGAGTAGGTTAGGGGTAAAGAAATGAATTTTGACCTAAACTGTGGGTTTGAGAATTAGTCAAAAATAATAATACCCTGCCAAAATCTACATTACATTGTTTCCATCTGAGGCTGTATAATGGAAATCTGTCTTTATACTAACTCTTATGGGATTTCCTTTGAAGACTGGCTACCACCCTCCATAACTCAGTCATGTATGTTTGCCCAGTTGCCCAGGGGGAAGCCGTTTCTGCCTCTCTTTAGGAAGTGAGCAGGGCAGTCAATTGAGTGCAATGGAACACCTTCATCAAGCCAATGACAGCCACACAGCAGAAGGGAGTGCGTAGAGATCTAGAACAGAACAGCCCCATGGGTAACAGGAATTCTCAAAGCCTTTGGCTGTTGGTGCATCACCTATTCAGAGTGTTCAGAGGAAAGGTCTTCACTCTCTTGAGTCCTCATCTGAGATTTCCAATAAGAGGCAAGTCATAAGTTCAGGGGCAGCGTGGTGGGGAATGTTTTAAATACTTTCTGCCAGAGGGAGGCAGAAGAAGATGCAACTTGCACAGCATAATGGCTGAGAAACTGGCTTCAGAGACCAAGAACCCCAACTCTTCCAGCAGCACTCTTACTAGCTTACTAGTGACTACACGAGTCAGTTAGCATCTCTCAACTTCAGCTTCTTCATCTAAAAACAATCCTTACCTCAGGCTGATATGAGGGTTAAATGAAAGAAGGTTTGTACTGTACTTAGGACATCACCTAGAATATACTAGTCTTGCAACTAATTGGGCTTTGTGGGATTATCACCATTATCTGGGATAAAGGAGCTCATAAAATATCCAGGACAGCCAGGATCACCTGCACTGTAACCACTTACACTGAGGCAAGACCTGTAATGGAAAATGTCACTAACCAGGTGCCTGGATAAACAGAATGTAGGCTCCAAAGCAGCAGGGTCCTATCTTTTACCTGTTTTCCCAGAGCCTCTGGCGATGCCCTAGGCACAATGAACACGTTTCAAGTATTTCCCAATAAACTGAACAAAAGAACAGGATGGTGCAAGAGACCAGAGCAGAAGCAACATCTTGAAGAATCTAAGGCACTGGATTAAAGCCATTACAAACTAAAGTTCTGGAAATTTCTTTTAAAGCCAATATTCATTCTTTTTGGATGTATTATCCTGACTCAGTTTTTCTTCTCTCTCCTTCTCTCCTCATCTTTTGGCCAAGATTTGTGAACTCGAAAAACCTCAACCAGATGTAATTCATGACAAAAATTGCCAAGTATGTTTTCGTTCCTTTTTCATTCAGTATTTGTGGGCAGGTCAGAGTGTGACAAACACAATGCTAGGTGCTCAAAGATTGTGACTAATTTCAGTAATTCTTCTTGTTCCCATAGGTTGAGAGAAACCACAGGCCATGCGGACAAAATGGGACAAGCCATCAACCACTCTCTAAATACCCTTTTTCTGAGCCTGGCAACACATCAGACCTGTTTCTTACTGTTTCTCTATACCAAGGATGTCACTTCCTGGCCATGGATTGAAGTGAGAGGAGGAGAGTAGATCATTTGGGTGTCTTTTCCCAGGAAAAAGGTGTATGGATGTGATTCATAAGTGCTTCACATGGGGCACTGGTTTCTCTGTTTTTCCTTACTTCAAGCATTCTTTATGAAATTCAGTTACTCAGGTGCTCAGGATTTAGGAGGGCTGGCTGGTATTATGAGGTAAGGAGAAATTTCATTTTGTTTTCTAATTCAGTCACATATGAACACAGAATTTTCCCCCAAATTCCCAAGATATTTCATGTGTAATTGACACTCTTCAGAAAAATCGATCCTGGACATCCCCTCAAATTTTTTTAAAGCCAGAATGCTAGTTAGAGGATTATAGGTCTAAGAGTTATTTTTAAAAATGGTGCAAAAGAACCAAAAATCAGTTACATTTCAAATAAAAACCATAATTTGGTATTTAGTATCAGATGTATAAATTTCAACAAACAGTAATGTAACATTTATTAAAATGTAAAAACAATTTCAGTCCCAGAAACATATGTTAAATAAATAGTAAAGGGGGGGCTTCCCTGGTGGCGCAGCGGTTGAGAGTCTGCATGCCGATGCAGGGGACACGGGTTTGTGCCCCGGTCCGGGAAGATCCCACATGCCACAGAGCGGCTGGGCCCATGAGCCATAGCCGCTGAGCCTGTGCGTCCGGAGCCTGTGCTCCGCAACGGGAGAGGCCGCAACAGTGAGAGGCCCGCGTACCGCCAAAAAAAAAAAAAAAAAAAAAGTAAAGGGGATGTTCTAAAAGATTTAATGGATTTGCCACCTAAAAACTACGGCAATTCCAATGTTATGCTTAATTCAATTGACATTTATTAAAATAGTACAGACTGACTGGAAAACAGAGATGAATAAGATGCAATCTTTGCCTCACAAAGTTCCAACCTAGCTGCACAAAGCAATGAAGAAGCGAATTGGTGTAATACAAAGTAGTATTGCCATGCTCATTGCTGGCAAGTGTCCCAGAATGAGCTCTTGGTCCAATTCTCCTAGTCCACAAGAGAATCCTGAAAGGTGAAGAGGAATCTTCCAGGTGGATGTGGCAGAGGGATAGTGATGGCAGAGACCATCATGGAACACAAGATAGTTTGGTGACGCTAGTGCGAAGCATCTATATTGGGTGGTGGCAGGGAAGGAGATCAGGCAAAGATAAAATGGGAAAGTAGGTGAAGGCAGGGACACTGAAAGGCTTGGAGTGATTGGTAGGGTAACAACACATCCTGTATTGCCCAGGCAAATCTGGCTTATAACTATGGCCCCAACATAATTATTAACAGTGCCCCTTACACCCTCAAAAGTGTCCCAAGTTGATTGGTAAGTTTTATGGTCTTCCCAGTTGGTTGGAGGCTATTGGCCCTAGGGATCCAAATATAAATAAAACCTGACTCCTGCCCTCAAAGAGTTCTCAAAAATGGAAGAGGCAGACAGGAAAAGAGATAATTATAGTACAAATCAAAAGGTGATATATGCTATAACATAAGAATGATATACACACCCAGAAGTGATGACATTTGAACAGAGTTTTAGAGAATGAGTGGGAATTGAACATGAACACAAAACACTCTAGGCATGAAAGGTCATACCATGTTGGAGAAAAGAGGGCATCCAAGGTGGTCGGACAGAAAAGAACCTCAGTGGCTCTGGTGGCAAATGAAACTGAAAAGTTAGCCTTTAAGATGAATTGTCAAGGGCCTAGAATATCACATCAAGGAATTTGGAGCTGAAAATGTCAGCAATAAGGAGCCTTCAAAGATTTCTAATCAGAGGACCCATAGGATCCAATCTGGCTTTTGAATTGAAAGCTCCAGCTTCTCTGTGGAGGATGAACTAGAGCAAGGAGATAGATGATGGCTGCACTTCAAATGGAACAGAATTCAGTGCTGCAGATATCCGAGCTCTCTCTCTCTCTTCCCTTTTGGAAAACAGTAATGACAAAATTTTTGAAAAGAACGTAACTTCAACTGTATATTACATCTGATGGTCAATGGGTGGCAGTTAAAGAAACTAGATCACTCTAATGACCATCATTCAGTGGTCAACGGAGAGCTTTAAAAAATGTTCAATAAAAAAGCCTTATTTGCACAAACATAAGATAATTTCCTCAGCTTTCTGAAAAAGGGGATTCTGTGCAGATAAGAAGATTGTGGTCTACATGAGTCCATTAACTAAGGCAGAGACTTCCCCATATTTGTGGAGGATCACAAGGAATCACCATAAAGAATCACTTTTATTAGAGTTTTCCCCCTTATGATTCCAACTTTTGAGAAATGTTTTCCACTAAACAAGCAGCATTTTAGTTATAGATAACTTATTTTCTTATTGTTTTGTTAATCACACATAAGACTTTCCTGCCAAAGTTTCTGATCATTAGGAGAAAATCTCTGTTATCACACCAAGTTGATATGATTTTAGCCAAAAGCAAAGAAACTTGACATTTTATTTAGCCTGTAGGGACTTATCTCAGGTTAATAAATGGTTTCTGTTAGCATTTTTGAAATATTGAAAATACCTCAAGGAGTCCATTAAAATCTTCAAGGACCCTGAGGGATGTAGAAACCTTTTGACAGGGAACTTGTGCACCAGAGAATAGACATTAAAGGGTGATTGAGAATAAGCAAATCCAACATGCATCATACTCCCCCAACTCCTATACATTCATTCTGTTTGACAAGAGTTTGTTGCACACCAACTAGTCATGCACTAGGCACTGAAGTAGACATTGGGGATACAAAGACAAAATTCCTTGCCCTCAAAAAGCTCACAGTCGGGCTTCCCTGGTGGCGCAGTGGTTGGGAGTCTGCCTGCCAATGCAGGGGACACAGGTTCGAGCCCTGGTCTGGGAAGATCCCACATGCCGTGGAGCGGCTGGGCCCGTGAGCCACAGCTACTGAGCGTGCGCGTCTGGAGCCTGCGCTCCACAACGGGAGAGGCTGCAACAGTGAGAGGCCCGCGTACCGTGATGAAGAGTGGCCCCCACTCGCCGCAGCTAGAGAGAGCCCTCGCACAGAAATGAAGACCCAACACAGCCAAAAATAAATAAATAAATTTATAAAAGGGGATCAATTAAATAAATTATTAAAAAAAAAAAAAAAGTGTTTAAAAAAAAAAAAAAAAAAAAAAAAAAAGCTCACAGTCTAGTCAGAGACATAGAGATGTAAATGGACCCAATACAATTTAATAAGGGTTCGACTGCACACACTAATTTCGTGCTATGGCTGTAGAGGCATCATTTCCCAACTCTGCCTTGGGGAGCGTGGGATGGCTTCCAGAGGAGTTAGCAACTGAGCCATGTTACGGTGGAGAAGCCAGCCAGCCAGCTGAACAAATGGGATAAGCCTTTCCAGGAAGTGGGAACAGAAACAACTAGCCATTCAGCAGGAGAGACAGTATAGTACACTCGTTAAACTCACAGACCATGATGACAAACCACCTGGAAGGGACTCTACCCTCCACCACTCACAAGTTGATGACTTCCCACAAGCTACTTAACCTCTCTACGCCTCTATTTTCTCTGTAAAATAGGGACATCTAATTTTTGGAGTCATTAAGAGGATCAAAGTGCACACAAAGCATTTAGCTCCAAGCTTGGTACTTAATAACTACTGCTTATACATGCTGTTTCTCTATTGCTCTTAGAAAGCATACTGATTGTGGGAGAGTAGATTTGGGCAGGATGGCAGGGACTAGGGCCTGAAGGATTTCTCTGCTATACTGAAAAGGTAGCGTCGCCTTCTGTGGATCCTTGAAGGATTTTAAGTGGGGAGTAAGGAGTAACCATGACATGATTTTTGCTAGAAAGATCACTTTAGCTGTAGTGTGTAGAATGCATTGTGGAGAAATGGGAGACTTGGAGGCATAGGGATAAGTAGGAGACTTCTCACAATGGCACCAAATAAGCTTAGTGTCACTAAATGGTAATAGTTATAACTGTGATTGCCAAGATGAATCTGCTAAGGGAAGAAAAATCCTAGTTACATTCACTCACACCAGATCTGCAATATTCTGTGAAAACTTCTCTTCCTGAAGTGTTTGCTTTTCTGCTTAGAGCAACAAAGCATCTTTTGAATTAGCACAGCAACGCATGTGGGAACTTCTTGTCAGCTCAACACAGGGGAACGTATAGAAAGTCCTTTCTAAAGAGTTCCACACCTGTAAAAAGCCTCTTTGCCTTAAATGTGATGACTTAAGTAATGGCATAAATAAACCCTCTTTGAAATGCAGAAGCAGCATAGAAGGAGCCTCTAGGAAGTCGCATTTGATATGCACAAGCATCCTGAAGAAAAATGGTTTCCCTCTCCCCCGTCCCCACTTGACAATTCTGCAAGCCAGGCAAGAACACCAACAAAGCAGGGTCTTCACAGCTTGATCTCCACCCCCTAGCAGCTGGGCTTTGAGAAGAGTACATGTTGCAAACCACCTTTTGCCAGAAATCTCCAACTTCAGGCTAACACCAGGCCTCCAAGGGAGATGAGGAGCTTGAGAGCGATGAGCCAGAAAAAAGAGACCACCAAAGTTAGGGGCTCGTGAAGAAACGGTGCAAAAGGAATTCTGCCCACCAGGAATACAACTCTACCATGTTCTCCTTATGTTAAAAGTGTGTACCACTGGAAAAAAAAATTGTTCTGGATAGATATGTAGAAAGGGAAAGCCCAACAGCTTTAAATAAAAGTTCTTAGGCAAGGGGGTGGGGAAATAAGAGAGTATTTAGAGGGAAGAAAAGGAACTTAGAGCTGAAAGCCAAGTGCCACGTTTGAACGTACTATGTTTTGCCCAAATAAATGGTTTCTTCACAGCCTGTTAACTAACAGCTGAGGCTCTTTCCTATAACCAAGACCACCCTGATGTGATAACTTGGTTCTGAACTCACCTTAGTGGCATGCATAAAGGCAGCTAGCTGCCTGCAGCCCAGGGAGTTGGACACAACCCACAGAGCAATTCCAGTCACGTGCAAGGTCAAGGTACATAGCTTTGCAAGCAATACTGCTGGAGAGAGTCCTGTACTTTCACCCCAAACCCATCTGGAGTCCTTGGAAAATCCTTCTGAAAAGTACTGTAAGAAAAATTCCTAAAATGTCAACTTTAGGAAAACTAGCAATTTTTGTGTCATTAAAAAAAATATCTTTTTGTATTTTCCATGAAAGTTATTTTTCTATCATGGAAAATTAATTTTTCTATAATTTTACTCCTCTATAATGTGTTTGAATCAGTTGCTTTCATAACAATCATACAGAATTTATTAGAAATCAGCTGTAAATGTATTGTGCTGTTACAATATAATCTCCCCCTTGGTCTGCCTCAAACTTCGGTGAAGCTTAATCCACATGCAAAATTTTTTAAGTTATATACCTGTATAATGCCAGAGGTACACAAAATCTATGGATGCAGAATCAAAGAAAAGAATGCATAGAAATGCAACTGAAAAACTGTTATGAATAGGAAAAAGTTGGGAAATAACTAAAAATTGTAATGATTCTAATAAAGATGGGAAAGAAGAAATGGATTATTCAAGTCCAAAATTATCCATTGTAGTCTGTAGAAAGTTTTGATTTCTGGCATGTGCAACAAGAAATAAAGCAGAAAGAGAGAAAGACTTGTGAATGGTTCAGTCTGGCTTGTTAGGAGCTTTAACAAGGAGAAAAACAAATACATCAGTGGGTCATAGGTCAGATGTAAAAGATATGGTTTAATGAATTAAACTCAGATGTCTGGCATGACTGCTATGTTTCCCAAGTAGATATTGATAGTAGATTTTTTTTAAGTATAAAACATTATAAAAATCTAGCCCCCATAGAAAGATCCTTTATATGCTGTATACGCTGTGTGTGTGTGTGTGTGTGTGTGTGTGTGTGTGTGTGTGTTTTATACAAAGCACAAGAAGCCAGCATGGTCCTTCTTCAAGGATTTTCAGTCTAAAATGCGGCAGGAAAAGAATAAAGAGACCGACATTAAAAAACTTCTGGGAGAAATATTCTGAGTGGTATCATTGAAGGAACCTATTGAAGATTTTCAAGGGAAGACTTCCTATGATCAACCTATCAAAAGTTTTTGTGCCATATTGAATAAACAACTAAGAACATAAAAATTCACCTCTGGACGTCTGTAGTGGACAAAAAAATTATCTTAGTTTTGTTTTTTGTTTTTTTTTAAATAAAACTATTCTCTAGGGCTTCCCCGGTGGGAAGAGAGTCCCCCCCGCCCAATGCAGGGGACACGGATTCGTGCCCCGGTCTGGGAAGATCCCACATGCCGCGGAGCGGCTGGGCCCGTGAGCCATGGCCGCTGAGCCTGCACGTCCGGAGCCTGTGCTCCGCAACGGGAGAGGCCACAACAGTGAGAGGTCCACTTACCGCAAAAAAATAATAATAATAAAACTGTTCTCTAGTATTTTCTCTTATGTCACTGAATATCCCTTTCAGGATAACATGATAAATTCCCTTCAGAACTAAGAGTAACTACAAAGAAAAAAGTTTATCTTTCCTAATGAACAAGTAGTCCTTTCCTCATTTGACACTGAAGCCATATAACCCAGCATATTTCTCCCTTTGCCTTGGCTACCAGGAAGCTCTGAGAAAATTTGCTTCCCTCAGGATTTACCGATCCCATTATCCATTTTTCTTCCTCCTTTGATGTTTATCTTTCGCTGTTTTATTCTTGTGTGAAGGTCCTTCTATCTTACAGTGTCTTTTGAAAAGCTGTTATCTCATTCAAAGTTGGGAAGTGAACAGTAGGAGAAAGAAAAGGATAAGCATTTTCTTCCTTTCCATCTAGGACAGTGCCCTTTGCTCAAAGTGAAGAAAAAAAGGGATGAAAGGCCAATGAACTTTGAAGCCATTTTTCTGGATTTGGAGAAACAATAAACACAACCCTTGTTTTGCAAAAGGTAACTTTGGTCTGGAGTCTTGTTCCACTGTCTTTTAAAGGTAATAGACAATGATAGAAAGTCTTTCCCCTGTGAAGTCAAGCAGACTTCATTTGAAACCCCAGCTCTGCCCCTTGGCAGCTGAGTGGCTTCAGTCGAATCACTTTACTCTCTGGGCCTCAGATAATAATACTTTCTTAGCAGAGTTGATATTGAAATTAAATAAGACAATGTATACAGAAGCAAATGGCATATTATATGGCACACAGCAGGCACCTCAGCAAGTGTCGTCTCCCTCCTTTCTTTCTTTCTTTCTTTTATTTTCCCCGAGGGCACACTCTTTTTCTATTTCTAAGACATTAGACATCGTGCTGTCTAAGGAGGAGAATTCAGTGTGGCAGTTGATGATAGCCAAAAGCCATCACCAAAGACTTCTTTTATTGTTTTTCTCCCTTAGAGACTATTTTGGGGGGGTGGGGGGTAGGGGGGATAAGAGGGATCCCTAGCCAATTGGATAAGTTAATTCTTAACTTTCTTCTTCTGTTAAATATAATAATATATAATTGCCAATTAGAGTTTCTGATCAACTTGAGGTTCTTATTGTTACTGATATTATTTTAAATAATTCAAGTCAAAAGCAAAACCTGCTGAACGTTTTAAATAGCTTGAGCAGCTTGATGGCCTACAGGCTTCAGAAGTACTGAAAGGCACTAGAATGCTTATCTCACTACCTGGCTGACTTGTAGGAGTCTGGAAGCTTCCAGTGGGGCATCACTAGGATGGTGGCTGATGTGGCAGCTATTTCTGACGAAATCTACCGGGCTTGAGATAAACTAACACCAAGGGCATCAGAATCAAGAGATGTGGTCTTCATAGAGAATGAACTGTCTCTCCATGCCCTAGAGGGTGTCCATTTAGCCATCAGATGACAATACTTGGTTGGGGGGCGGGGGTGGGCGTCACCATATTGCAGAATATGATTCTTAGCTTTCAGGTACAGAAACGCAATTTTTTACGTGCTTAGCAGACTCTATAGTCTGACATGTCCTAACCAAAATTAAGATAAAATATATATTCATCCCTAGATTTATTAATTTTTAATAGGAAAGGAACATGCTTTTTCAGTGGCTGAAATACTTCGGTCCACCAAGTAGATTATCTTCTTACATTTATCACCCTATCCTGATTCTTTTCTTTTTAATATCTTATCATTTTCTCAATTATACATAAACAAAGCTGAAAGAAAAAACAGTTTTTTGAGAACAATTTATGTAGATTTACATAGACCTACCTAGCTTCTTTCTTTCAACTGCTATATAGTGTTCTATAGTATGGCTATAGTACATTTTATCCATTCCCTTCTTGCACACACATACAAGAGATTTTCTAAAGTATACACCTGGAGGCAGAATTGCTGATTTACAGGATATGGGCCTTCTGATATGGTACCTATTCACACCCTAGCAGCCATGTTGGTTTGCTTCCCCACGTCTGAAAAACAAATAGTATTAGACTTTTTAATTTCTCCAAATTTATGAAAGTGACATTAAATCCCATTGGCATTTTATTTTGAATTTCCCTGGTTACTGTTGAATTTATGAGCACCATCTCATATATTCATTAATCATTTTGTTCCCTGTGGTTTACTATGAGTTGCTTGTTCATTTTTTTGTCCAGTTTCTTATTGGGTGGTTTCATCTTTTTTTTTTTTTAGCTTGATAGCATTTTTAAACATATTTTTACAAATTTACATATTTTACACATTTTGGATAATAATCCTTTTCCTATCATACATTATTCTAGTCCACTATTTGTCTTTTAACATTATTATCTCATTTGTCATTCAGAAACAGTCTTTTCATGTATAACTTATGCTTTTTTTGTATATTGCTTCAGAAGTTTTTCCCTACCGTAAAATCTTAACATTATTCCCTATGTTTTCTTCTGCTTCCTACAAGTTGAATTATTTATCAGAAATTTCTTTGGCGGACATGCAGTCAGAGCAAGAAGATTGATCATGGAAGATAGCTGACAAAGGCCATGGTAAAGCCAGTGAGCAAACACCCCCATGTAGCAGAGGACACTTCTCAAGGGACCAAAACTTGTGTCTTGTTTGTCCAGTGCTGATAATCACAGCCAAATTCTTACTCTTTAGATTCCATTTCATCTAGGTGCCATGCTGACCATCTGCCTTCAGTTAACACCTCTTCCCCTAGACAACTCATTAGACTTTGACGTTCCTAGTTGATTCTAATCATTTATGTTGCTTTGGGGCTTTTCCAAAGTGGTTTCATTGCTCTACTGTCATGGGAGCACCTCCCTGAGACTCATAGCCTGGTCACCTTGGTTAGATACGGGTGATCCCTGTTCTCCCCAATCAAACCCACGTAGACAGTCTTGTGAGTTACTTCTCTAGATAGCTAATCTCACCCATTATGTGTGGACCTTTCTAGTTTTCTTACTTTCAGAGGGCAAACCTCATGTCTGTTTACACTTTAAAATTCCAGTGATGCCTTATCTCATCTCTGTGTTCTGAAAATTAAAAGAACTTTGTAATAAACCACCTTGTTTGGAAAGAAAGGTGATCAAGTGGTCTCTCTAGCACTGATAAAGGGACACAATTAATTTGTCACTAAAAACCATATCAGGCACTTTTCTTTTTCAGATTCTATTTGTCCACTGAGCAGTCTTCACCCAAGTCAGAACTGCATCATGGCCTCTAGGTGCTCCAGAATCCTAGTTATAAACGCTGATTTCTACCACGTTTGCCTCTGGTATTCTTCAAACCAGTGCTCCGCCTGTCATAAATGGTTCTCGTGAAATAATCTGAAAGCAGAACATCAAGAAGTTATCAGTGACCTGGTTCTGCACCTTTGAACAGGGGTCCTTTTTCTTTCATCTGCTTCAGAGCACACTCCTGGCTACCAGCACAATCTACACGTACTCCCCAGCATGAGTTCTGATAGGCCTGTCTAGCGATTCCAGAAGCTAAGAACAACCCTGGCAGTCTCATGATGCCAGTCTTTGGCCTCTACTGTGAGGGCAGCCTTCAGCTACCTGTAGCTTCTCTGTAGCGCCAGCTGGTGCGCAGTTGATCCTCTCAAGTTTGTCGGCAAGGCATAGGCAACAGGGCATGAACTCTGCAGAACAGTTCATATCACCTTGTGCAACTCTTTCTGGCTTGCTCTTGATTCCCTCTGTGTCCTTGGGCAAGTCATTTCACTTCCCTTAGCCTGAATCTCTGTAATCTCCAAATGAAATAGGTTGGATGAGATGGTTTTTATGGGCCCTCCCATCTGTAACTTACACTGATTCCATGACTCTTATGAGTTTACTTCAGAAACTCCAGCATCTTTCAAGGTGTGGCTAGAATCAGGCACATTTTTGCATATGGCTTATGAACGCTTCCCTACTATTTTATAGTCACAGTTTGTGCACCAACTAGATTTTTTTAAATTGAGAAATACTTAACATATAACATATTAGTTTCAGGTGTACAACATAATGATTTGATATTTGTATATATCGTGAAATGATCACCACCAGGAGTCTAGTTAACAGCCATCACCACACTTAATTACAAATATTTTTTTCTTGTGATGAGAACTTTTAAGATGTCCTCTCTTAGCAACGTTTTTTTTTTTTTTTAGCAACTTTCAAATATGTAATACAGTATTTTTAACTAGAGTCACCATGCTGTACGTTACATCCCCGGATTTATTTGGGTTTATAACTGGAAGCTTGTACCTTTCGATCTCCTTCACCCATTTTCACCACCACCACCTCTGGCAACCACCAATCTGTTCTCTGGATCTATGAGTTGGAGTTTTTTGCTTTGTTTTTTTAGATTCCACACACAAGTGAGATCTTATCTTTCTCTGTTTGACTTATTTCACTTAGTAATACCCTCAAGGTCCATCCATGTTGTCAGAAATGGCAAAATTTTCTCCTTTTTTATCCATGCATCCATCCATGGACACTCAGGTGAAGATTTTGATGATGTTGGTAACTTGACCCATTTAAAGAAAACTAAAACTTTCTAGCTCTAGCTGCCCAGGCCCTCTCACTTTTAGGAGAACAGCTACATCAAGTTAAATCACTACCATCATGATTCAGTTGTACACTCTTGGTGGCAAAGAGGGGGATCCAAAAGAGAACCACCAATGCTGATGATCAGAGAACAACAGATCAAGGCACAGACTCAAACCTCAGCGAACTTCCGTAGTATCTAAGCATACTTTGTAACTTAGTCACCTCCTCCAAAAAACACTCTTTAAGAGTTGTTGTTTTTTTTTGCTGTACGCGGGCCTCTCACTGCTGTAGCCTCTCCCATTGCAGAGCACAGGCTCCGGATGCGCAGGCTCAGCGGCCATGGCTCACGGGCCCAGCCGCTCCGCGGCATGTGGGATCTTCCCGGACCAGGGCATGAACCCATGTCCCCTGCATCGGCAGGCGGACTCTCAACCACTGCGCCACCTGGGAAGCCCTCTTTAAGAGTTTTGTAAAGCCAATTAGTCCAGTTTGTTGTTTACCAAATTAATATATATCAGAATATAGTTTCCATTCTCCACTTAAAGTCTATATTTAAATAGATTAAATCTATTCTGATCTATTTTTGAGCCTGTTTTTATTGCCTGAGAATAATCTTACTTATCCAAATCTCTCCCCCCCCCCCCAGAATTAATAACTCTCTATAGGCCAAGTAAAGTGAAAAGGAAATAGGTTGCAGTGTCATACAAACCATATTACGAATTCACACTGTGCCGAGTATTAGGACACAAAGAAAAATAAGTTATGGTCCCCAGCTTGGAGGAGTTTGTGGTGGTAGCAATGACAGAAAGGGGGTGACCTGTAGGAAAACCATGCTCTGTTGGAGCTAGCTGAACGAGTTTCACTTTGCGGGTTCCAATCTTGCACCTTTTATCTAATCACCTAAGATCTCAGACAGCAGAGTCCTCTAGCCTCATGAACTCTGGACTTTTTTCTTTATAACTGCACTAGCTTTTCCCGTCTCCTCTGCAAGGAGGTCTACCTATTAAGCAACAAAGACCACAGAAAGGACTCCTTGTTGGTGTTATAATGCTCTGGAACTTACATCTAAGTTAATATTTCATAGAAAGCATCCTTATGCTCCACTACTGTACCAGATAATATGGGAACACACGAACACATTGCATGTGGGTTCATCTTCTGCTAGATCCACTTCTAAAATATCCTCTAAAATGTAGAAAGAAACATGAATGAGGAGTCCCTACCCCCAGGCAGAGAATCGATTCTTTCTTAGAATTTTCTTCCTCCTGGGAATACATTACGAAGGATCCACAAAGCCAATAAAAAAAATACAGGAACAGTGGCCTAGAGAAGAGCTTAATTACTGGGGAGAATGTGGAATCTCAAGAAGGTGGTAAATGCAAGAAGAGCTAAAGAAGTTTTGAAAACATAAATAAGAATTAATTTTATGAATGCTCTTTCTAAATTATTTAGCATAGATGAGCACTTACAGAGAAAACTTTTACAGAGTCCACAGAGAAGCAAACTAGAATGTTGGAAAACATTGGAAATATTGGAAAATTTAAATTTTTTTTAAAGAAGGTTTTAAATTAGATCTCAATGGCTTAACTGTAAGGGTTAAAGGAATTAGAATTTTTAGCTTTATGATCACTGCCTCTGAGCCAGGTACTGTTTTTGCACTGGGGATATGATGCTGTGACACTGGGATAAGTGTGGTCCCTGCCATCATGGAGACAGTAATTAAAGAGTCACAAAATAGGGCTTCCCTGGTGGCGCAGTGGTTGAGAGTCCGCCTGCCGATGCAGGGGACGAGGGTTCGTGCCCCGGTCCGGAAAGATCCCACATGCCGCGGAGCGGCTGGGCCCGTGAGCCATGGCCGCTGAGCCTGCACGTCCGGAGCCTGTGCTCTGCAACAGGAGAGGCCACAACAGTGAGAGGCCCGCGTACCGCAAAAAAAAAAACCCAAAACAAACAAACAAACAAACAAAAAGAGTCACAAAATAAATGTGTAACTACACATGGCAAGAAGGACTATGAAGGAAAATCACGAGGCGTTATATATAATGTGGCAATAATGGAGGTCCTAACCAGTCTGGAGCGAAATCACAGTAAAGCTTCATAGGATGGCAAGGTATTACAAGCTACCAGTAAGTAGGATTCTAATGATTCAGAATTTCAAATTATTTCAGCAGCCCACTGTAGTTGTAGCTCAGAGACAATAGGAAGAGAGGGAGGCCAAAGGATCGGTCATTGCACTTATGTCTTTCCTTTGGTGAAGACACCACAGACCAAGGCCTGGTCCTCAGCTTGGCTGGTCCATCCATCCAGAGCTGAACTGGCTCCCACACTCACTAGACCACAAGAGATTGATGAAGAGCAGGTTATTAATTTACAACAGGAAGTATGCGCTTCTAGTGCCTGGAATTTATGTGGCTACTAAATCTCAAGGGGACCCAGGAGGCCTAAGAAGCTGGGGCTTTCCTGCTAAGAATGCTGATCTTATCTTGAACACATTTATGCTCTTTTCTTTCACTCCTAGAAGATAATCTTATCTCAAAGTTAATCTGAAGCTGCTTCTCTGATACCCCTACATACCGATTCCAGAAGCTAGGCTGCACAGCAAATTAGCTTAGAAATCCCTTGCTCACTACAAATTGATGGTGTAAACAAGACTGTTTAAATTACTTAAAAGAACTGAAACACCCATAAGCACTCCAGAAAATACCACTTAGAATACAAATAATTCACAAACTCATACAAATCATTCTTACCTAGTTATTGCACAGGCATTTGAATGAATGGAAGAAGGAACTAATGAATCAACAAGTGAAAGAAGACTGAACCCACAGACAATTTTGGGGTCATATATTTATTTGATATTAGAAAGAAACCTATATTTTTTAAAGGAATTGGTTAACATTCAGACTTCCCAGTAGCTTAAACTCTCCATTCCCTGCCCTGACTCAGCCACTGATCCAAATTATATGACCCAAAATATTTATAATAATAAAGGCTGGACACCACCAACATCAGTTTTTATTCAACTAGGGTTCATGGATCTTTCATAGTCCTTAAAAGATTGGTGGGGGGAGGGGTCTCTTTTTCTCTTCAAGACCTCTTTAACTTTATGTTTTCATTTTGTTGTTAATTTTTAATAAATTATTACAAGCATATTATGGATCATCCAAATGGACCATCTTTCAATATCCGGATTTGTGATTACAATCGTGGAGGTGCCAAATGGCATTACTTTAACTGTTAAATACTAGTTAAGACAAGAATAGACGTGGATTTAATATATAAGTGATAGCTTCACACCATGTGAAAACCAAAAGTCATGGTGCATCGTACATAACGTTTTGCAATGGTTCAAATAGAGAATTTCATTGAACAGCAAGCTGTTCATCAGCTAGCCGAAATTGATAGGAAAAAAACTCGTGCTGTAATTCTTTTTGCTAGATTCACCCTGCAAAGGATGACTTAATCTTGACAAAATCTGCCATGTAAATGCTGTTAATTTCTATTTTTACTGATTCTCTGGTTTCATTTTTTATCTAGCATGCAAATGTGTTCTAGTATTACAGCTGTATAGGAGCTATAAACATAAGTGTGTCACATATCATTTTCTACTGTTCCATACTTAAGAAATGTAATAAAGATTATGTAAGTAAGCATTTGAGGCCTCCCTTAGAGATGTTTTTCTTTTGAAAGGGGTCCATATATTACTCTTGAGAAACACTGATTCAAGCCAGCATTTTTCAATATTTCTATTCCGTGAGTCCCCATCACTATTATTTCACAAACCATTTAGGCATTTTTCAGTCATTTTTAAATTTTTGTATGGCATATAGAAAGAAGAGAGTTCACATGAAATATTATATTTTAGATAAATATATTATTGAAGTTTATTTTGAGGAGTTTATTTTAACCTGATTTTTAATAATATTTATTACACAAAAATATAAAAACAAATTCTTTTTTTCTTATGTACTGGACTTCTATTGTATGACTTCTTTTGAATCAAATCTTAAGGAAAAGCATATTTTGTTGACAAATTTAAAATAGGCAATATAGTCTCTTTGGATTTTGTGCTAAATGTGTATTTAACCTAGATTGAAATATAACTACATAGAATGATATCAGAAATTGACACAAAATACTTTCTTTTCTCCATGCTTTTAGTTCTTGCATTTTGTACTTAAAAACCAACTAGGTTTTTAAAAAATAACCTTTGTGTTATTTATAACTAATTAGATAAAAGGAACAGTTTCAGGCCATTATTTGTAAACATAACTTCACTATTTTTCCATGTGGCAGTTGAATCTTTATTTCTAATAAATTGAAGGCCAATCTGGGTGTAGTCATCACTAGGTTTTCTCTTTCTAGCACTGATTTTTGAGTTCTAGAGTTAGGTATTTGTGTTATATAAGAATTTTCATTACATGAAGGTAACCCCTGCATGCGGTGAGCATCGTCATAAGTCATTTGCAAAATAATTATCACAATGACATTTCTCATTGGTTTATTTTATTTGGGACTATTTGTTTTCTATCTTTAAAAAATTCATATGTGAATGAGAATCAAAACAACTTCAAGTAGCAAAACAGTAAAAACCTCCCCTTTGGCTGAGGTATTTCGCAAGTGAGTAACTGCATTAAGCGCCTGCTGTTGATGTTCAATGTCTATTACCAGCTTAGTAGGCTCACTCAGAACACTCTCAGAAACTCTCAAACTTCCATTTCGAACTGCAAAAAATACTTTTAAATGATTTTACTTCCCACTTTTTAAAAAGTAGATATTGATACAGATTCTGTTACTGCCTTTTACAACCCTCCCACCCATAACACAGAAGGCCAGTTGGGAAAAGCTGATCGCAACCATTCAACACATCTCTATCCTATTTCACTGAAGTCTTCATAAAGACTTAGTTCCCTATGATAATCTGCTCTGGTGTTTTAAAATCCTGATGTTTAGGAAGTCCTTTATGAGCAGTCATTTAACTTCTCAGGACTTCAGATTTCTCATCTAGAAAATCAGGGAGTTTGGATAAGATTATTTTTAAAGTCCCACCCCAAATTAGAATTCTGTGATTTTTGTATTATCCGAAGCTTTAGTTTTCATAACTGTTTAACATCAGAACAATGTTTTAAAACAAATTCGAACAAGAAATCCTTTATATATAAAGCACGTAAAAGTGAAGCTAAGAACACTCAAGGTCTGTAGAACACAATTTGAAAAGCACTGATCTGAAGCTCTTTTTTAAAAAATGCTTTCCTTTCTTCTTTGTCTCAGTGGAAAAGGAAAACATCTGGAAAGGATCCACCATATTAGTTTCCCTATGCATACACCAGAACATATGGATTAAGTCACCTGTCAGCTTTTTCTTCTCCAGATTAAATAGCCATTATAAGTCCCATTTCCCATCCCTTTAAAATATATTTCCCTTTTTTTAAATGAACCTTAGTTTCTGTAACTCTTTATTAAAATGTAAAGTTAAAAACCAACCACAATCTCTGAAGAAGAGCCAAGTGTAGCAAAAGGACTACTTCCAGCTCTATCATTTGATTTTTCTCACTCCTCACACACTCCAAGTTGTTTCCTTTTTAATAACAGAATTGCATTGCTGCCTTCCATTCAACCAATAGCTCAGTTCGACTCACAATTTTCTTTTCTTTTTTTTTTTGGCTGAATTTGTTATACCTAGTCAGTAATTTCCCATCCAATACCCGTGCAGTTTGTTATTGTCCTCTGGGGCCTTTGAAATTTTCCCTATTGAATACAATCCTGATTTTGATAGCTTTTTTTTTTTTTTTTTGGCGGTACGCGGGCCTCTCACTGTTGTGGCCTCTCCCGTTGTGGAGCACAGGCTCCAGATGCGCAGGCTCAGCGGCCATGGCTCACGGGCCCAGCCGCTCCGCGGCATGTGGGATCTTCCCAGACCGGGACACGAACCCGTGTCCCCTGCATAGGCAGGCGGACTCTCAACCACTGTGCCACCAGGGAAGCCCTTGATGGCATATTTATCTAGTTAAGGTCACTCAATTCTTCTTCTGCTTTCCAACATACCTCATCCAACTTTATAACCCAAATAAGTATTGTCTAGTTTATTGTTAAAGTTGTAGACTAATAAAATGTCATTTATTGGAACATGCATGAGGTATGTTATGGGCTAAATTGTGTCCCCCAAAATTCATATGTTGACATCTTAACCCCCAGCATCTCAGAATGTAACTGTATTTAGTTATAAGGTCTTCAAAGAGGTGATTAAATTAAAATGAGGCCATATAGGTGAGTCCTAATCCAATCTGATTCGTGACACTCAAAGAGACACCCGGGACTTCAGCACAGAGGAAATACAGAAAAGACCAGGTGAGGATACAGCAAGAAATCGGCCATCCGCAAGCCAAGGAGAGAGGCCTGAGAAGAAACCAACCCTGCTGACACCTTGATACTGGACTTCTAGCCTCCAGAACTATGAGAAAATAAAGTCTGCTGTTTAAGCCACCCAGTCTGTAGTATTTTGTTAAGGCATCCCGGGCAGACTAATAAAAGCTACTCTATGCATGACATAGCATAGTCCCTGGGGGCTCACCAAGGAACCTCTGCCATTACAGAGAAGGCTACAGGAGGGTACAAATGCCCATAACTCTAGCCAGAATAAGTCATAAAGGAAGATCTGAGCAAAATGCCTTGGGAGCACCAAGGGAGCCAGAATTCTTTCTATCTGGGGGATCAGGGAAGGCTTGAAATAGGAGACATCAGTTGAACTGGACCTTCAAAAATGGGCAAAATTCCAATCATGGGGGTTGGGGGCAGAGGGCAGCAATCCAGGGGACCAGGACTTTATGAGCATAAACCAGGCTTACCCCACACCCGTGATCACTTTTAGAACAACCCCAGTTGTCACCCACCTATGGACAAGATGGGTAGTTTGCAAACTTGGCTAAACATCAGAACTAACTGGAAGATTTTTTAAAAACATGTAGATCCTCAGGCCCCACTCCCAATCTGCTGAATCAGA
Organism: Hyperoodon ampullatus; assembly: GCF_949752795.1. Taxonomy (NCBI): domain Eukaryota; kingdom Metazoa; phylum Chordata; class Mammalia; order Artiodactyla; family Ziphiidae; genus Hyperoodon; species Hyperoodon ampullatus. The sequence continues at coordinate 65,097,262 of NC_136925.1, read as the reverse complement.
GATGATGTTCTAGAATCTTTAACCATTTTCTCAGGTGAGACAGAATCAACTCCATCAAGTTTAAAACCCCTTTTTAGCAAAAACATTTCACTGTCCCCCCCTGGTAATAACTATATTTCTTATCAAATGTGAAAATACATAAAGACAGAAAAACTATTCTGAGTTTAGTAATGATTTCCAGTAAATTTGCACTTTATTAATTAGAACCAAATCCATAGGTTTAAAAATTATATGAATTTCTTATTTTGACATATACACATACATGTAAGACATTATCTCTTCAACCTGAAGATAATGCAAGGTTGTATATAGGGCTTCTGCCTCTTTACTAACCATGTGTCCTCACCCTGCCACTAGAGTCCATCCGCAGTTTCTGGATCTGGATCCACTGACACTTCTACCCCCAGTTATTCCACAGACCAGTAAAATATCAGAATTTTCCATCCTGTGAATGAGGGAGAATAGGAGAGAGAAGGAGAAAGGCAGAAATAGGGATTGTTGCCACACTTCATGCTAAGACAGAGGTCCTGTGTCATTATGGCGGCCAAGTGGATGGTGGAACAAAGCAGCAGCAGTGTTTTTCTCACCAGCTAAGGCCTGGAGTCAAGGTCTTGGGAGGAGGGGAAGAGGAGAATGGGCCCAACCAGTGTCTGGCTCTGACTGATTCCTTCTCTCCCTTTTTCCCTAATCCCTCTGAGAAGATAGGTTTGGGGGCTGGGGTGGGGTTGTTTTGTTAACTCTCAAAGTCCTCCTTTCTGAAGTGATGAAAGTAATCCCTACTTGCTAAGGTGAGGATTAGGTGAGATCATTTAGGTAAAGCACAAAAAAGACCCCATATTAAACCCCACACTGCGCCCCAGCCTCACCCTAGCTCCACCACACAGGTATGGACTCTTTCGTATATTTTTTTGAAGCTGGGCCCTTCAGTCAGCCTTTCCTCAACTCAGTTTAGCTGAAGCCCAAGGCTTACCTCCAAAAGCCTTGAATTTGAATCAAATTCAAATTTGATTTGAATTTCAATCAAAATTGCACACCAGTGGGGACCTTCCTCCATACTCAGCACCTAACGATTCCTCCCAAACAGATCAGCTTTCCTCAAGTCCATAACAGGCCACAACGCAGAGAGTGGTAAGCTGCTGTTCTTTCTACTAGAGTTCTCTACTGCCAGCATTAAAATGAACATTCTCCAGAAAATCTTTCCTGACCACCAGCCCTTAAGCTCTTTATTTGGGTTCCCTTGGTACTTCTGCTATATTCCTTCCTTCCATCCATCCACCCACCCACCCATCCATCCATCCATCCATCCAACCATCCATCGTCTCACTAATCTAATCAGTAAAAGACTTGTTTTAGACACTGAAAAAACAAACAGGCAAGGTCCCTGCTCTCCTGGAGCTGCCATTCCAGGGGGGAAGACAGTGAAAATTCAATATGCAACAAGTCAGGTGGGGATAAATGCTAAGAGGATAAACAAAACAGTGTAAGAAGACAAAGAGGGATATTGGTAGTTGGGAAGGATAATCAGGAAGACCTCACAGAGGTAGTGTCTGAGCAGCAGAAACATGAAGAAATGAAAGTGTAGGCCAGCAGGAGAGCTGGGAAGAAAGTTCCAGGCTATGTCTTTCTTCCATAATGGCGGGGGTCTTGTGTTATTCAGTTCCTCCACCACTGGCATGGGTTGAATTGTGTCCCTCCAAAAATATTGGAGTTCTAACCTCTAGTACCTCAGAAAGGACTTTATTTAGAGACAGGGTCTTTACAGAGGTAATCAAGTTAAAATGAGGTCATTAGGATAGGCCCTAGTACAATATGACTGGTGCCCTTATGAAAAAGGGGAAATTTGGACACTGAGACACACACAGGGAAAAATACCACGTGAGGATTAAGACGGAGATTGGGGTGATACCTGTACAAGCCAAGAAACACCAAAGATGGCCAGCAAACCACCAAATCTAGAAGAGGGGCACGGAACAGATTTTCCCTCACAGCCCTCAGAACCTACCCTGCCAACAACTTGATCTTGGACTTCTAGCCTCCAGAATTGTGAGACATTTTTCTTTTGTTTACGCCTGAGAAGTGTAAGCGAAGTCTGTGGTACTTTGTCATGGCAGCCCTAGGAAACTAATACAACCATCTAGCACCGTCAGGGCCACGTGCAGACCACTGCCTCACCCCGGTTCACAGGATAAACCCCTGGTTACACTGGGCTTTGCCTAGCCCTAGATGACCGCAACAGCCCCCTAACTGGACTCCCTGTCCCCAGTCTTACTTTCTCAATCCATTCTCCACAGTATTGTCCTGGTCTCTCTAAAATGAAAATTTGATCATCTCACTGGTTCACAAGCCTTCACTCATTTCTCATTATCTTCAAGATACAACCCAAATTTCTCAGCTTGGGGACCAGTGCCCATAGGATCCAGCCCCTTTACCTCTCCAACCTTGTTTCTCTCCCCCCACCGCCTGGGATGGCCTAACTTCTACTCATAGTCAGGCCTCAACTTATCACCACCCCACTGGGAAGCCTTCCCAAGGCCCGAAAACTGGGTTAGGTGTCCCTCCTGTGTGACCCTGGAAGTGCTTGTGTGTAATGCTGTTGTGACACTTATCAAAGTGTGTCCGAGGCTTGTTTGTCCAGCTGCACAGTTTGACCATGAGTTCCTGTCTTGGTTGTCTCTCCAGAAGCTAGGAAAAGTGCCTGGCACCTGGTAAATATTCACTGGATGAATGAATAAATGAACAAAGCATACCAGGTTCTAACCAGCTGGCCCCAGAAGGAATTTCTTTTCCCTCTAAGGGGGGGAGGATGGGGAAGTGACCTTTCAAGGGATTTCCCAATAGTATGTGGAACCACTGGAGCATCGTGGAGCTGCACCTTTCCTTAATGGTTGCAAGAGGAATTTAGATTGGACATTCAAGAGCTGGTCCTTGTGTCGCAAGACACTGCAGTACAAGGAAGGGAAGTAAACAATCTATCTGGCAATTTTTGAGTCTGGGGTTGACCAATATTTTCGAGTCTATTTTTTGATAGGAAGTGGCAGGTCTCTTCCAAGCCTCTGATTCTGTAGCTGCAAGTCCATGACCTACAGGTAAAAGTGGTGGGTGGACAGGAGATGAGGTGATTGTTGCAACCAAAACTGCGATGTATTCTGTGCACAAGTATCCAAAAAGCAAGTATTTCTGAGCTTTAAAAATTATTGCATACACGGTTACAAATGCTGGAGAGTGTGCAAAAGGAAAGAAAGGAAAAGAGGAAGACAGTAACAATGTTTAAATATATATATTAAATATTCTATATGTATATTATAACTAGAGGAAGACAGAGGGGTAATCGAAACAAATAATCAGGATTCGCTCTCTTCTGCAAATTCCTGAAAGGGGAAATATATCAGAATTTCCAGTTCTCAAGAAGGGCCTAAAGAAGTCCTGTGAGCAAGAAGGGAGAAAAAAAGAGGGGGGCGGGGGACTTGCTCTTCGCAGCAGGAAGTCGTCAATGGATATCGAGTTATGAAGAAACAACTCTGTACAGAAGTCCTTATTCGGAGCGCTAAAGTCACTTTTACCACATAAAGAGCAATATAAAAGCTCCGAGCAGCCTCATCATGGTGTTGGGGAAACAACTCGGCTTCCCCATTTGAAAAAGCAAGAGAGCTCCGACTGGGTAGTGGCCCAGACGGGCGTAAGGGCTTTTATTTGCAAGTCAGTGAGCCAAATGGACGACCAGGCTAGTTGTGCCGCGTTCAGGGAAGCAAGGTTATTATTATCGCCTATTACCCCACTGAGCAATTTCACTGAAAAGCAAGAGTCCCAGCAGTGTGTGCCACGGTGCCATACGGGACGTGCAGCTACGTGCCCACCTCCAGAACGACTTTATTTACAAAGCGATTACCATGTTATCTATTTGTTTTCCTCTTCCAGCTACAGCAGCCTTACTCAGCCCCCGAATTTCTTAATTACAAACCCGTTCGCTTCTAAATCAACCCCAAACCGTCAGGCAGAGCCCGGAGGGAGGCTATGCAAGTTTGCACACACCCCCACCTCCCGGATCAAGGGCAACAGCAGAAGCAAGAAACTGCGTATGTGCAAAAAGGTGGATCTGGGGACGAGGATCGCTGAGTTTGTTTACAGAGCAGAGACGCCTCAGCTCGGATGCCAAAGCTACCAAGAGCTGCAAACGCAAACTTAGCAGAAGCACACGTACCCCGGGAGCGGCGAGCGGCCCCGAAAGCACGGACCGGATTCCAGGGCGCTGGAGCGGAGGCGGTCGGGCCCGCGAGCGCGCTCAGTCCACCTGCAGCTGCTGCCGCTCCCCGCCCCCAGCTCCTGTCCTTGAAAGGAGTGGGGAAAAAAATGCATCTACACGCAGAATGTCTAGATCGGGTTTACCTACTGCCCCTATAAAAACACAAAAGCACAGCCCAGAGAAGCGCGCACAGGGGAAGGGGCATTATTTGCCCGGGGCTTAAAAACCCACACGGGTAAACACAGCCATTCTTTGCAACCTGGGTAGGCTTTTGCAAAGCCGGGGAGGTAGAAGGGCACTATGGACGGGGCGCTGGGTGAAACCCGTTTTCCCACAGAAAGCAGCACAGATCCCTAGGTGAGCTCGGGGTGGGGAATCCGGTCAGAGGGGGGCGGTGAGTTTTCCTCGCTGCTCTCCGGGCAGGCGCTACCTTCGGGCTGAGAGTCCAGGGAGGATTCTGTCCTTGCTCCGGGGACGGCCTGGTCTGGTATTTGTGGGCCGGGAGGAAGCCAGCATCCGGGGTCAGCGGGGCGGCGCCTGGGCCCGCAGCCTCTGCGCACGTGCCTCCGGCAGTGGGGACTCGGCTGCCCGACCCGGTCCGGTGTGCCCGATGCTCCGGAATCCGTGTTTTCCCGCCGCCCTCCCCGGAGGCTCTCGCTCCGCCCTTCCTGAAATCCCTTATATTAACTGTGGCCAAAGCCCTAAGAAACACAGCTCATTGTTGGCAGCTGCCGGGCGGTCTTGCCGAGCTGTGAGGGCAGCAGAGGGGAAATAAAAGGGAACGGCTCCGATTCTGCCCCAGCGGCCGCTGCAAGACTTCGGCGCCGACTTCGCGACAGCGAGCGCCTTGCACGCCAGAAAGGCCCCCTCTATGTGCTGCTGAGCCGGTCCTGGACCCGACGATCCCGCCCTCGGTCTTCGGAACAGAAATCGCAAGGACGGAAGGTAAGCGCGGCGGGCGAAGCTGGCTGGGGCTTCTGCCAGCCCAGTCCTCCGAGGGCTGGGTTTGCCCGGAGGAAGAGCGTGAGGCGGAGCTGGGGAATAACAACAGGATGTGCAACAACAGGATGAGGAGGGCTGATTTAATGCCTGAAGTTCGCAGCAGAGCTACGGGGCACTTCCTTTATTAGGCGACTTCGGGGAGCAGAGGGGGTGTGGGCTTGGGTTCCCCGCCCGATCGCAGGGGAAAGGGCTGTTTGTGCAGCGCGCGGCTCTGTTGTGGGTGGCAGGTCTGCCTTGGTGGCGAGCCCGGGTGCACAGGCTCCTAGTGGGATCCTCGGGATGATGACTCGCAGCCGAAGTGCGTCGGGTGAGCATGGGAGCCAGAGCTGAGAAAAAGTGGGGTGCACCGAGGTGGGCGACACGTGTGGCACAGGGCTTACCGTCTGCCCTTTTCACTTTCAGGACTGGAAATGGCAGACCATATGATGGCCATGAACCACGGGCGCTTCCCCGACGGCACTAACGGGCTGCACCACCACCCTGCCCACCGCATGGGTGTGGGGCAGTTCCCGAGCCCCCATCATCACCAGCAGCAGCCCCAACACGCCTTCAACGCGCTAATGGGCGAGCACATACACTACGGCGCGAGCAACATGAACGCCACGAGCGGCATCAGGCACGCGATGGGGCCGGGGACTGTGAACGGAGGGCACCCCCCGAGCGCGCTGGCTCCCGGGGCCAGGTTTAACAGCTCCCAGTTCATGGGTCCCCCGGTGGCCAGCCAGGGAGGCTCTCTGCCGGCCAGCATGCAGCTGCAGAAGCTCAACAACCAGTATTTCAACCACCACCCCTATCCCCACAACCACTACATGCCGGATTTGCACCCTGCTGCAGGCCACCAGATGAACGGGACAAACCAGCACTTCCGAGATTGCAACCCCAAGCACAGCGGCGGCAGCAGCACCCCCGGCGGCTCGGGCGGCAGCAGCACCCCCGGCGGCTCGGCGGGCACCTCGGGCGGCGGCGCGGGCAGCAGCAATAGCGGCGGCGGCAGCGGCGGCAGCGGCAGCAGCAACATGCCCGCCTCCGTGGCCCACGTCCCTGCTGCAATGCTGCCGCCCAATGTCATAGACACTGATTTCATCGACGAGGAAGTGCTTATGTCCTTAGTGATAGAAATGGGTTTGGACCGCATCAAGGAGCTGCCCGAACTCTGGCTGGGGCAAAACGAGTTTGATTTTATGACGGACTTCGTGTGCAAACAACAGCCCAGCAGAGTAAGCTGTTGACTCGATCGAAATCCCGGCGAAAGAAATCAAATCCCCCAACTTCTTCGGTGTGAATTAAAAAACATTCCCTTAGACACAGTATCTCACTTTTCAGATCGTGAAAGGTTTGAGAACTTGGAAACAAAGTAAACTATAAACTTGTACAAATTGGTTTAAAAAAATTGCTGCCACTTTTTTTTTTTTCTGTTTTTGTTTCGTTTTTGTAGCCTTGACATTCACCTCCCTTATGTAGTTGAAATATCTAGTTAACTTGGTCTTTTTTGTTGTTTGTTTTTACTCCTTATTTCCTCACTTTCTCCAGTGCTCAACTGTTAGATATTAATCTTGGCAAACTGCTTAATCTTGTGGATTTTGTAGATGGTTTCAAATGACTGAACTGCATTCAGATTTACGAGGGAAAGGAAAAATTGCATTAGTTGGTTGCATGAACTTTGAAGGGCAGATATTACTGCACAAACTCTGCCATCTCGCTTCATATTTTTAACTATGCATTTGAGTACAGACTAATTTTTAAAATATGCTAAACTGGAAGATTAAACAGATGTGGGCCAAACCATTCTGGATCAGGAAAAGTCATGCTGTTCACTTTCAAGGTGGCTGTCCCCCTCCCCGATATGTACAGACAATAATAGGGTGTGGAATGTCATCAGTGGCAAACATTTCACAGATTTTTATTTTGTTTCTGTCTTCAACATTTTTGACACTGTGCTAATAGTTATATTCAGTACATGAAAAGATACTACTGTGTTGAAAGCTTTTTAGGAAATTTTGACAGTATTTTTGTACAAAACATTTTTTTGAAAAAATACTTGTTAATTTATTCTATTTTAATTTGCCAATGTCAATAAAAAGTTAAGAAATACTTGTTTTCTAGAAGTCATTTGGGGGTGGTTATTCCCTTTGGTGGCTTTCTTTTTTTCTCTTGAACACTTTATTGATGAGAGTAAGCATTCCAGAGGATAAATTACAGGACACTAAAACAGGTCATGATGAGCTTAAAGCTGAGAGCAGGATTTAACATAATTGGCATAATGCTTCATTGTTATCACTGTAACATGCCTCTTGGTGTGGTTTAATCAAAAGCTGTGAAGTTGTCAAAAGAGCATTTTTTTTCTTAATTGCCATCATCTTCAAGTGTACTCCAGAGTTTAAAAGGTTTGTAATACTAAATGTTATAAATATTATTTCACAGGGTGGGAGGGGAAAAATCAAGTGTTTCTGGTTATACCTGATTCAACTACTTAAGTGGAGGTAGACTGGAATAAAATACTGGAAGATTGATGAGGATGGCATTAAATATACATCTACCTTTATCTCTAGTGACGAATTTTATTTCTCAGAAAAAGTATGAAAGAGAGGCACACATTTTCTAGCTTAATCTCTGAAAAAGCTTCTGGCTGGTTTATAGTTCTAAGAAGAAGAGGGGGTGGAATTCCACCTTGAGGCTTTCTATTTTGTTCTCTTATAATATTTAAAATTTACTCAACAAGGTTGACGCAAAGGTCAAATTACAATCTTTACAAGATGTTCCCTCTCAAGCATGCCCTGTTTTCCAGAATTCTGAGCTTTTACTGTTACAGGCATTGGGTGCAAAGGACATGAGGATAAGATCCTTTTTAATTTTACCTGGATGCGTTATCAAGAAGACATAACTACAGTCAAGTAGGTGTCAAGTTTTGCCTTATATAATCAAGCAAAGGAAAAAGTAATATTGTTAAAATCTCAAATGATCCCAGTTAGGAGAAAGAATTTTGTTTTCCCTTTCATGTTTTCCTAGCTTATAAGAGCAACACACGGTACACTCATGAAAAAATACGGTCTTGTATATAACCTACTGGAGGAGTACAGAAATGTAGGTTGTGGAAAATCTCACAAATAATCCTTTAAAAGAGCATTTCATTTAGACTCTTAGATTCTAATCTTAAATCCCTTATTTCATAATAAAAAAAATCAGGAGAGGAGGGTATATAGAAGTGTTAAATTACAGTGAGTCTGGCATAAAAGCTGATTTCAGTATAATTCAGATCACCTACATTCTATAATTCTATTTCCAAGGCAGGCCATTAAAATTAAGATGCATACTCCACTGGGTTTTTTTTATACCTCTTAATTGACACTTCCTTATTGAAAATTACATTGTAAGTAAATAATTTCTCTGAAAATACATCGTTCAAAGCTCTTTACTCCATTTTAAAGGCTGATCCAGATTTTCCACATTAATAGTTAAAACTGAAGTTTTCTTCCACTTAGACATGTCAATACTAAATCTGCAATCAGCAGTAAATCTTCCTGGCTAAGCATTTTCACAGCAAGTTTTTCTTTTTTCCTTTTTCTTCTTTTTTTTTCCAGAGGCTCAAGTGAAAAAATATGTTTGCATACATATTAATACAACAATTCTAGTTCTTTTCCACTTGTGCCAGGAAGAAAAAAAAAAGGAAGGCCATTGGAGGCACTGTCTTTTTTTTTTTTTTTTTTTGCATAAAGAAAGAATCAGGAGAACTGCCTTGCCACCACCCTTCACCATTTATTCTGCCAGGGAATAAGCCACAACACCTGCTCTGTCACTAAATTCCTCCTGCTGCTCTAACGCCGGAACACGTATGTGGAGATGCAGAGCCGGAGGAACTATTATTAGATCCTGAGCCTATCTCTGCCAGAACAGGGGACTCAACAGGAAAAGCTGGGCTAAAAGCACAATTTCTCTTCAGTACAAACTCTCCCGTCCCCTTCATTCGAATCATCTCTGTTTCATTAAAACTCTTTCATGATCAACAATTGAGTAGATTCTATGTGATATCTGCAGGTCTCTTAAGCAGGGAAAAATAACTCCTTGTTTGAACAACCTGATTAATGAAACCTGTACAGTGACCTAGATCACCGGGCTACTGGCAGACATTTGCAAAACCTTTAGCGGTCTTGCTTCCTACTAAGTTGCTTGTAGCATATGGGGAAATTTGACCTCTGTACCTTGGCCGTTTTTCAAAAAGTTCTAATATGGTACAAGAGAGCTTCTATTCTTTAAGTTTTGCCCACAATTAGACACTCTTGATTTTCAAGAAGAGATCACTGATAAGCCACAGCAAAATATCATAGAAACACATCAGAAAAAGAAGAACACATTATAAAAAAACTTATACCTCTGTTGTGGCTGCTAAAAATCCTGGTGGCAGTATCCTTGCTGGAGCTGATAAAGACATTACAGCTATGGATGGGTGTTTGAAGAACAGTTACCTAATCACCACTGTTTATGGGGTGCTAGTCTAAAGCACTAGTACCAGAAGGCTGACATCTATTGTGAAGTTTATGGTCTCCAAGACTTTTACTACTGTAAACTGGGATAGCAATAAATTGATGTCAACATTAAAGGCCAGATCCTTTAGAGCAAAATATTAATCCACTAATCTATTATGGGTGGCCAGATTTGAAGTATAAACCTTGCTGTCCTGGACCATTAGGTGTTTTCGCCCCCTTGTGGAATTTATTTAGAAGGTCAAAGAAAAGTCTTTGCTCAAGAGGGGTTTTTTTGTTTGTTTTATTGTTTGTTTTTTTACCATTTCTGAAGACTTCATTTTCTCTCTTGAAGCAAACAGCATATACTTGAGAAACAAATTTTCTATCAAAGAAGATTCCAGAATAAATGCCCATTATGAAAATAAGAGCATTTTACTTATTACCAAAGACCTTAACTTATGATTAAATGTACATACTTGAAATTTCAAAATAGGCATTGGCTAAGGGATTTTCTTACTAAAAGCAATGCTTTTTAGCCTGTCAGTTAAAGCCGACACACTCTTCACCCTCACAACAGAACTGTCGATTTGGGATCAGTGCAAATAATAATGCATTTGATGTATGGGGTTAGAAAGGTGGAGGAGAATCTCCAGGAATGCAGAATGAAATTACCTACATTGGAATGTGATCAAGCCACAGGCTCTAATCTTGTGAAAAGGGCCACAGGATGTTTAATGAGACTGAGTGTTGCTGCCTAATTGCTTCAGTAAAATTTACTTTAAAATAAACTTGGCAGATAACATTATCTCCCCAAAATAAATAACTGTAGAATTCAAGGAATTTAGGACTCAAGCCATCGGCAATTTTCTCCTCTCCTCTATTGTTTTACTGGCACAAGAGAGAGACACAGCCTCAGAGATGGTATTCATCATTTCGGTACTTATACTACTGTCATCAGAATGAAGCTCCCGGGCAGGTTGAAGCAAGAGACCCATAGGTAGTAACATCAAGTAACTTAGCCAATGAACCCCTATTATCATGTGTTCTGTTTGTCTTTTCCCCTCAGAATAGAAGGAACAATGGCAATGTCAGGATTTTAATTGCAGTGGATTGGCTTAAATTACTTGACCTATTTTCATCCAGCAAGGAGAAAAATGATTTTTTTTTTTCCTGGTAGCCATACTTATTTAAATTAAAAAAAAACAATAGAAGGACATTTTCTAACAAATAGTGTACTGTTCATAAGGAGTTTTAGTTCGCCTTATAGTAAGACCCACCTATATTTTTGAAAAAAATTGACACCTGAAGTAAAGAATGTTTTCCCCTTCACAAGAAGACTTAACTTCATAAGTAATGCTAAATAATGAACTGAAAATATTCTAAGAGCTGCCGGTGTGAATTTCTATAGTATTTTGCTATTTGTGAACATAATAAGGAGAAGTTAAGAGAAATAGGGGTCTACTGTGTTGAGGAACCGAACCCATGGTCCTCGGGAAAGAGAGAATATCAACCAACACCCCCCCCCCATATTTTCTATGAACAGACAATGAGTTTTTAGTGGTTGGATCCTTATCAGTTACTTCTTTCCCTAAGGTGAGCACTGAAGTTGTCAGTCCCAGGAGCTGGTTGGTAGGGCTTCTGGAGAATTCTGCTTGGCTAAACCAAGGCATGCAGAATGAAACAAAGCAGACGAAAGACAAACGATGAGTATCATTACTTGCTTTATTATGTTGTTGGTTTTCATTAGGCTGAACTAATCCGAAAGATTAGTAAGGCAGGGCACGACGTGGGGTGAGGACAGTGGCTCACAGGATTCCTGGAATTTTCCCATGGCCTGGCCATTGTGCTCCGCCCTGGAATCCTTCCCTTTCTTCCCTCTCAAGTAGAGGGGTTCCTTGAGTACATTTCAGGTTGCTGAACAAAGCAGACAAGGAATTCTGGCTCCAAAGCAGCCTGTGGCAAGACCAGGTTGGTGTGGCGCGCCTTGCAGGAGATATGCAAATAGATGAGTGGCTTTGAAAGTTAATAGTGCTAGAGGAATCCTGTCAATCCATTCTGAAGGCTGGGTGGGAAGCAAGCTTTAGGCTTGAGTGAAAGTCCAGCTAGCAGAAAATCAGAAAAAGTCGTCACAGGACAGCCAACTCCAGGCCGTGATATTATTTTGTGAACACCTGTAGGAGACAGTATCCCGGAGTGACGGAAATGTGATCAGGGCTACTGAAGGCTTTTCTCTTTGTATCTCCCTAGGGACTGGTGTAAAATTTGGCCTTGTGTTTCTTTAAGCAGCTTGGCCCACAGAGCTTTTTTTTATTTCTGGTATCCTAGCTTTTTAAAAAAAATGTTTTCCCCTTGGCTTTCTGACAGTTAATATCTCCATGCTGACAAACACATAGTAGTAAAATTGTGCATAAAAATCGATAGGTCACCTTGTAAATACTGTCCCATTATATTTATTTGGATTGGCTCTGAAGGAGGATATGCAGGATGATGGCTAGTTCCATGTTTCTTCTCTTTACCCAATGTGTTTAGCAAATATACGGACGATGAGGCCAGGAGGTAAAAAGTGATTGAACTTATGTACTCCTAATATGAACCTAAAATAAATATGTAAATCTTTCTTAGGTCTCCCTGTCTGATACCATGTTTTAGAGCAATGACTCTTAGCTGGGTGGGGCTACCCCTCTAGGAGGCAGATCATAATGGGAAGAGGGTAAAAGAGGGCAGTAACTTGTAAAAAACATATTCTATACTATTATATATTGGGGTAAATGCTTAAATACATTATACTTTCTGTAAAACATAACGTAGAAGACTTTGAAAAATCTTCTTGACCAATGGGGCATGGATTTTGAAATGGTGAGAAATACTGTTTAGACTACATGGGACCAAATCAGAGAAGTGCACCCTTCAGCCAGCATTACTGAAATCATTTTGTTGACTCAAGTTTCCAGTGGCTGGGCTGACTTTGCTGAGTACCTGCAACATGGCAGGTACTGTGGTAGGCTCTTTACATACATAATATTATTTAATCCTCACAATATTCTTGCAAGGTACATACAAGTCATTATTTCAGTTTTAGATAAGGAAACTGATATTTAAAGAGGACGTGAATTGCTCAAGGGCAAAACAGCCAGTAGGAGGCTGAGTGGTTTTACAGATCTAGCTTCCAAGACGGTGTTCTTTCTAATACATAACACTGCTGTTCTAAACCAAATTACTCCTCTTCTTAGATGTCACTGGTTGTAAGATGATGAGACAACTTAATAAGAGTGCTTCAGGGAAAAACCCACTACATTATATGTACACAACCTGTAAACACACTAACACAACTATGACATGTATCTATCCATACAATTACATACCACTTCCTTTTGGGATTCACAAGATTTGGGTCTACACTTTTTTTCAAACCCATAATAAAGATTCCTCCAACTTAAGTGTGGCCCCTGCCAGTGCAAGAATAGCATGGATGATGAGTCTGCTGAATTCTTTCCTAACACCTTCACCACGTTAACACTTGAAGTCAAATGAAAGAATGCCAGTGATTTAAACTAATTTTGTTTTTTTTCTTAACTGAATTACATATTGTTGGATAGTAAATAGTTTTCTTTCAGAAATTAAGCGAACACCTTAGCTTTGTCAATTCTATAATCTATTAAGTGAAAATGTCAGTGGCTAAATTCTTCCATGTAAAGATGACCATATCACAACTGCACACACTGCCTGGAAGCAACTATGATTTAACATTAATTATAAGATTCAGGCTGATTTAAGGATATTAATATGTGAAAAATAAACATCTCAGCATAAAGAAAATACAGTATTTAGTTATTTTACTTAATCTCCCTCAATCTATCTAAACTTTCTTGATGTAGGTGTAAGCCCACTTCCTTTTGCTTTGGTCTTCTACTGAAATGGAGAACTCTTCCATTAATAGTTGGAATAAAAAGAATAGCAGATCAGGAGTAAAAACTGTTGAGTTGTAGCCTTAGCTCTGCAACCAAATAGCTGGGTAATTTAATCACTATTAGCTCAAGTTTCTCCATCAGTAAAATGAAGGTGTATGTTTAATTAATACATCCTGTATTTGAATTCTCATGAAGGAAACATAAACCCATTCCTATCATTAAAGTTGGAGTAAAATATTATAAAACCCCTTCGAAATATCATTTCTTGCTGTTCTTTCTCCAAGCTGTGAGCCTGGGGGTGAGCCACAGACCTGATCCAGTTGAGTCATCTCTCCAAGGGTTGGAATCGCGTCTGTAAATGTTCCACTTCAATGTCAAAACGACCATAAGTGCTGGCTACTGAGATTTCCCTATCTGTAAGCAAACACCAAAAAATTGCCACCCACAAAATATTTCTAGTACATGCACTTGCAAAGATAGAGGTGACTATACAACACTGTTGAAAATAATTTGATCAGGTCTACATTTCAGATTCTGTTCTATTTTCTCAAAGATTAAGTTCATTTTTTCCAACCTCGTAAATAACAGACTCTCAAATATTTACCCTCTCTTTCCTTCAGACAACTCTTCCTGAACCCCAATCATCATTATCATCACAGTTATCGTTGTTTATTTTCTCAAAGAGACAATCCTATACATAATGCTAAAGTAGAGGAATCTAGCAGGTGTCAAACACTGTAAGTTGGTCCTTAAGAGTTACCATGGAGATAGGAGGCACACCGCTACGCCCACTGACTTCCCTTTCCTCAACTTCCCAACCCACGGTCTCTCTCTTTTCCCCCACAACATTCCTCCAGTTTGGAGAATCAGTTATTTAGCTAGACGATAAACTAACAGACTAGTCAAAAATAATTATACAGTGGGAATTGTACAGCATAATTTGTAACTACCCAAGAAATAATTCTTAACTGATTATAAAAGTAACTTAGCTAAAGAACCATGATACAATATTACAATAAAATATTTGCTCCTTTCCCTACTTGGCCACTAGGTGTAGCTAAAGGTCTGTTAAGTCCACCACTGCATTTTTCTCCCGGGCAACTGCTAGACTACAGTGTCACATGCCTAAAGAAATTGCCCCTCCTCCACTGCTGCTCATGTTATTGAAACATACAATATCCCATGTGACCTATTATAACCTTCAAAATTAAAGACAAGCCGAGGACACTTCGATAACACTCTGCCCAGGCACCACTGCTCACTACACTCTAAAATTACAAATTGACAAAAGGTGTGTGTTTGAGCAATCCTCCACTGTTTTACCCTAATTCTCCTCCCTTTTTGAAGTGCTCTCATCCTGCCTTCCATTCACTCAGGTACCAGTGGCTCAATTTTCTGCCCTGCTGCGGACATTTATACCTTAAGAGAGAAATTCTAGAGAGAGGACAGCTTTAAAACTACAGGAATGTTTTGAGTGGTAAGAATGTGCATCAGTCAGAAAGATATTTGCAGGTCATTAATCCTTTTCCTACCTTCCTCTGACGCTTAAATCATTCCTCTCTCTTGCCTCTCAAGCCCATCCAGTTCAATGTCTTTCGTAGGCCCTTTGCTCTTACCTTAAACTTTGGTGGACTGGACTACAGCCAGATAGCTTGTCTGAAGGCTAGCACATTGGCTGACCAGGAAAATTCTAACAGAGAAACTATAGTCAGATCACAGTGGTGCTTAAACTGAAATTATCTTGATGTGAGCCTGAGATGTCCTTCTGGGGCCGTATATTGTACTTATACTGAAGACCAGAGAAACTAGCTTGCCGAAGTCAACAGGAGAGTTGGTGTTCCCCAGGCTTCTCACCTCACCACACTAGCTGATTCCATGAATCCAGGGGAGTGGAACACCTGGTCAGAAGAAAGCAATACTAAGAGACCATATGACCCCAAATACAGATGGAGAGAGAAGGTACATCTGTCCTTTTAATTCCCTGATTCAGCACCCAGTACCCCCAGCTGTCAGCTACATATAATTCCTACGAAATATCCCCAGACTTGTCTTTAGAGTGAGTTTAAGTTGAACACCTATTTAATCACTCTGTGCTTCTGCATATGTTGTTCCCTGTGCCTGGAAGGTCCTTTTCATCTTCATCCCATTGTTGAAGTGTGCTTCAAAATCCATCTCAAGTGTCTTCCTCTCTGAGAGACCTCCCTACATTGTGGCAGATTGGTTAATTCACTGATTTAATAATGTCAACAGGGCTTCCCTGGTGGCGCAGTGGTTGAGAGTCCGCCTGCCGATGCAGGGGACACGGGTTTGTGCCCCGGTCTGGGAAGATCCCACGTGCCGCGGAGCGGCTGGGCCCGTGAGCCATGGCCGTTGAGCCTGTGCGTCCGGAGCCTGTGCTCCGCAAGGGGAGAGGCCACAACAGTGAGAGGCCCGCGTAACAAAAATAATAATAATAATAATAATGTCAACAAGGACTTGGGTTTTTTTCGTCTCTCTACTGGGCTATCCTCAGTGCTGGCCTCACCTTAGACTGGTGACAGGTGACATCAGCAGAACTTACATGATGTATGGACCCAACAATGTCCAAAAGAATGGCTGTCTCTTTCTATGGCTTTCTTTTTTCTTTTTTCTTAAAGGGAAAAGAAAACTTCACAGAAGCACTCCTTCCCTCAGTGTATTGTGTCACATTCCCTTTTGTGAAGCAACCAAAGACTGGGATTGGTTTTACCATGGGATGGACTTAACACAATTGACCTACAGTCATCACCCAGGGTGCAGTAGGCCAGCAACTCCATCACTAGAAGAGTTAAAAGCTAAGCTGACCCTTTCTGAAATTTTTGTTTCAAGGCATGGATTCTTTGCTGGAACTGAGAAGCACTATTTTTTAAGTTTTTATATTTTCAAGTAAGTCTGCTTTAATGTAATGAAGATGTATCGCCAACAAAATTATATTAGAAATCACTCAGAGCAGGTTTATTTAATAAAGGTTGAAATGTCTTCTAGAAAGTGACATTTGCTAATATAAATATCCTCTTAAAAAGAAATACATAATCATTATGTCTTCATTTCAAAAATTCCCTTGTTAATATGATTAATCAACAATTTCTCTGAACCAAGAAAATCATGTACTGGAGGCAGGTGATTAATCTCAGTGCAAAGTGAAGAGAACCTAATATTTATGAACAGATTACTGATAGCTCTGTGGTCTGTTTCCATGATAAAATGCATTGGTCCATATGCCAAACCCAAAAAAGAATATAAAATTAGTCCGGTAAGATTGAAACGGTGGGGTGAGGGAGGAGAGAAAAATCTACTACATGACATCCTTTGTTCTATCTGCTCATTGCTTGCTCCACTCCTTCCACAAAATGCCCCTTTCTCCATTCCAGTAATATATTCACATAAGAACTCCCATGATCTTACTTGATGACCATGCTTGTTTAGGGTTGCCCAGATAGACTTAGTTGGACTAATCATTATAACTTATCCGCCTGGCTGCAGCCGACTGGTCCATGGATAACACCTGACTCAATAAAAGCCTTTCCCACGGAGTTTCACAATAGAGAGGTCAAGTTTTCATTTTTCTCTAGTGATGAAACTATAAGCCTGGAAACTGCTGTTAGCCATGGTGCCAGCTGTACTAAAGGAGCTAGTCTGGCAGAGTAAAGACAATAGGAAGAGAGAAGCAGAGGCAAAAAAGTGATCTACTAGCATTTGTATGAGTCCCTGAAGTCTAGTTGCAACTTTGCCTTTCCTGAAGTTTAGCTACGTGAGACAATACATTTTCCTGTCCCTGAACTAATCTGAGTTAGATCCAATCACATGAAACAAAACCATCCTGACTAATACATACTAACATTGACACAAAATTTTTTTAATGTTTCATTGGCAGGCATGTTTGGGGGAATTTTATTTTATACCTACACTAGTGAGTGACATAAGAATGACCTTTTCCATGAAAAATATGAGGTATATAATGTGTCAGAATTAAATTTCACCTTTTTCCTCCCCAGGTAAAGTTTCTAACATCCTTTGCACCAATATTACAATGAGCAATGGACACCATGATGTGTTGCCCAAGCTTCCCTTCAGGACTGAAGAACTTATTCCCTCAGTTGCCGGGAATGCTGCCAGCAGACGGCCCACATTCCTGGTCACCTTGCTCAAGATCATTCCCTTTTCCCAGGCAGCCTGCCTCGAATGACTTGAATAAAGGCATGGCTCTCTGACCCCAACTCAGAAAAACTCTGAAAGGCCATCCTAGCTTCAGAGCATGAACTGAGGACTGTACCCAGGCTGCATCGCAGCCCATCTTCTCTTCGGCCCAATCTGCTTCCTACCCCTTGCTTCCATAGACATTGCTTCCAACAGCATCCCCCAGCCACTTCCCAGTGTGGAGGTGCTAATCTCCAACTCAGAGGCCATCCCCTAAGAAACCCAACATGCAAGGCAGTGCTTTTCAAAAATTATCAAACCATAAAAATATTATGTGGTTTTAAGAAAAACCCAATAACTATTTAATGGCTTCTTAAATTTTCCTAGCACTCTGCTAAGCATTATGACAGAGGACAGAATAAAAGTATAAGGCATATCTCCTACCCTTAAGGAACTCACAGTCTCGCTGGAGACATGTAACTTAAGCAGTCATCTTCCTATAGCTCAGCAATGCCCTCAAATGAAGAAAACTAAAAGGAAGCCAAAATTGGCATATAGGGTATGATTCATAAATATTCATTCAATGAATAAATAAGTGAGTGAATGAATAGGAAGGGATAGGTGAACTGAGATAGACCATGAAATTTATTTGAGGCCAAGCCACATTTACCACTGTCATTTTTCTTTTATTCATTAACCCACTTTACCATCTTCTACATTTCATGTCAAAATATAGACTAATCGACCAAAGCAAAAATATAAGATCCTACTAGGAATTCTGCTTTGGTCTAGAACAGTTCTTAGGGAAAAAAGCTTGTCCTTTTCCCATGTGCCAGAATCTAATCTCTCACACACTGTGAATGGCCAATGTGGACCAACCACATTCCCATTTCACAAATAATCTATGGAGAAAGAAGGCTTTTCTACAGTCAGTAACGATCATCTCAACACTGACAATCTTACATCACTATAGTGTTTTATAGACATCAACCTCACCTTATTTGATCCTCACATCATCCTGGGAGGTAGGAAGAGTAAATATCATTGTGTCCCTCTTTCACAGATGGAGAAAACGAAGTCCAGAGGTCCTACATGTTAGAGGTGGTATTAAAATGAAATCTTCTGACTACCACAGCATCCCTACAAACTCTTCAGTTTTACACAGACTATTCATGGGGCTCTGTCTGTTACTGCTCCCAAGTGCGAGTTATGGTTTCTGTTAGTAATAAGAGAATTTATATTTTTAGTTCTAGCAGCACAATTAGTTTTGGACTCAGTAAAAGTCAATCAAGCTTAATCAAGCAGAATTTGTATCATTGCATATATTACTCAGAAATAATGCATTTGAATATAAGCCTTGAATTAGAAAGAGAGAAGTCTGTCCAATTAATTATACTCATATTTGAACAGATAAATATGTATTGCATTCTAGATAATAAAATCTTTAACTACTATCTAGGATACTATTTACAATTACACAATTCCTCAAGTGATAAAAACTAGATTCTATCAGAAACCCCTTTCCTTTTCTACTCAGCTATACAGCATAACGTTCTATTCTTAAATGTGACTCACTTATTTTACATGTCTACTCTGGCAGATCCCTTGCAGAGTAGAAGTGGGGGCAGGGGTGAAAACTGATGGGAAAAGAAATTGTGCTGCCAGCTCCTGCGATGCACCTTCAACTAACAGCAGCTTGCTATTTTCTCTACATGTTTGCAGCCAGCATATGGCAAAAATATCACTTCACTTTCTCTTCCCTTCATGAGTGAACTGAGGTCATCTCTTGTGCAGACATTATTCTGTAAGGATTACTCTGTAGGATGATTTGACTTCCTATTCTCTTGTCTACTTTTGTTTCCACCTGTAGTTACATCGCACTGATTCTTAGGAATAATGTCTTACTCAGCTCCATTCCATCTGTTCATGTATATAATGAAGATTCAGTTTCTAAAGTGTTCTATTCCTGAATCTCAGTCTCATCCCAGCAGCCTCATTTATGGACTATATGACCTTGGCCAAGACAATTATGTCCTTACTGGCTTTAGCTTCCTCCTTTAGACGAAAGGGAAAATTATAACTGTCCTGCTTATTAACGTGTTTTGAAAGATCACAGGGGATCCCTGGAATGTATGGATTTGATGTTCGTGGTTATGCATTTACATGTAATTCCTGAAAGTCCTTGACGTAGATAGTAGATTGTCATTTTGAATGAGTGGATGTTTAAGGACAGCATCCAAGATAGTCACTCAGCTGGTGCCTGAGCTCCTGGACTATCCAATAACTGTATCTTCTTCAGGCTTTGTGGTTCCCTTCTCATAGGCAAAAATTCACATTGAGCAATAAAAACTTTGTTTTTTTGTTAAACACGGACCCCTCAAAGCAAGCCATCTACAGGTGCTGTTGGAAAAACTGAAAAGAAAGTAAAGAGGGCTAAGAAAGTGATAATTACTAGTGAGAAAAGATAAGTTTTGAATACATTAAAGAGTGGAATGTTGAATTTGGCAGTGACTAGTGACTCTGTTTTGCAAATGATTCTGCCATATTTATTCAATGTGGAGGGAAGAAAAAGTGATTAAAGAAACTATTTCAGTAAGTACTTTAGCCAGTACAAATATGGAAATTTCTGGGGGAAAAAACTGATGTGTTAAAATAGTTTTGTAACTTGAAGGATTCCAGATGAGTTCAGATGTATCTCTCTCGAACATTATGAACCTGCTACAGGGGACTTCCCTGGTGGTGCAGTGGTTAAGAATCCGCCTGCCAATGCAGGGGACATGGGTTTGAGCCCTGGTCCGGGAAGATGCCACATGCCGCGGAGCAACTAAGCACGTGCGCCACAACTACAGAGCCTGCGCTCTAGAGC
Organism: Hyperoodon ampullatus; assembly: GCF_949752795.1. Classification (NCBI taxonomy): domain Eukaryota; kingdom Metazoa; phylum Chordata; class Mammalia; order Artiodactyla; family Ziphiidae; genus Hyperoodon; species Hyperoodon ampullatus. The sequence continues at coordinate 65,076,631 of NC_136925.1, read as the reverse complement.
CTGCGAGCCACAACTACTGAGCCTGCATGCCACAACTACTGAAGCCCACATGCCTAGAGCCCTTGCTCTGCAACAAGAGAAGCCACTGCAATGAGAAGCCCACACACCGCAACAAAGAGTAGCCCCCGCTCGCTGCAACTAGAAAAAGCCCATGCGCAGCAATGAAGACCCAACACAGCCAAAAATAAAAATAATTAATTAATTAAATAAAAAAAAAAAGGACCTGCTATAAACGGCAGTGTGGAAATGCTGGGCATGTTATTATTGTCCTACCCAATGAGATATTGTCCCATGCAATGAGTGCTGATCACATAAAAGTTACTTTCAAAAATTTTTTTGACTGCTACATAAAAAGACAAAAACATTTTAACCCCCCCAAGAGTTCATAGGAGAATATTAAGCAGATTAGATGTTTCCTGTGTTTGCTTAAAACTACTGACTATTTTAAAGGTGTCCCGATGATTGTATAAATGCTCCTACCTTTTAAATTGTCTGTTTTCCTTCTATGAAACTCTTCTAAGAAAGTAGTCCAAAATATGGAGAAACATTTATGCACTACAATATTTGTTGCAGCATTTTATGTAGTGAAAACCTTTTGGAAATAATCTAAATGTCCACTTACAAGGGGATGGTTCAGTAAATCATGGTTTAGACATGATTATTATGCAGTCATTGGAAATGATGCATTAACAGACTTTAATGCAAAGTAGAAATGCTGTGACAAAATTTTAAGAAATTCATAATAAAAATCCATTTTACTGTTTAAGCTCAACCTGATAAAGATATGTGTTGGTAAAAGTCTGAAAATGAATATGCCAAAATACAGTAGTTTTTGAACACTGGAATTTAGAGTTCTTTATATTTGATGTATGTAATTTTCAGTTTTTCTATAATGTACATATATTACATTTACAGTCAGGGAAAAAAAGAAAATTTTAAATAATCTATCCTTTTAAAAATGAACAATATTATCTGCAGGAATGATGTGTCATGAATAAATGAGACACTACCGCAATGTCAGAAACTAGAATAGTTGTTGACAATCTACGGGTTTGTAAATGTCTCCCAGCTTGCTGTCTGCCACTTATGAAATCAGACTGTCTATAACTTTTGAATGTTCCTATAGCTAGTAAAACAGAAATTACTGACAATATCAAGAAAAAAAAACTTCCAGATGCCTATTATTATCCCAAGTAGTTATTTATTTATAAATGTCTGACTAACTAAACACTAGGTCCTGAGTATGCCAAAGGCTGGGGAAACAAGAGAGAATAAGTAATGCAGAGTTTACAGTCTAACGGGAGAGACAAATGTGAAGCAAATAATTATTTAACCTGAAGCCAGAAAGATTAATGGGTGTTAGTGAAACCAAGTTGGGGGCTGAGTCAGTGCCCTTGTAATTGGGGAGAGCCACGTAACTAATTCTTTCCACTAAAACATGAGCAGGAGTGACATCAGCATTTCCAGGCTAAAACAGGCTCTCCTTCCCTGACCTTTAACTGAGGAGGCCATGTGTTTAGAGGGTACAGGCCCCAATCACTGAGTCACCATATGGATAGCAGTGGCTCTGGAGAGTCACCTGGGCACACAGCAGACTTTGCATTGATAAGAAATAAATCTTTGCTGTGTTCAACTGCAGAGAATGTCGGATTATTTATTTCTAGTATAACCCAACCTATCCTGTCTTAAACAGGGAGTTTAAAGGTCAAAAGTGTGACTGAATCAAATAAATATACTTTGTTTAGAGAAGGGATGTGCACCTAGAAATGAGTGTTAATTACGTCCACTGTGTCTGATATCATTATAACATGGCCCCCATGGGGATGCATTCACCAGTGTTATAAGTTGGTACTCACTCTCCCGTTCTCAAATCTCCCCATGACATGCGTCTGGAACATGTTTTTCCCAGCCCAGTTTGTTTAATTTCTGGTCAGTCCTCCCCAGTTGAGGTTATGTTTGAAGTATACTTCACAGTAGACTGCCACCAATCTCTGACTAGTTCCACAACTCTTTCTTTGAAGATGCCTCTATTCAATGTAAAACTTGCATGTTAATACCCAGCATGAAGTTCTTTGGCTTCACTTTTCTCAAATCCTGTCATCAATGGTGTTCTGGGGAGCATTTGGGGTGTGCCACACAAATGTGCACTGCCATGAATGCAGATTACACTCTGCTGAGCTAGTCATCACTGTCTAAACGTATGGTAATGGCTAACATTACGCAGGGCTCACCTGTGTTAACAGGTCCGAACCAGAACAGCCATGTCCACCAGTCACACAAAATTGAGATCTGGAAGAACTACCTCCAATTCCAACTTCACAATGTCTTAGGGCTCGCATAACAGTTCTTTCTTCATTCAGAACTTCAGGTCACTTGTATCAACCCTCAGTTTAAGAAATCAACAACGATCCACAGATTTTTCCAACGTATGATATCCTAAAACCAAATAATGAACAATAAAAACTGTGCAGTCGGGCTTCCCTGGTGGCGCAGTGGTTGGGAGTCCGCCTGCCGATGCAGGGGATGCGGGTTCGTGCCCCGGTCCGGGAGGATCCCACATGCCGCGGAGCGGCTGGGCCCGTGAGCCATGGCCGCTGAGCCTGCGCGTCTGGAGCCTGTGCTCCACAGCGGGAGAGGCCACAGCAGTGAGAGGCCCGTGTGCCGCAAAAAAAAAAAAAAAAAAAAAAAAACCTCTGCAGTCATTTCTCCTAATGAGATGCCATTTCAAAATGGAAATTTTCTCCCTTGTTTCTATAAGTTTATAAAGTTCGTTTGTTTATATTGTAACAGGTTTCTTTATTTGGAGAGGAGGCTCTCCACATTTTGGAGGACCTACTACGATTCAGCTCTGACCTTCCTGCCACAAACCAGGACCCATGAGCCTGACAACTTCTGTGTGCATTCCTCAAGGCCCTGTGGGTCTCTTCTGCTTGAGGTTCCTGGCCTATGGTGGAGAGGGGAACCATATACCAGGTCTAAAATACAATTTCAATGAAGCTTTCAACCCTGAATTTCTTTTTCTCTTTCCTGAGAAAATTATATTTTACTTATTTATGTATTGAACTTTCTGATCAGACTTGTTCTGCTAAAAATTCTTGGTAATACTGTGTTCTCTACCTAACCTCAACTTTATCTTATTCTGTCTTCTCATAAACATTTGTCAAAAAGAGGGAAAACAACATCGAATGATCAACAGACAGAGTTCCAATAAGTCTAAGTCCATGAAAAAAACCAGCTCCAAGGACTTCTGCTAATGACCAAGATGGAATAACAGGAGCTAGATTTACCCTCTTGTCTGAACAACCAAAATGAATGGACAAGATATATGAAACAACAGACTTCAAGATACTGGGCATCAGGCCATGAAGAACACTGGTCACTGAGAAACGGGAAACAAAGTGAATCCCATGATTGCCTCAGCTTACAGCTTTGAGAGAGTTTCAGGCCCCAGACAGCATAGAAAAGGAGTCCTGGAGAAGCCTGGCTGACTCTCTGAGTTGAGGAGATGGAGCTAAGAGTCTGAGGAAAATAAGGAGGCTAGAGCTCACAGGACAGAGTATTGGTGATTGCTGCTGGGAAAGAACCACCCAAAAGGATTACAGCTAACAATAGTTGGTGCTAACCCAGGACTGGGAACAGTGCCTATTCCCACTAGCCAGAGAAAAACATCATATTAAGTACAGAGAACAAAGATAAGGATGATGGCAGATTTCTTATAAGAAAAATGCAAGTGAGAAAACAGTGAAGCAATATCTTAAACTACAAAAATCTGCCAACCTAGAATTCTATACCAAGTAAAATGTCTTTTAAGAACTAAGGTGAAATAAAGACTCTTTACGATGTACAAAGGCTGAAAAAAAAATCATCACCAACAGACCTGCTCTATAAGAAATGTTAAAGGAAGTTCTTCGGACAAACACCTGAGGAAAAAAGGGAAAAAAAGAAACATGGAACAAATAGAAAACAAATGGCAAAATGATTGATAGACTTAAACCTAACTATGTCAATAATCACTTAAATATTAACTGCTAAAACATCCCAATTAAAAGGCAGAGACTGTCAAATTAGATTTTCTAAATGAAAGGCCCAACTATATGATACCTATCTATCTATCTGTCTATCTAGTGCATGTGTGTGCATGTATTGGGTTGGCCAAAAAGTTCTTTTGGGTTTTTCTGTAAGATGTTATGGAAGACCTGAATGCACTTTTTGGCCAACCCGTACTTATATTTATAATGAAATAAAAGGAGAGAAAAATAGGTACCATATTAACCCTAATTAAAAGAAAGTTGGGGCTTCCCTGGTGGCGCAGTGGTTGAGAGTCCGCCTGCCGATGCAGGGGACGCGGGTTCGTGCCCCGGTCCGGGAAGATCCCACATGCCGTGCAGCGGCTAGGCCCGTGAGCCATGGCTGCTGAGCCTGTGCGTCCGGAGCCTGTGCTCCGCAGCGGGAGTATAAGACACAATAGATTTCAAAGCAAAGAATATTATCAGGAACTTTTTAAAGGTTATTTCATAATAATAAAGGGGCTAACTCATCAAGAAGGCATTAAATATCTAAATTTATGTACCCAATAACAAAATACATAAAGTATAAACTGATAGAACTACAGGAGTAGTAGATAAATCCATAATAGTTGGAGATTTAAATATTCCACACTCAATAGTTGATAGAAGAAATATACAGAAAATTTGTAAAGACATAGAAGAATTAACATAATCAACCGACTTAATTGATATTTATAGAACACTCCACCTAACAAAAGCAGAATATGCATTCTCTTTAAGTGTGCATGAAAAATTTACCCAAGGTAGACCATATTCTGGGCTATAAAAAATGTCTCAACAAATTTACAAGAATTAAGTCATACCAAAGATTATCTCTGACCATACTAGAGTTATTAGAAATTAGAAGATGACTGGAAGATCACTAGAAAAGCTTCAAATATTTGGAAACTAAATGACACATTTCTAAATAACCCATGAATCAAATAATAGATCAATAGGAAAATTTCAAAGTATTTTAAACTGAGTAAAAATAAAAAGAAACTATTTCCAAGTTTGTGGGATGTGTCTAAAACAGTATTTAGGGAAAATTGATAGTATTACAAAGTGAAATCCAAGTAGCAGAGGAAAAAATAATAAAGATCAGATCAGAAAGCAATAAAATAGAAACACAAAACCAATAGAGAAAAATCAATGAAACCATAAGCTTTGAGAAGATCAAAAGACTGGCAAAATCTCTAGCCAGATTAGTCACGAAAAGAAAAAAGAAAGAAAGCTTTCACAAATTATCAATATCCACAATGAGAAGTGATAACAGTCCAAATTCTACAGATATTAAAAGGAAAATAAAGGAATATTATTAAAAATTTTATGCCAATAAAGTTGACAACTTAGATCAAATGGAAACAAATCCTTGAGACACATAAACTTCAAGAAATAGATAACCTGAATAGCCCTATATCTCTCAAAGAAATTGAACTTCGAGTTAAAAACTTTCCCATAGAGGAAACTTCAGGCCCAGATGTTTTTACTGGTAAATTTTACCAAACATCTAAGAAAGAAATTATGCCAATTATACACAAAACATTGCAGCAAATTAAAGAAGGAGTACTTCCCAAGTCATTCAATGAGACAAGCATTATCCTATACCAATACGAAATAGTACAAGAAAAGAACACTACAGATCAATACCTCTCATGACATTGATGTAAAATTACTAAACACAAATTTTTTCTTTTTTAATAAATTTATTTATTTTTGGCTGCACGGGGTCTTTGTTGCTGCGCACGTGTTTTCTCTGGTTGCAGCGAGCGGGGGCTACTCTTTGTTGCAGTGCACGGGCTTCTCATTGTGGTGGCTTCTCTTGTTGTGGAGCACGGGCTCTAGGGCTTCAGTAGTTGTGGCTGGAGGACTTAGTTGCTCCGCGGCATGTGGGATCTTCCCGGACCAGGGCTCGAACCGTGTCCCCTGCGTTGGCAGGCGGATTCTTAACCACTGAGCCACCATTCTTAACCACTGAGCCAATTTGCTAAAACACAAATTTTAGCAAATTGAATCCAAAAATATGTAAAAGGGAGACTTCCCTGGTGGTCCGTCCAGTGGGTAAGAATCTGCCCTCCCAATGCAGGGTGCCCGGGTTCAATCCCTGGTCAGGGAACTAGATCCCACCCACATGCCGCAACAAAGATCCCACGTGCTGCAACTGAGACCCAGAGCAGCCAAAATAAATAAATAAATAAATAAATAAATATTTTTTAAAAAATAAAATAAATTGCTTATTAAATACAAACAAAAATACATAAAAGGCCATCATGACAAAGAGGGGGTTTATCCCATGAATGCAACAATTGTTTAACATTCAAAAATCAATTCATGTAACCATATCAACAAATGAAAAAGAAAAAAATACATGGTAATCTAAATAATTGCAGAAAAAGCATTTAACAAAAATCCAACTTCCATTCCTGATAAAAATTCTCAGCCAGGGAACTTCCTCATCCAAAGAAAGGGAAAAAGTTCATCTATGAAATACCTACAGCTAACATCATTCTTAATGAAAAACAAATGCTTTCCCCCTAAGATCAGAAACAAGACAAGGGTATCCACCCTCACCAGTTTTATCCACCACTTTACCAGAGGCTCTAGCCAGTGCAAAGGGTAAAGAGGAAAATAAATAAATAAAAGACACCCAGATTAGAGAGGAAGAAGTAAAACTCTTATTTGCAGATGACATGATTATCTATATAGAAAATCCTACAGAATTGATTAAAAAGCTACTAGAACAAATAAATGAGTTTAGCAAGGTTCAGGACACATGGTCAATATACAAAAATCAACTGAAGTTCTATTTATTAGTAATGAGCAATCTGAATTTTTAAAAAGCAATACCATTTACAATAGCACCAAAAATGTGAAATAGGGATAAGTCTGGCAAAAGATGTAAAAGACACAATGAAAACTACAAAACATTGCTGAGAGATAAATAATAGAACTCCTAAATACATGAAAGGATAATATCATGTTCCTGGGTTGGAAGACTCAATATTGTTAAGATGCCAATTCTTCTTAAATTGATCTATAGAGTCAATGCAACTCCTATCAAAATCCCAGCAGGCATTTTTGTGGAAATTGACAAGTTGATTTTAAAGTTCAAATACAAAGTTTAAAGGAAGTATAAAGGAACCAGAACAGCCAAAACAAGTTTGAAAAAAAGCATGAAGTTGGAGGACTCTCACAACCATATTTTAAGACCTAGTATAAAGCTACAGTAATCAAGATGGTATGTGTTTGGCATAAAGACAGACAACTACATTAATGGAACAGAATAGAGACCAGAAATAGACCTGCAAATATATGGAAAACTGATTACAACACAGATACAAAGGAGAAAGTATAATCTTCTCAATATGCTGAAATAATTGGATATCCATACACAAAAATATGAACTTTGACCCATATATCTCACCACATACAAAAATTAACTCGTGACTTCCCTGGTGGCATGGTGGTTAAGAATCCGCCTGCCAATGCAGGGGACATGGGTTCGATCCCTGATCCAGGAAGATCTCGCATGCCGCGGAGCAACTAAGCCCATGCGCCACAACTACTGAGCCTGTGCTCTAGAGCCCACGAACCACAACTACTGAGCCCATGTGCCTAGAGCTCATGCTCCACAACAAGAGGAGCCACCTCAATGAGAAGCCCGCATACCACAACGAAGAGTAGCCCCTGCTCGCCGCAACTAGAGAAAGCCTGCACGCAGCAATGAAGACCCAACGCAGCCAAAAAATATTAAAACTAAATTTTAAAAAATTAAAAAATAATTTAAAAGATAATAAATTAATCCTAATGGGATCATAGATCTAAATGTAAATCTTAACAAGCGTGTGACTTCTAGAAGAAAAGAGAGCAAAATATTTGCAACCTTAGGTTAGGCAAAAATTTCTTAGCCATAACTACAAAAGTGCAATATTTCTTTAAAAAATAGTTAAGAAATTCTGCTCTTTGAAAGATACTAAGTGAATGAGAAGCCACAAACTGAGAAAAAATATTTGCAAATCATATATCTGAAAAAGAACCTGCATTCAGGTTACATAAAGAACTCTAACAACCCAATATAAAAATGGGCAAAAGACTTGACTGAACAGACATGTCACCAGAAAAACCCAAAAACCCAAAACAACAACAACCAAAAATACACAGATGGTAAGTAAGCACAAAGGATGTTCAATATCATTAGTCATTAGGAAAATGCAAATTAAAACCGCAATGAGATACCCCCGCACACCTAATAAAGTGGCTAAAATTAAAAACATCGACCATACAAGTGTTGGTGAGTATATGGAGGAATTAGAACTCTCATACACTGCTGATGAAAATATGAAGTGGTCCAAACACTTTGGAAAACAGTTTGGCAGTTCCTTAAAAAGCTGAACATATACCTAACAGATGATGCAACTCTTCCACACTTAGATATTTACTCAATGGAAAACAAAGCATATGTCCGCATAAAGACCGGTACATGAATGTGCACAGCAGCTGTATTTGTAATAACAAAAACCTGGAAAACACTCCAATGTCAAAGCACAGGTGATGGATAAACAACTGGTGGTATACCCATGTAATAGAATACACATCAACGATTAAAAACAAATGAACTATTGACACACAACAACACAGATGAATCTCAAAATACTCATGCTGAATGAACGAATTCAGAGAGAAAAGAATACATACTATATTCCATGTATATTAAGTTCTAGAAAACATTAATCTATAGTTAGAAGAAACAGATCAGAGGTTGCCTGCAGACCCAGTGGTGGAGAGAAACTGAAAAAAAAGCAGAAAGGAGGTATTACCAAGGGGCATGAGAACCTTCTGGAAGTGATGAATATTTTCATTATCTTGATTGTGGATTGGTTTATGTGTATACACATGTCAAAACTTATCCAATCTCATGCTTTAATTATGTGCATTTTATTGTATGTCAGCTATACCTCCAAAAAGTTGTTAATAAAAATCTTACAAGCTACTGTTCCTCATTGGATGAAATGTACTTTGGGTCACCACCCAAAAACCTTACAAGGCCTATTTTAACTCTTTTCTGTGTTTAAAACCCTGAGAGTTTAATTTGGGAAACAAATCTCCATAAACTCTATCTGGTGAGGGCCAAAAATTATCGAGTCTGCTGTCAAACATAGCCAACCACTGGCTAGGGGCTCAAGATAGGAGCTATAGAATCAACACATTAGATTGACCATGATCATTTCTCCAGATGCAGTCCATTCAATCCAAGTCTGCACTTCTGCAAAGCCCGACACATGCTTCTTATGTGTAGTATCACTGTTTCTCGAATTCTTGCACACATCTCACAAAATGGCACTATTTCACCCAGGGTAATTTGGAATCACAGTGGTCACTTTAGATGAACTCTAGGTATTTCCAAAATTGTCCATCTTAGAGTCATCTTAGAGCAAATGGGCAGTCAATTTCCTAATGTCAAATGTACTGTCTTTTTTGATTGGTATAGAGAAGCTTCTAAGCAAAATTCTGATTCTATAATAGCTTTAATTATAAGGAAAGCACCAAAAAACCATAGCTTATAACAGTCTCTTTTGATCTAGAGGCAAAGACCTACCTTGCCTCAAGGCTATAGCAGTCACTGCCAAATTCATAGTGCCTTCTGCTGGCACAGTTTCAGGCTCTTTCTTGGAGGTAATGCTATACAGTTTTGGCACTTCAGCTGGCTTACATCCTGTAAGATAGTAAGTAAAACTATTTGTAATTTACTTTGTAAATTACTAGCTATTGTTCTAACACTATACCTTGCTGCTTCCTTTCTAAGATGAGGGAAACATGCACACAACCTGGGGTTACATAATCCACAACACCTCCCTAAAGTTAGATGCCACTTAAGCAAAATTGAAATTTAAGGGAAGAAGTCTAAAATGAATGAGTTTACTTTGAAGTGATATTTTTAAAATCCTGATTTGATGAGGTTTATTCTGAATTAGCAAAATTAAATTTTTCATTACCAGGTAGAAATCAACATTTATAATAGAAAGCAAATTTGGTTATAAAAAATTTTTTAAGTTCAATTTTATGCACAATTAGGTCACAGATACATTACATCCACTAAAAAGCATTAATTCCTAGTAGGAGGAGGAACCAGGCTCTGGATGATCTCACTCAGACAATGACAGAGTGAATTGTACAAGCTCCTAGACAGACTTTCAAACTAGAATTTCAAATAATTCCACTGCAAGGATAAAGGAGGTTATGGTACAAACTGGTTGAAAGCTTTGGGACAGAAATGGGAATTTAAGCCAGAATTCACACCTAAGTTTATTTGCATCTAAACCCAGGCTCTCTTTCTTTCTCTGAAGAGGTAGCCCAGGGTTAGAAATCCAACTCACCAGCTTGGTGTCTGGGCATCATTGCCTCTTAGGTAAGAGAGGAGATTGCAGTGATCTTGAAGTATGAGATAGCGTCTGTAACTCTCTGACATTACACACTGCATTTAAAGTTATAACTATTTATTGAGCAGAATGCCAGGTGATATGTGAAGAGCCTGAGGAGCCACCAAAAAAAGAGGCTTTCATACCGAATGATCAGCTTTCTGGCCAAGGAGAATTTGCATCCAAATTGGCAGGAAAGAGGCAGCAGGATTTTTGAACTGCCTATACATGATTCGCTGGAAGTCAGAGGGAGTCAAAGAGTCTTTATACCTGCTCATCCAGCTCCTGTCTACAGTGTGTCATTCCCCACCTAAGGCTCGAAGGTGCTTTGTTCGGACCAGTTCTAAATGCCTACAGAGCTAACGGCCCCACCTTCTGGAGACTATCACTTCACCGACCTCTGCTGGGAGACAAGCTAATAGACCCTCCCGTGAAGAATATTTCTGGATACTAAATTTATGCATTTTCCTCTGTAGCCTGATCTAATTTCTTTTTTTATATTCACCAGTGTTCAATGATTTCCCTTTGATTTATTCTTGTATTTCGCCTTGACTCATGCTTTCAGGCCATTTCACTTATCATCCAGCTTCCCTCCTCTCCATGTCCCCCACAGCCAAAACAAACAAACAAAAACTCTTCAAAAAGGAGTTTTTGGAGTATGCGTCTAAATAACAGCCTCACTCGAATGTTAGGGCCTCTAAGATTATAAAATCAATGCAAATATTTTTCTTTTGAGACAGATTTCATCATTGCATCAGTGAAAGAAATATAAGGTGGTGTTGGGTGTTGATTTTTTGAAAATGAAGATGCCTGGGGAGAGGTCTATTTGATGGAAGGTGAGTCACATTTGGCAAAGGTTTAAGTGAAATAGCGAGTTTGATAAATCTGTCCAAGGTTTAAGAATATTCAGACACCTTTTCTTCCCAGGAAAATCCCCCACGGATCTCTTCAGGAACAAAAGCTTCCCTACAATGGTTCTAAATGATTCAGACATAACTTCCTGCATATGCCACCGAAGGGATTTCTTCACTTTTAGTAAGACCATTAGCCACCCTGCGAAATTCTTCAGCATAACAAAATTATAGGCCGTTTCCCTCTTGGGCATGCTGAAATGGTGAAAATTGCCCAGAGAAAATTGAAACCCTGATAATTGATTTTCTTGCTGTTTTCAAAAGACCCAAACCTTTCTACGATTAAGTTGAAACTTTTCAGGACAAACACAATCAAAACCATAGGGAATACCTCTCTACATTCTTAGAACAGTTTCACAGCTAAAACCTATACATGACATTTCTTCAGACACAGATTTAGAATTCAGTTATTTTTCTAAAATAGAACTCTTCTTTCTGGGCTTATGCCGAATCAGCTGATTTAACTGTGTTATTCAATTTGTCCTTGGTATCTGGGGTCCGAGAATTAAAGACAGAAAAATAACTGGTAAATATTGTCTTTAAAACAAATGCTTCATGCCACAAACTTGATACTGAAAAATAAATCTCTCTCCCCACCAGTGAACTGCTTCAGACAGAGACTGTTGGCAAAATGGCCAAAATGTGAGACCTTTAGTTTTCTCATAAAATATAATTCTAAATGATTAGATAGTGCTGTCGATATAAAATGTGGTGTATATACTTCTAAATCAAGATGCTCTGTGGTTGTCCGCAAGTTACAGACTGGGTTGCGCAATACCACTGTCAGATGATATGTGAAGAAACATGTTAAAGCGTTGAAGGAAAGTTGACATATGAAAGTTTTCACCATAGAAACACTGGATGACCTTTTCCAGGATAACCGTACTCCACAAGAATATTTGGGCTATTAAGAGAAGCCTGAATTAGCAAAATTGAATTTTTCATTACCAGGTAGAAATGAACATTTATAATAGATTTCACTCATTCATTTCCTGAACACGATACAACAATATTTAACCTCTCAATGAATTTGTAGGCCCTTTATTCCTAAAGGCCTAGATCAGAAGAAGGGGTTCATAACGAGGCTTTCAAGGCCACTGACCTCGAGCTCTGGCCAGCTCTGCCACCAGAACATCCATGTTCTAACTTACAGTGGATATTTGTTTTTTTGCCGAGAGCATTCACTCCCCATCATGGTGGGAACAGTACCCCAGTTTTCCTGTGAGTGAGCCGTCTCATTCCCCTCTCCACGTGTGTGGGGAAACTCTCTCCACTCTACTCAGGAGTGGGGCCTAGGCCGAAGTGCTTGTTTTGCTACTATCCCCTCCCCCCACCCTACCCCTCACCACTCCTCATCAGCAGTGACTGGCTGAAGGATGGGCTGGGCACAGCAACCCGATCTGGGCCACAGAGAGAGTGTGTGTGGATCCCTAGAATTATGAGGAAGGTACAGGAAGCAATTCTCTCTCTGAAGAATTTTGAAGTAGAGTAATATAAATCTGAATCTGTTGTAAGCCACAGAATAGAGCCTACAAATGGCATTATTTGAGCATAAAATCTAGCAGTACCTCAAATTAGCTCCATTTCATCAAAAGGAACATCGAATACTAAGAGTTCAATCTTCAAATATCTGCAATAAAAAAATCCTAATTGGCAGTGGAGCTTCTCCACTGTTCAAGAAACAACATGTTCATTTTACATCTTAATTAAATCATTCAAGACATGTTTTCAAAGGGAACTTTCATTAATCTGAGAGAAAATGAAACAACTTAAAAACATAAGTAGCTATATATGTAACTTATAAATTATGTATATAGTTATCAATTTTACAGTTAAATTGGAATGTATTAAATTCAAATATTTAATCTATACTTTCCTTAAAAATATCATGAAGGGTCCTGAATACAGCCAACAGGATCAATAATAAGTGTAGATTTAGGGACATAGTTACCCCTGCCATGGCTTTCACAAGAGCATCGTGAAAGCACAAATTCTAATTCTTACTAACTGAGCTATTTCACTCAGCTTTACAGGCTTATAACAACCTCTCCTCATTCTATAGCTCCAAGAACTTTTCCTGGTCAATACTTTATTTGAACAAACATTTATAGCTGTATGATGAGATCTACTCAGTCACCTCAAAAAGAATGGAGACTCAAAAGACAAGCTTTTGTTTACAGAATCCTTTAGAAACTATCCTGAGTGACAAGACTCACTCTTTGTCAATTCTTTTTTTTTTTGCAGTACGCGGGCCTCTCACTGTTGTGGCCTCTCCCGTTGCGGAGCACAGGCTCCGGACGCGCAGGCTCAGCGGCCATGGCTCACGGGCCCAGCCGTTCCGCGGCATGTGGGATCTTCCCAGACCGGGGCACGAACCCGCGTCCCCTGAATCGGCAGGCGGACTCTCAACCACTGTGCCACCAGGGAAGCCCTTTCTGCTTCATTTTAGGGCTCTATTATCATAAGTGATATTTGAGAAGGACATATTGACCACTGCTTGTCTCTTTTCTAAATAAACTTTATCTTTCTTTTAGATTAGTTCATCGAAAAGCAACAAACGTATAGTATCTTAACTCCTTACTGAAAAGCCTTTACAAAAGTTTAATATTATCATCTCCGTATCTGTCAAAGGTTGACATAAAAAATGGTCATTCTTAGACCTTTTTGAATCTTCTACAAAATAATATTGAAAGGTACTGCCCACTGTGTTATCAATTGCTCCTCTGTATGGATCCAAGCAAGGAATTTCTCTTGGAAGATAATTCCTGCCTGGAACACAATGTTGGGAATACTGTTTAGTTTTGTTTTGTTCTGACTGAATACATATGTTTCTTTTATAATATCTAGAATCCATTATGTTTCCTTTCTGGTTTCGTCTACCAGGAAACTAAAAAAAAAATATATTGCTAAATTTATATTAAATCATATATGTATTATATTACATTAATGATACAATGTTAGATTTCTGTGGAAATAAATTTTTCTCCTTAAAAAATTTTGACCATTCTTTAAATCTTCATATCAATTGCTTTGTCTGATATCTGGGAAATGTCAGTAATATGAAAGTGGACTCAAATCCTATTTAGAAGTAAGGGTAAAATAATGTATTTAAAATATATGTTACCTTACTAAGTTACACACAGTTAAAAAGTTGAAAAGAAAAGTTGAAAGAAAGTTATGTATAAGGACTTTTTGATACTAAAGCCAAAAGCACTGTGGAGATGTAGAGTACTGTGGAGGTTCATAAACCGTAAAAACATTGGTTTAAGCTTTTTCCTCAAAAAAAAAAGATAAAGAAACACAACTTTCAATTAAGTGGTGATTAATAGCAAGTGAGGTAACCTGAAGTGAAATGCCACATGTCTTTTGATATTGGTAATCTAAATTTTGTTCTAACTTATTCATTGATTAATTTACACTGTATATACACTGCCATCTGGGAAATTGGTTTCCCTCTCTCAGAGAAATTCAATCCTTTTAACACACATAGCGCTGCAAGAAAGGAAGAGGATACTGCAACCATTCAGTCATTTATTCATTCTTTCAACAAATATTTACTGAGCACCCACTAGGTACTAGGGATTACATTTTCAACCCTATTCTTGTGAAACCTACAACCAAATGGAGGAGACAGACATTAAACAGACAAAACAAAATTGTTAGATAAACATATCGTAACAAAATGATAAGTGCTATGCAGAATTCAAAAACAAAGTGTGAAGCGGAAGAAAAAAGGTAAGATCAGGGGACTGGGGAAAACAATCCTGAGGAAATGACATTTATGCTGGATCCTGCAAGAACAGTAAGAGTTAGCCAAGTCAAGGAGGGCAAGAGGGAAAACATTCCTAACAGAGGAAAAAGGGTATGAAAGGGCCAGAGGCAAGGAAATGCCCAGCACATCTGAGGAACTGAAAGACCAGTATGGCTTCAGCTTGAAGAGTGAGGCGAAAAGTGGCAGAAACTTGGTACGGAAATGAACATCTGTTTAAACCGTCAGATCACTCAAACAAATCTAACAATGGGGCAAGAGAGCAATAGATATGGTGGACAGATTGCCCTTAGACTCTCACTCTCAACTGAATTAGAGATTAATATATGTGCATATGGTACTGATTTTTAATAAAGTGAATTTTTCAAAGAGACCAGAAATACATGACCACTTGCTGCTAACTGATGCTGAGCTGTTCTCTCATTAGTTAACAAATATTTATTGCACTAGGGCTGGATGTACAAAGGTGAATGTAATAGATACCTCTCTTGCCCCCATGCAGCCTGCAGTCTAGGAAAAATAGAAATAAACAAGCAGGCAAACACCTGGGATTTTTACATAGGTCAGCAGTGGTAGAGATGGCCATTCCATGGAGGAAGGAGAGGAGAAAGCAGTGGTTAACAATGGCCACAATCATGTGGATGAAGCAGTTGTGAAGATTGGACAGGAGTCCAAGTCTCCAGTGGGCAAAGGAAATATTCCCCAGCCAAGAGACTTGGACTGACAGGTATGGGAGAGAGGCTACTTTGGTGTCACCAGGTCAGCACTGCCAAGGGCAAATCTCTCCTAGTTCTTGACTATACATGATGCTTCACTTTATTTCCTTCATCAGATGGAAATACTACTGACTTAGAGAATCATGCAGCTTAGAGTTTGGGGTTCTTTTAAGACAAAAATTTATGTTTTTTAACTATAATATAAAATGCTTTACAATTAAATGTCAAATTATTTGACTCTGTGTGTTTGTATTTGAGGGAAATTGTGGTTATAAGCAGGCATAAAAATGAACACCCCTGAAAGAATGAGGAAGTAACTACTGCAGTTAGTACACTGTTTCGGTCTCTGACCACAGAGGCAGAGGCTAGAAACAAACTTGATTTACAAAGTAAATATAATTTCTACGGTTGGGTTCAGCCTGTTGTTTTCTTAAAGGAAATATATTTTAGTTTGCACTGTGAAAAACACAAATTAGCATTTTTCAGAACATTAAGAATCAAACACGGTTATCATAAAAGCATAGAAAAAAAGGAACTAATTTTATCTTCCAGCCATAGATGATGTTCAGAATCAAAATGACATGTTACTCATGCTCAGATATCAAATTTGTGGGGCTCTTCTCTTATCCACATATTTCTCCATATCTGTCTCTTTATTTCAGCAGAAGACAAGACTCCAGCAATGGTTCATCCATGTGATGGGAATATTAGTATTCCAGAATTTTCTCTGTGTCATCTGATCAGGAACAACAGTCTCTTAATATTTCCTGACTCTGTAAAATATGGGCATACATTTGAACTGAACTCAGGATTGTTTTTTCAAAAGAAGCCCTAATCTTTTTTAAAAAAATGTTTTATATTTAAATTAGAGTAATTTTTATAGAAATTTTCCCTCCAGAAACAGTGGTCAGGGGAGGGGAAATTTCCCCTCTTTCCTCTCTTAGTTCTTTTGGCTGGCAATTAAAATGACATAAGGCAGATTGACAGGAGGAAATCAAATTTATTACATGTGCACGGGGAGTCCACATAAGTATGAAAAATTGCAGAGATAGCAAAGCAGGGTGAGGTACATATATTCTGAACTAAGAAGAAGGGGGCAGGGGTCTGAGGTTTCAAGAGGAAGTAGGGTCATTCACAGGAAGATAAAAACAGTTCATGTTTGGTAAACAAATGTTTGCTGGGCCATCCAAAGACAATGGGACACAGAGAGGACTTGGATCAAATGGGCTCTGCTAGGTTCCTCCCTGTTCACCACACCTAATCTTTACTGTAGTTATGCAAGGTGATAGCTCCTTCCTGGGACAGGCCTCCTGTCTTACATTCTTGTAGGCAGTTAGGGGGAAGTTCAAAGGTTCTTCCTGAGTCTTTTGGGCTTTGCTTGTTTTCAGCTCAAAATAATCCACGTGCCAGGTGGCACGTCTTGAGGCAGCCTCCCTGAGCCCCACCACAATAATAAAAGCAGCAAGGCATTTTATAACTGTGGTCCTGAACTAGTCACAGTACAAAAATAAAAATACACTGAATACACTCCTCAAAACAGAGGCTACTCTCTGTCCCTTGAGCTAGGAAGGAAGCTGAAGGCCAACCTACTAAAAACTTTGGTCCGGGATTTCCAAAAACAAAGCTAAGCTCATGCATTAAGCCTGCATGTTCAACATCAGATGCCAGGATAAGGCGATGGAAGATGGGGATTATAAATCAATGTCAGTATCCTAAAGCGCTTTGCAAGGTCAAAAGTGGAGTTGTAAGACTTAAATAAACAGTAACTTGAATAGAACTCATTTGTATGGAGATGACAGTGGAGGGTGGCTTCCATTTACCTCCTATGCTCCTGGGGGCATACTTTGGTTTATGGAACCCTTTCCAAACCCTACAGGCACCAGACTGGACATAGGGTGGGCACAGACCAGAGCAATCCATGCACTGTCCCCTGTTGAAAACCAGAGCTGGATCAATTTTGGGAATCAGAGGCTGACTCAGTCAGAAGTAGGGGATGGAGCAAACTGAAAGGAAGCCCTGAGGTAGACTAAGGTCCTTGCAAATTGAAGAGGAAACAAGTTATGAGTAAGCAGCGGAAGTTGGTAAGTAAGCCTAGAGAGGAAAATGGAACAGATGTGCAGAGAAAAGATGTGCCTCATGATTCTTGGTGACTTTCCTGTTCATCCCCAGCTCAAGTGTACATGTGTCCTTATTATTATATAAGTAGGTTAAAAAGTAAACATTTTTTCCTCGGATCACTATAATAATCTCTAGAGGCTCCTTGCAAACAAAGAGGCTCTAGTCACACACCAATCCAAATCCCTACTTCATCTTGTGCTGACCAAAAAGGTCAACACTGAGAAAATTATTTTCTGTGTGTTTAAGTGAAGGAAAAGCACAGTCACTGACCCAAAATGAAGCTTCTTAAAGAAAAGACAACTGAAATTACCCCAGATCGCTCACAGAAATCCTGGCTTAGCATTTGAAAATGAAGAAAGGTCCAGAGGAGATAAAGGGACCTAGGGAAATGACATCAAAAAGAAAGTTTCTGATTGTCCCAAGAGTCTCTGTCTTGGGACACTCACTGTTCAATGAGCAAATGTTTATGGAGGATTCAGCAGGGGAAAACCTGACAAAAATTCCTGCCCCCATGGAGCACACAGACTAAGAGAAGATGTAGAAAAAACAAAGTAAGTAAACATCCATTATGTTAGATGAGTTCTAAAGAGTAAACAAAGCAAACAATAGAGATATAAAGCTGGGCATGGGGCACATTGCTATACAGAAGTGTGTGCAGAAAAAATAAAAATTATTCGTAATCACCAACAATAAAGAAATAACTACTAGTTGCACAGTGACATATTTCCTCAAATTTTTCCCTTTGTATGTGTATATATACAAAAGCACTCACATATATACAAATATCATTCTACAAGGACAATTTTTAACTCATCTCTCCCCATGACCTTGTATTATGAGCATGTCCCCATGTCCTTAAGAACTTCAAAATATCCCAATTCATAAATATGTAACAATTTTATTTTTCTCCTGTGGGTATTTCAGTTGTTTTCAATTTTTGGTATTATTATAAGTCTGCAATGAACATTCTTTGGGGTGTAAATATCTGCATCCTCTGATTATTTTATTCAGGCTAAATTATTAGAAGCAAAAATACTAAGTACTGGGGAATGAATATCTCTAAAGCCTTTGCTTCATTTTGCCATACTGACCTCCAGAAATCTTGATCAATTTTTCCTTACTGCATTAGGAAAGCATTGTTAATAAATTTTCATGGACATCATTTTATGAAGGGAACCATACTCCATTCAATATACAGCTTACATAGAGTATATCTAGCTTTGGGCCACTATCTTCAGAGTATCTCTCCCTTCACTTCCTGTTCTTACTTGGAGTGCTTCTGCATTACCCTGTCCTTAATCCATCATTGTACTTTGGAGTAGGAGGCAGATATCTTGTCATTCAGTTCATAGGTTTCCAGATTAAGAAGAGCCACACTTGGACTTGATGTAGAAACCCCTGTGAACCATCCCCTAATGAAGAGACAATCCTACACCACTCAGACATACTGGAGTTTGAATTTGATATCATGACTGGGGGGACTTGGGGGATGTCATCCTCAGAAAGGAGCTGAGTGTATCTGGCATGCAGGAAGGAAAGTGGCCTGAATTTAATTACCAGAGAGGTGAACTATGGCGATTATTTGTGCCTGTGGTGGATTTGTACTTCCCCTGGAAGTTAAGCTCATATGACTAGTTTTGGTCAATGATACGTGGGTAGAAGTGATGGTTCCTTCACTGGCCACAGTTACCCAGAGAAACAAACTCCTGTCTTCCTTTTTAGAAAGTGGTGCTTCCTGAGATCTGCCACTTTTGTCTCCCATCTGTGTGTTCCACGGCATATTCTCCATCTCCCTCAGTAATTATTCCTATTTATTCTCAGTCCTACTCACTCAGAGTAGTGCTTTCTCCTTTAGAAATGAATGTTGATGGTAATTTCTAATATTTTCCAAATTCGCCCTCTTCACACTACTCATTCTTCCCTATAAACTCAGTACTTCATCAAGGATTCCCATGAAGATTTTGCTGACCTCAATTGCTTTTGACCGTACTTTCATAGAACATGGAGTTTGTAGGATTTCTTTGTTTCTTGAAGATTCATTTTCCTTTCTGACTATATAGCTATAATGTGTTTTTAAATTATTATTTTAAAGATGATTATACAGTTAAATTCAACTCGGGGAGGGTATGTAAAATTCCACATTCCACAAATGTTAGCACATATTTATGTCACTACCACCTCAATCAATATACAGAACAGTTCCATCACCCCCCAAAATTTCCCCTGTGCTATCTTTTTATAGTCACACCCTCCCTACCCTTAACTTCTAGTCTGTTCTCTGTCACCACAGTTTTGTCATTTAGAGACTGTCATATCATTGGAATCACATAGTCTATAAATTTTGAGATTGAATTCTTTCATGCAGCGTAACACCTTGAGATTCACCTAAGTGGCTGCATGTTTAACAGTTGGTTCCTTTTTATTGCTGAGTAGTATTCCATTCTATAGATGTACCAGAGGTTGTTTATCCATTTATCCACTGAAAGACATTTGAGTTGCTTCCAGTATTTGCCATTATGAAGAATTCTATAAACATTCATGTTCAGGTTATTTTGAATGGGTGTTGAATTTTGTCAAAAGTTGTTCTTTTTTTGTATCAATTGATACAATTATTTTTTTTACACTATTAATATTGTGGATTACATTGATTGGTTTCCAAATATTTAATCAGCCTTGCTTTCCCAGGCCTCATTGCCTGTGGTGTATTATTCTTTTTATATATTACTGGGTTCAACTTGCTAATATTTTTTGGAGAATTTTTATATCTATATTTATGTGGGATTTTGATCCATAGTTTTCTCTTTTTTGGGGGGTGGGGTGTTGGTATCAGGGTAATGATGATCTTATAAAATGCATTGGGAGGTATTCTTTCCTCCTTGATTTTCTGGAAGAGATTACATAGCATTCATTCTATTTCCTTAAATATTCAGTGTAATTTGCCAGTGAAATGATCTGAGACCATAGACTTATTTCTCTGAAGGTCTTAAACCTTAAATTCAATATCTTTAATAGTTATAGAACTGTTCAGGTTACGTATTTCATCTTGGGTGAGTTCTGGCAGTTTTTGAATCTCAAAGAATTCATTCATTTCATCCAAATTGTTAAATTTATGTGCATGGAGCTTTTTTGTAGTGTTCCCATTTTATCATTATATATATATATATATATAATATCTGCAGGCTCTGTAGTGACATTTTCTGTTTATAGTTTAATACCACTATGATCAGATGTAGAGTGTTTTT
Source organism: Hyperoodon ampullatus (assembly GCF_949752795.1). Lineage (NCBI taxonomy): Eukaryota > Metazoa > Chordata > Mammalia > Artiodactyla > Ziphiidae > Hyperoodon > Hyperoodon ampullatus. Next base: position 65,055,413 of record NC_136925.1, on the reverse strand, counting down.
GCACTTTCCTTATTGCCCTGTATGATTTTCAGAAGTGGAAACATTTGGAACTTTCTTTTGCATTCTTACTAAAACTAAAATATGAGAAAAACTTTCCTCAGACTTCCAGTGCCTCATCTCTAACCTAGGTCCAAAGATTTAGATTTTAGGTGACAGAGCAACTGTCACCTAAAATGGAAGGAAACTGAGTTTACTGGCAACACTGTATTTCTGCAGGACTGAAACTGGCAGGTCATAACAAACTAGCAATAAAGGAGATTGTCTCGTTCATTGGGTAAATATTCTTTGTGGTTTCCAGAAATTATTTGGGAGCAGAATCCTAAAGGAAGAGTGCATAAGTACAGAATATCACATTAGATTTCAATAATTTTAAGAAAATTTAATTTAAAAAAGACATAAAGCACTGTATTTAATAATCACCACAAATTATAAAATACATCAGTTCTCTATTATAGCCATAAGCAAAATATTTATAAAGTTGAAGAAATTTATTTTTTAATCCGATAATCTTTTGACTTTTTACTCACTTAATTGCCATTTTAGTATGTTGTGTTTTGCTGAGCCTTTCTAAATTTGCCCATCATTTCCTGTTACAATTGTTTGTCAAATTCTACAAATGGCCCTATTGTCATTCATTAGTTAATGTGAAGTACTCTTCCAAAGGATTTATTTGTTCTCATGTTGTTCTTTTTAAAAAGGAGAAAAGTAACCTAATAAATCCTGAACAAAGCTGCACTTTCTTAAACCCCCCAAAAAGTTAACTACCTTCTGTGAATTCATCATTTTAGTCTACTCATTTATATAAATTAATATTTGAGGGTATCTCTACATCAATCAATTTTACTGGCAACACTCTCAGATTTTGTTTTTGTTTTTTTTTGTGTGTGTGTGTGGTATGCGGGCCTCTCACTGTTGTGGCCTCCCGTTGCAGAGCACAGGCTCCAGACGCGCAGGCTCAGTGGCCATGGCTCACGGGCCCAGCCGCTCCGCGGCATGTGGGATCTTCCCAGACCAGGGCATGAACCCGTGTCCCCTGCACTGGCAGGCGGACTCTCAACCACTGCGCCACCAAGGAAGCCCTCAGATTTTGTTTTTTAAAAATGTCTTTATTAAACTCTCATTTTTGAAGGATATTTTCACTGCTTATAGAATTCCAAGTTGGCAGGTTTTTTCTTAGAGCATGTCAAAAATATCATTCCATTGTCATCCAACTTTCATTTTTTTTTTTTCTCCTCAGAGCTGATGTGTTTTATCCTCTGGATGCTTTCATGATTTTCTCTTTGACTTTAATCTTAAGCAGTGCCTAGGTATGCTTTCGTTTTATAGAAATTCTTGAATCTTTGGCTTGATGTCTTGTATCAGTTTTGGAAATTTCTCAGATAATCTCTCTTCAATTATTGCTTATCCCCCATTCTCTCCCTCTTCTCCTTCTGGGGCTCCAATTACACATATGCAAGAATTACTCTCACCATTTGCCATATATATCTTGTTCTCTTTTGTACTTTTCATCTTTTTTATTCCATACTTTCTACTTAGCAGTTCAGTAATATTCTGCTGTCTAATCTACTGTTAAATTCATTTGATGAAATCTTTTGATAACTGTGTTTATCAACTCCTGAATTCCCATGGACCATGTTTATAGGTTGCAGTCCTCTGGCAAAATTCTTTTTAATCTATTTTCTTAAATATATCAATCACAACTTTTTTTTTTTTTTTTTTTTTTCCGGTACGCGGGCCTCTCACTGTTGTGGCCTCTCCCATTGCAGAGCACAGGCTCCAGACGTGTAGGCTCAGCGGCCATGACTCACGGGCCCAGCTGCTCTGCGGCATGTGGGCTCTTCCCGGACCAGGGCACGAACCCATGTCACCTGCATCGGCAGGCGGACTCTCAACCACTGGGCCACCAGGGAAGCCCAATCACAACTATTTAAAAGCATCTAATAACTCCAATACATAGATCACCCTAGGGTCTGTTTTTATTGTTTTTTCTCTTTGTTTTTGGCCATTCTGTCCTGTCTCTCAGGATGCCTGACAATTTTTTATTGAATGCCAGGCATGTGTGATGAATTATAAGGGCTCTGGATGATATCTTTCTTTACAGAGGTTGTTGGTTTTTTGTTGTTGTTGTTGTTGTTTGTTTTGTTTTTCCTGGAAGACAGAGGAGTTACAGATCACTTTGATCCAATCAGATATAAGATGATTAAAATCCAAGAGGTCTTTGGAAATATCTGAATCCAGTTTTTCTATTTCTCAAACATTGTGAAACTGCCTAAAGTTCTAGTTAGCATCTTAGCTTCCACTTTCTGCTTTGTTGCTTATATTCTCACTGTGTGTGTCTTATCAAATACACTTACAGGGAAAAAAATTGTAGAATATCAAGCTTACTTATCTGCAATTCCCTTTTCTCCAGGGTCTTGACCCCTGAAGTCTTAGCTACTTTTGTCATACTGAGCTCCAAATTTTGCCTACCCAACTTTGTGAGCCTACCAAAAGTTCTGAGACTTTTCTTTCTGCTTATCTTCACACCCGTGCCACTTTCTTATTGGAAACTGGCTTCACAGGATAATCAATAAAGAACATCAGGTTTACATCAATGTCTTGCTCTTGTTTCCAGGGTTTTATCCTGTTAATCCTAACAGGTTGTTAGTTGTTCTCTGATGCCTCCAAATGCTATTTGGCTTTTTTTGTTTTTTGTTTTTAAAAATTTTTTACTATCTTTTTTTTTTATTGTTCTTGTCAGGGGAAGGGAGTCGATCTGATATAAACTACTCTGCCATAGCTAGAAGTAGAAACTTTCTAATAAGATTTTTACATTATTCTCTATATTCTTACTAAACATATTTTCTCCCTGTCATTTTTCACTTACTATTTCAATTGAAAGAGATTTTACTATTATCATTAATTATATAATGTAGCTTTTTAATTTCTTTCCATTTATTTAAGCCTATAGCCTTATATATTGTTTCTTTTTAATCTCTAAACTTCATCTCATAATCCAAATTCTCTGTAAAGTTTCTGTGTCTAAAATAGTATCCATTATTATCCTTATGATTAAATGACTTATTTCTAAAGTTACAAGAAAGGTATTAGGATTTTTAAAAATCTGGCCCACAGATATTTTATTCATGTTGGTATAAATTCTTTTCTTCTATCATTTATTTTATTTCCATAAAGAATTTCAAATTCCCTTGCCTAGATATCCATCCTTGCTTTTCACAGTTTTTAATAATATATTCTACTTAAAGAGAATTTGAAACTTAAATTTTTCTGGGATGCTATAAATATTCTACTTGTATGAAATTTGTATTCAAATAATTGTTTCTTTATTACTTCATTCATATGAGTAATAGTCTCAAGAGGTATGACAAATAATTACATGGATGCAGATGTCATGCAAAGAATGCAAAGACTGTGAATTTTACTCATAATTTACTCTCTTTCATGCCAGTAATAAGTTAAAAAAAAATAAAAACTAAAAGAACTACTTTGTATTGTTCCAGGTAAAGTTGAAAAGTTTGAAGTCCCATTTTGAAGGGAAAAAATTCTTATACATGAATACTACGGCTTCCTGCCACACAGATGTCTTAAAACATAAGTTTTCAGTTCTGTTTCTATCAGAAATTTACCCTCCCAGCATAAAACTTCCCCATGTCAAACTCTCCTCAGTTGTTTCTGAAAGCACCACTGAGCTCCTTCTCACATGTGCGCCACAGCTGATCCTGCATGTGGTTCTTTCGGCCCAAACTCCTGGTCAAGGTACACTTTCCTTTCTTCTCTCCTGATCCACGTTCTGAGATCGCCATGACGCAGGAGCAGCTACACGCCTTGGATGATGGCCTTTGCTAACACCCAACCAGCCTAGGAGACAGACCCTTCCATGATGCAGCTATGTTCAGACGGCAGCATTTAACAAAATTACTGTAGTTTCTCTGACACAGATACCAAATGGAAGGGTCTCTTATAAATGCTACCTTCACAGTTCAGTCTCAACTTGCCTTCATGCTCTCCATGGGTGTCCCCACCAGCCTGAACAGAGTAAGGGTTTGGCTATCCTAACCCCAGGAATGCTCTGCATATAACTGTGCCTACGGGTCCAGGATCACTTAAGATGAGAAAGAAAGATTGTTTACCTTTCCTCAAGTTTAAGGTCCTAAGATTAGCTCCTCTAGCTCAAGGAGGACTGAAGAAATGTCTCCTTCACAGGGAAGTCTAGTCCTCGACCGCAGGAGTGTGTTGCATCGCAACCCCAACAGAACAATGGCACCAGAACAGAACAATGCAGTGACAGCCATCCCAGATTCTGTCTTAACTCCTGGTGACGTTTAGGACACAAATAGTCCCGTCCAGGTGGAGCTGTAGCAAATCCAGTCCTGTTCTCTTTGACTGTTTTTTCTCCAGCCTGAGGTCAAGATTCTTTCCGGAGGGCCTTCCTTCAGTTCTCTCCAGCTCAGTGCATCCCATGCAAAAAAAAAAAAGCTAACCACCACAAATTACTTGTGGAAGAGCATTTGCAGTTTCACAAGGTCATGCAAGAGGATTGTCAGCAGCAGATTCTAAATTCATTACCCTAGACACCCCACAAAAATTCAGTCTCAGAGGCATGGTCTGGGCTTGAATACACCATGCACTTTGTATCACTAGACAGAGCATTCGGCAACAATGTCCTCTGCAGAAAGATCCACCCACAGATGCTTGATTTTCATTTGTATGACTCGATTATCCCTTCTAGAGGCTTTATGCAAAATACAAGAATGGTACGGCCCAGAGATAAGCTGTGCCTCTAAGTTAGCAAGCAGAAATGCTGGCTACTTTTAAAAAAGTTTCTTCAGCTTCTACCATTCAAAGTTTCAAAATGCAGCTGGGCCACCTCGTCAACCCGTGTTCCCAATGACACAAGATGCAGGGAAGGCAGAAAGAATACATGGCTGGCTCAGCTCCTCTGGACTTAGCTCTTGACCAACTTATTTAAATCATGATTCCATCAGTTATTATGTATCAGTACTTATGTCACCAACATTTCCAATCAGGCCCCAACGAGGGTCCTCCTGCCCAGTGTCACTGGAGCCAGTAGGACGAGACCGAGTTTGGTTCAGAAGCAAAGCAAAGCTTTCTTCCTTGAGCAAAGAAGTTAGAGCAGAGCATACTCTAGCATATACGCTCTCCAGGACAGGCGCGGGCGGGGCCGCATTATAGGGCTGTCCTCAGCGGGGAGGGGGCAGAGTTCTCCTGGGGTTGGCGCAGGCACGTTGATCACACTCCAGATCGCTGCGCCGGTTGCAGCATCTCTGCACACCACTTGCCGCCGCCATTTTGAATTGAGGTAGGGGTGGGAGGGGCTTCTGCACACGGCCCGCTGATCTGACGGGTCTGTGCAGCCCTTCGGCACTAGGAACTCTGGCCTGAAGTGGCGAGTGCAAGACCTCCGCATACAGCACCCTATGAGCAAGTGAAACTAGACTAAGCACGGAGGAAACGAAAAAGGTTAGGCGTGTTTATTACCCAGATTCTATTTTTATTTCCCGGGAATGTTAATGGGCCTTGCTGATGACACTTATAAACAAAGGTAATAAGACCTGACGATGTCTGGAAGTGAAACAGAATGACATTTTAGTTTCCAGTGCAATGATAATAAAATTTACCCAAAAAGGACATATAAATGTCCCATTTAATAATTAAAACGCTTCTTCATTAGGTAGCTGGGTGGCCGGATCTTGGTCTGAAGACTTCATAATTAGGAGGAGAGATAGAATGGCCATTCTCAAACTGCCAGAAATTTACATCTGAGAGACTGAATTGCAGGGGTAGGAATTTGTAGTTAGGATGGACACCTCCCGTTTGGGAAGGAACACTATGATGAGCATTTCAAAGTCAAGAACCTAATCATTTCCCTTCAGATATCTCTGATCGGGGCTGGAGGAACCCCGAGGCAAGTGCTTCAGCCTGAGACACTGAGTATTCTGTTTAATAATGTTAAAGATTATCTCACACGAAGTAGCACATCTCCAATGAAGGATTTTTTACTCCAAATTGACTGTCACTTCCCGGGTCTGAAAAGAAACAAGGTTGGGGGAGCACAGAGTCTGGGTGAGGAAGGCGAAGGGGAAGGCTGAACCCAGCACAGGGATGCCAGGGGCACACCTGCCCTTCCTCTGCCTGCACCCGCTGCCCTGGGGCTTGGAATGGCCAGTTCTGTCGGGTCATTTGAGTTTCAGCTCAGATGTCACCTCCGCAAAGAAGGACTGCTTCAACCTCCCTGTGCATGGCAGCTTCTAAGATGGCTTCTCACTGTTACAGTCTTCAAGGAAGGAAAGGAAATTATTTTCAAACGCTTCACTAAAGAAAAAAAATTTACCACAGTTTAAAAATCTTCTCCCTCTTTTGTACACAGGAACGTCATTTTTTATCAGAACCATTCTTAGAAATGTATGGCTCCAAGCAAAATTTCAAGAAGGAATTCCCATATTGTTTGTTAGGTCAAAAACCAAACCAAACAAACAAAACAGATTTAACTCTTCCCACCTCCTAAGCATTATAAACGTTGTAACCAAAGAAACTAGCCAGAACTATAGCACCACTTCTGTTTTCAATTTGCTTGCTAGGGCATTTTTGTATTTTCACCCACGCTGTTTAGATCCTTTGAAGAATCAGTGATGAGTTCTAATTTACTAAGTGTGAAATTTGGGCAAGAAGCAGTATTGACTGCTTTTTTTGTATAAGGCGACATAGTAAGCACCTTTTTGGAGGGGGTTAGTGAAGAGAAATAGACCTTTAAAGAGCTTATAATACAACTGGGAAGGGAACAAGGAGGAAAAGAAATCACCATTTAATGTGCATCTGGCAAAGCCCTGTGATGTGTTCTTTGTGTACTGTACTGCTTTGAGATCCTGTTGCAAATGATAGAAACTGATTCTGGAACACTTAAACAGAAAGGAAATTTACAGTTAGCTTACTAAATCTAAGAAATAATGGGGAATCAGGTTTGGGAAATGATAAAGAATCAAGGAAATCTAAACAGAAGAGACTTGGCTTAGAAATGCTCTGATTAAGGTTATGCTGCTAAAATCTCTTGCAGTAATACTGGGACTGCTGGAAACTCTCCATCCCACTGGACACTTACCACTACCCCAGAAAATAATCTTTGTTCCCTGCATCACTCCCCAGATTCAAAGTTCCAGTTGGGAGCGTGTTTGGACAAGTTTGGGTCATGTGCTCACTCCTAGCTGTCGCGAAGGAAACGGTCCCCTTTACCTTACTACAGGTACGCAGAACCCTGCCCCCAAACAAACCTGATTCACTGATGAATGAGGTTTGAAATGGACAGAAGATTTGGATGTTGGGCAGCCAACAGAGTAGCAAGTGTTCACAGCTATCTACCACTTTGGTCTCCTAATATCTATATGCACCACTCATCCTTTATGTTAAAACAAACAGTTACATGTCAAAATAAATCCTCCTTCCTAATATAATACAATGCTTGGCAAAAGCTTGGAATGTAAAATATTTAGTGGTAAAACCACCATTCCAAAATGTCAAAATAAGTTGGAATAATGAGCCAAACCTATCAGTTTAATAGAGAAACAAGTTAAATCCTTAGGTTCAAAATAGCAATTTAGTTCAAAATACACAAATACAGAACTGGAAAATCATATTTAAAACATATCACAGGGGCTTCCCTGGTGGCGTAATGGTTGAGAGTCCACCTGCCGATGCCGGGGACACGGGTTCGTGCCCCGGTCCGGGAAGATCCCACATGCCGCGGAGCAGCTGGGCCCGTGAGCCATGGCCGCTGAGCCTGCGCATCCGGAGCCACGGGAGAGGCCACAACAGTGAGAGGCCCGCGTACCGCAAAAAAATAAAATAAAATAAAAAAATAAAAAATAAAATAAATTAAAACATATCACATTAAAAACAACCAAAACAAAACACGGGGATTTGAGCTGACTGCAAGTATGGTGAGAGTAAGGCTGCCAGGTGGATGACAACATTTTGACTACAGTGATGTGCAGTGCCCAGAAGAAGGACAGCAATGGTTCCCCACTCTCTGCTTTAGTCAGGCCATAAGGTTCTCATTTCTGGATCTTCGAGACAATACGTAGGAGAAACACAGACAAATTAAAAGAGGAAAACCCCGTGCAGGAAAGGTCTGGAGACTGTGTCATATGAGGAACAGCGGAAGAAAGCAGGAGTCGTTAGATAAAAGGGATACGGTTTTCAGACATTTTAAGGGTTGTCATGCGGAAGTGGTTTGAAATTTATGATCCATCGCTCCGCATAACAAATGCTTAGTCAGGGTCTGACAGGAAAACTGTCTCCATGCCTAAACCGTGTGGCATTCAAGCATAGTTGCTGGCAGGCAGACCTTTGTACAGCACATCCTTTCACAGAGAATGTCAAGGGCCGTGTCTCTGGAGCATCCCTGAAGTTTGACCCTTCCCATCTGTAAACATGACCTGGACTAAACATCAAAAACATCAGAGAAATCTTTTCCTCTATTTCCACTACATTCTGAAATGGCTACCAGAAAGAGCCTTCAAAGTGGGGGCAGCTCAGCAGTACTGAAATGAGACAGACTTTCCTCTGATCTCTTTGGAAGAAGATACTGCAAGAACCAAATCTGTCTACAACCTTAAGGACTTCATTTATTTACTCGTAAAAATCTACTGAGCACTGACTCTGGGCCCATCACTGTGTTGAGAACACTTAGATAAAAGACACCATCTTTGTTCCCAAGGAACTCACAGTCTAGTGGTGATATGGGTAAATAGATCATTGTAATGAAACTCAATGAAATGTTATAATCATGAATATTTTCCTAGGTACATCTTATAGCTCCCTACTTGACACTAATATTAATAAATCATTTTGATTTTTTAAGTTTTCCATACTTAATTCTAAATGTTCTGGGGATTAACAGATGCATACTTATTACAAAAGATATTTCCCTTCCTAATTAACTGAGGTTATTTACTATTTAGAGACAGACGGAGGATATGGATCATTCCCAACACCTGAGGATACATGTTCCCAAGAGCTGAAGATACATGCAAACTCTACTAATAGTTACTATGTTAATATTCCATAACTCTGATCAAGATTACCATCCAGTCCACTTTCCTGGATTTACAGTATCTAACTCTCTCATCTACCTATTGGAATCTATCCATTTGGTGTGTTTGGGATTCTTAAACTATGTAAATATGTCTTTGACTCTAAAGACTTATAAACTGATAACAACATAAAACATATAGATGCCTTTCCACTTAATCTTTTTCATAATTGAAATTTTTGTTCCATAATCAGCCCACAGATGTTATGAAATTATTTGTAAATAATTCTTAATACTGAAAAGTTTTAAGTTCATGAGTTATAATCCATAGCAAATTTCCAATGATTTTCTATCTTAAAATTTGCAGACAAATTGTTCTTAGAGGATTTCAAATACCAATATTTTAAAATAATGATAAGCTGTTAGACCTAATTTCCCTCCAACTTGTAATTTAATACATATACACCACATACTCAAAAATTTCCAATCTTTCTCAACACATTATTAAAGTAATAAGGAAAACTGGACTACCACTATCAGAGATGTCACAGTTCTAATGGAAGAGCTAAGGACAGGAGGCAGGCATTTGTGGGAACAATTCTACTTTTAAAAATGGGTAAAAAAGGTAAGTCATTTAAAATATTTGTCATGTGAATGCATGATTATGACTTCAAATTGCTATTTAGTTACATGTCATATTGTAGGCTATTAAAACTGCACTCCTGCAGCCTATCGAATGCTAAGTTGACAAACAAAACAGTATTCACTTTTTTAACAAGGGTTTGCACTAAGAAGAAAACAAAACAAACCCACCTACCTAAATATGTTAAAAAGAAAAAAATAGAATAAGAGGTGAGACTCTTCCCTTTCAAACGTCCTCCTAGAGCTACCAAATATTTGCATTTATAAATGAATTGATACAAATGTTTACCTTGAGATTAACAAAAAGAAACACATGAGGATCACTGCTAAGACTTGGTTTACACAGCTGGACCTAGTTTCTTTTTCACTTGCTTCATCAGAGACCAGACTGCCTTCATGTTTAGCCACTCTGCTTTCTGCAGAGGAGTCTCCTGTAGTTTCTTCATTAGCCACCTCAGGCTTTTCTCTTTTGTTTGCATTTATTTTTATCTGAAGAGCTGTCCTGTCCTGGGCCTTTTGTAGCGTTTTCAACATGCACTTGCAGGCTTGGCTTCTGCTCCTTCGGTTGAATGGACCTCCTTTTTTGCCTTGTGGTAATGTTTGCCTTTTCCACTTACCTAGAACAACGTTTGCAGGCGCTGCATTCTTTCACATTCTTTAAAACTGATACAAATGAATTGTGGCTACTTCCTGTGGCATTTGTCTGACTTGTAGGCACAGCATAACAGAATCTTCTACTGACAATCCCACCTTGCGTCAGAAAATGCCTCCCAACTGATGTATTTAGCATTAGCTAATTTCTATACTCTTTATAGACACAATAAATGAGCCAAGGACACCAAATAAATGACAAGGTTCAGCAGTAATAAATTCTAGTCCCTTCATCTTCTTTCCAAAACTTAATGTAATTTTTTTTCCTTTTGTTCATCATTGGGGAATCGTGGCTTTTTAATAGATTAAATGTGTTTAAGTTAACTGGAAGATTTATTATAATTTTTAATGTCACAACTTTGGCCAGCAGTAGCTTCAGTGGTAGATTTTTAGGTAGGTTCCTATGTCTTTTTGGTATGAGTTTATTAATCTTTGAAAGCTTTCTTGCTTTCTGGCACAAGATGATCCAAGCTATCTGGTATATTTCTAAGCCAAGCATAGACTGAGATGTTTCTCCAAGGATCCTTAGTTTCCTTTAGTGAAAAAATACAGAGAGCAAGAACTGGGTGATAGAGTGCAACATGGGGTACCACTGTCCCTAGGTTATTGCAGTATCAAAGGTACAAATTTTTCTTTTAAAGTTTACATCAATATTTCTAATTCTGTTCTAGAATTACAATGTTCCTATGTAATTTGAGGGATTCTATAATTGTAGCACTTTTTCTCTTACACAAGCAAGAATAATTCCTATTTTCCTTATTGAACTAAGAGTTCCAAGATACCCACCCCAATATCAATATGGACGATAAAGTACTAACTAAAACTCAGTATTTTCTGGGTAGCCGTACTGTTTTGAGAAGGGATCCCAGGAAGGATGGGATCCTTCCAGCTACTCAGTTATAGGTTCACTCTTCAGCCTTCATTCTCCGTGGCTATGTAGGTGCTTGTTCGACAGATAGTTTGCTTCACTTTTTTCAACTGGTTTTGAGTCTGAGGTCTTTTGCATCCTCATCACTGCCAGCTCTGCACTGTCAGAAGTGGAAGCTTTGGGTCACTACCCTTCTTGGTTCTAATACCCAGTTTTGGAAGACAGTCCAACAGCTAGTCTAGTTCACTCTGAGAGGATGGAAACATTTCCCTATGTGCTCCATTATAACTTACTGCACAATTAAAAGTACAAATTCATTTATCCAAGGGGATGCTGGGCAAATTGATTCTTCCCACTTCTCTTTAATTTCTACTAATTAAATTAAATTAAAATTTAGCTCTCCTAAATTTTGCCCTTATCATAAAACTCTTTAAATGTACCCTGGTCTCTTTCCTAAGCCAAAAGCACTTCCTTGTATATAACACAAAACATTTTCTCATTCCCTTAGCAAACTGATATATCATGGAATGTTGTATTTGCATGAATGAACCTAAGTGATTGTCCCAGTGAATACCACTTCCATCCAGCCCGGGCCAATTCAAAGTGTTTAATTTTCTGCAGGAAGATCAAAGAAAGACTTTGTGTGCAAATAACATTACATGTAAACTCAAGAGTTTTGAAGTTTAGACTAAAAGTCTCTCCTTTGACCCATGACCCAAAATTCACTTATTTTGAATATATCATCTGATAAATTTTCATGTATCAAAAACACATATCTTTAATTACAGATGACACTGGTGTAGAACTCCAATTTTTCAGTCTTGGACTCCATTTTTCAATCTTCCAGAAACTACTTTAGAATATCAGAAAACAAGCAGAATGCATCAAAATGAGACAGTTCAATAGAAATACTATGTACCTTTACATAAGGTAATTGCATATTTTCACTTCAGTTTTTCTGTCACTTATAGAGAAAAAACACGACATCACATTTAATTTACCAGTTCCATTATACAATATAGGTGTGGTTACCCTTTGAAATTTTAACAGGTTTTTAATTTAAAAAACACCAAATTTTGGAATAAATATTATTTAAAAACCCACCAGATTAATTTTTGTTGTTGCTATTTTTCAACCCCTGTTTTTCTATAACTGGGACTTTTACTATTTAGGACAGATTTTAAAACTATCACATTTTTCCCTTCTCAGACTCAGGCCCAAGATTCTGATCCTTTCCATGACCTTATTTTTTTCTTATTTGTACAAAGTTAAATTTCTCTTCTTGAGTTTAAGTCTCTGATATAAAAAAGTGTTCGTTTAAAACAGCTTAGTTCATATAATATTTAACTTTATATACATAAATTTATATGTCATCCTATTTTTTTAGCTAAATATACTAAACACATTCAAGCAAAATATTCAAATTCTACAGATATGCTTCTTACCAATAAAGCTTCATAGTTTCAATTAAGTGTATGGTTTTTGTTTGTTTGCTTGTTGTTGCTTACCCCCCCCCCAAAGATACTCATTCTTTAGATTCTAAGATCTCTGAATTTTACATTTTGAATTTTAAAAATGTTAAATATATTAGTAGCCTGCCAAGTATGGTTTGTTCTGTCTTGCTTTTCTGTTTCTTGTTTTTCTGTTTTGTTTTGTTAATGCACACACACTTATTTATGATTATACATATTTAAATATGTACTCTGGGGGGAATTAGTCCATTTTTATCTACATCCTGTGACTCTAAAAGTAAGGTTCAGGCAGTGGAAGTGTTGATTTCTGTGAACAGACTTCTGGCGAGGCCCCTTTTTCCGTTCTGTGTGGGACACTGCAGGACTGCACTTCCTTAGGTGAGGATCCAAACCCATTACTTCTAGGCTGTTCTCTTCTAATCCATGGGGATGTAGTGATCCATCTCAGGGACTTAATCTTATTTCCAGACAATCTATAGAAAACTTCTTTTCACCAATGGGGACCCTCATAGGAAGGTAGATTTGGGGCTAAGAGTGGAAGTTTACAGCTGGGCTTTCATTACTTTTTAATAATAGTTACATTTTCCCACAAGAAAGTCTTTAAAGAAGTCATCTTTTGCACTTGGTGGCACCATACAGATAGCTGAGAGGATTCCCCTGCATTTTTTCTTCATGCTTTTAATGATTCTGCAATCTCTCTTGCATATCGGTGGGGAAGGCAGTTAGGAATTTGTCCTTTCCAAGGATACCATGACTGCATCTGGCCATAGTTCCAGGTTGAGTCTAGGACCATCATGTTGCAGAAAACCAGTGGGGCCCACATTTATCTTGTTTGAACAGTGACCCCTGGAGTTAGGCAACAAGGCAGCTCTGTCAGGATTCAGCTACAATTTAGGATCATAACTGATAAACAAGATTAACTGATTAACATGATTAATTTGGTACAATTCAAATTGATACAGAATGGATTACAAAATGGTTTAAAGATGAATGAATGGAAGAGGTGAGGTGCTTCCTTTCCAGTTCCTGAACTTGAATCAAGGCCCGCACGTGGTAAATTAATCGAATCTAGGGACAACCAGTCACAAAAGATATTTAGAACAGGAAAGTGTTCTTAAAGACTAGGGAGGCAGACAGACAAACTCAATTAATAGTCTGTTTCTAAAATAACAAAGCCTAGGCATCCCTGCAACACAGAGGGAGGTAAGGAGGTGACATAATAAAGAGGATTAAAAAGCAAAGGATCAGAGTTCTAACCATTTGCTCACTGCCTTCTAACCCGCTGACCACCTCTGCCTTCTCAGGGTTTCTGTTGTTCCAGATTCTATCAAAACTACATCAACTTATTGTGGAGAAAAAGACCCCACACTTAGAATTTTAAAATAGGTCCATACTCTTTGATAAGAACTGCACTGCAAGAAGGAATGAAAAGAGTACTCACCGCATCGTAATTAGGTGACCACCACACCCCTGTTTTTTAACACATCAAAATGACAGGCTTTCCTTTAAACATAATTTCAACCTTAGACCCCTTCTTAGAATTGCTTTGTGATCAACAGCAGAAGTGGAGCCTCATGACACTCAGGTAGGGGAAAAGGAGAACTCGTGAGCCTTAGGGAAGAAAATCAAAATCAAATCAATCAAAAACTAACACTAGGGGCTTCCCTGGTGGCGCACTGGTTGAGAATCTGCCTGCTAATGCAGGGGACATGGGATCGAGCCCTGGTCTGGGAGGATCCCACATGCCGCGGAGCAACTAGGCCCGTGCGCCACAACTACTGAGCCTGCGCGTCTGGAGCCTGTGCTCCGCAACAAGAGGGGCCGCGATAGTGAGAGGCCCGCGCACCGCGATGAAGAGTGGTCCCCGTCTGCCACAACTAGAGAAAGCCCTCGCACAGAAACGAAGACCCAACACAGCAAAATATTTAATTAATTAATTAATAAACTCCTACCGCCAACATCTTAAAAAAAAAAAAAAAAAAGAACACTAAAAGTGTTAGTTACCAAACCTCAAAAAAATAGCTATTTGAAAGAGATGCCTTTGGCAAACCTTTGAAAGGAGGCACAGTGCTCGAACGGCAAAACACCATGGATCTATCATTTTTGGAGAATTGATTCCTTTATTTAACTATTGGCAAGCAGTGCTGTCTTATTAGGAAGGGCTGATTTTTTTTCCGTCAAATCTCATCTACCTGAGGATGGATCAGGGTGGCTCTGGACAGGACCTCTGAGTCCAAGGGAGGTGGGAAGATGATCTGTGGGATCCCTTCCCTTGCCAAGATTCTGCAGATGCCACTATAACCATCAAACCCCAGAACAAGGAGGAAAGAGAAGAGGGGATGGAGGAAAGAAATACACCTGACAGTCAAGTCCCAGTGCAAAACCACAGGTCCTCAAAGTTGGGAACATCAGCAACTGACATTTCAGTCAGTCTGCATCATTGCCTTCTTGCCATTAATTTTGGTATCTTATAACCAGAGTTCTTTCAAAAGGGATATATTTCCCAAGTCTCCTGTGGCGAACATGAGCCAGAGGAAGTGGGACACCACGAAGTGACTGTAACCCTGGAGTTCGGGAATTCTGCCCCCAGAGTTATGCTAGAGTATTCAAATGCCAGCAGGGTTTTCCTGCCAAGCTGCAGCAACAAGCAGACCACTACCCAAAATAGTATCCTAGAACTCTGCTGGATAAACTGTTGGTGACACAGGTTTAGACAGGATGGAGGGGAGAAACATCACCATGCTTCAGCCATATGGTCTTCCAGCCCCCTTGCCGGCAGGTTAGAACAGTGAAGCCTGTTCTGGAGAATGTCATTGCTGCAGTCCTTGGTGGCCATGAAAACTCAGCTCTACCCTCAGTGCACACATTTCATGTGAACAAGGCAGTACACAGTCCCATGCTCCTGGGTCTCTACTACATTCAGCAATGCAGTAGGGAGGGACTCTTCAGAGATGAATCCAATATTACTGCAATATGACAGATTTTATTCTGACCTTCCTTGAACAAAATATTGACATGAGCCAAATCTCCCTTGTGGAATGCATGCAGCAAATCTTTTAAATTGAGATTAGAAAATCTGTGTAAAGGAGCTTACTCTAAAATTTATCTGCATTATTTATAAGAAGAAATTCATGATTAAATTGTTATCATGAAAAAATATTTAAGTGTAAATATTTTTACACTTAAGAAGTGGAGCTTTTCTTTCCAAGTGGGGCACCCAATACGTATGCAAATTACAAATGATTTATTTTATTTGTGAAAGCTACTTCACATAGCCCTTTAACAGAAACAATCCTTGTTTAACTAATTATCACTTTAAAGTAATAAAACTAAATTCTTTTCATAGGGTGTGAATCATACATTTCACTTCTGGAGACCATCTACACACAACTAGTACAAATTAAAGAGGTATCACCATAGGAATCAAATATTGTAACTTGCTGCATGGTTTTGTATTTAGACTAATTGAAAATAATCTCTGCTTGACCACAAACCCACGCTTTCTCCTATTCTAGAAACACAAAGGTGATGTCTGCCGAGGAAAACAGAGTGTACAGACTTGCTCCTTACCCCAAGACAAATCTAAAGAAATTAAAATCTGAAGAAATTAAAATAGAGCCTAAGTAAAAGACAGAACTGAAATTCATATGGAGGCTGCCTAATTTTCAGGATTATAGCCATAATTATTATATGATTTCTGCTTCTCTTAAGCCCGTGGTAGAATTCATAAACTCTTATATTTGAAAGAGATCATAAGTGAGTCATTTAATCTAATCCTCCCCCACTACTCCTACCATGCAGAAATTTCTTCTTCAGTATCTTTAAAAGAAAGAACAACCAGGCTTTATTGGATATTTCCAAAACTGGAGCTTCTTTCTTTGGAAGATAGTTCATTTCATTGCTGGACTATTATAATGGTTAAGTAGATCTCCCTGAATCCAAGATGACATTATAAAGATTTTTTTCTGACCTCTTTCTCCTCTAAAATTCACTAGCAAACAAGAACAAGAAACAGAAATAGAAACTCTAACATCAATGAAATCAGAAGAACTGAATCCGTAAACCCCAAACCACAATGAATGAGGACTACAACACAAGACATAATGGCAAATGATCCCACAGAAAAAGTGTGCTTGACAGAAACGGGGTTGGACGGCCACAGGAAAGGCAGTGAGAAAGTGAAAAGCAAGCTAATTTGCCTGGTAGACTCTGAAAAGACTACTAAAGAATTTCAAGTTAATACTCAGCAAGTGGTGATACTATCAAAAGTTACAGTAAGGCAGGGGACTACAATGGGATCATTTGATGGCTAGTCTTTTGTTTGGTTGGTTTTTCTATTTGGTTTTTTAACTAGGAGAACAGTTAAACCGAAGGGTCCCCAACTCCACATCACAAAGTCAAGTAACCTCTCTCCACCTTTTTGGGATACCTGAGGATTGTTCTCTGGAGAAAGTTAACCAGAAAGGTTCTGGACTCAGGGATATGAGGCCCAGAGGAGGACAAGGTGAGGAACAAATTATAAAGCGGGAAGGAGGTTAAATACATGAGTCTCCAGATTTAAGAACCCATTAGGCACCCAACACAATAAATGAAAAAAGGCCCACATCAAATTTTATTATTGTGAAGCTTCATGATATCAGAGATAAAGAGTAGATTCTAGGAGGTTCCAGAGAGGAAAAAAGAAATAGATCATACAAAGGACCAGGAATAAAATTTTAAGAAAAAAATTTAAAATGAATAGACAAGGGAATAATGCCTTAAAAACTTTGATAGAGATGCAAAAACGTTTTATCCAACATTTTTTTTTACATTTTGTAAAAAGGTTTATATCTAACCGATTAATCGAGTAAGTACAAGAGTAGCAAAAAGGCATTTGAGGAGTACAAAGTTTCCCATAAATGCTTTCTCAGGAAGCCAATAGACAATATGTTTCACTAAATGAGGAAGTAAACCAAGAAAGAGGAAGAATGGAAATTAGGAAACATGAGAAAGGTAAAGGGAATTCCCAGGATGACAGCAAAGGAAGTGCTAGGACCACAGCTGTGCAGCAGACCAAGAAAGTTACCAAACTGGACCAGAGCAGGAAGTCAAGGCTCTGAGGGTGTTCATATGTGGAAGTGATGTCTCCAAGAAATATCAGAATGTATAAAATTACCTGATAGATTTGATCTTGGAGGAAATTGCATAGAGAGGTATTTTACAGAGTTCTTGTACAGGTTGGGAAGACAGAGTGTTCTCAATACCAAACAAATAAAAAGAAAAGGTAATCATTAACTCCAGGAAAAACAGAAAATTGCAAAAGAATGGAACGATTATCACAATGTTCTACCTGATTTAGCATTGAACTTTATTTCAATAATGAGAACATAGAATATGAATTAAAAATTGAGATGTCATTTTCTTGAGAAATAAGGAAAGGAAAAGTGGTGTAAATAATTTAAATCTTTACTTATCATTATGGGAAGATAATAGGTAATGTCAAAAACTGATGAGTTGACAGATAGCAATCTAGGCATCTTATTTACAAATGAGAAAGTAAATCACAGAAGCAGTATCTGTAATAGTTTAATATTTTTGCCTGGGGAGCTTTGGGGAGCATGGCAAAGTTGGAGGAAGGGATAGTGGGGAGAACAAAGGAATACCGTTTCTCATGATAAGATTTTTAGTATCATTTTCAACTATTTTCTTGTAATACTTACATAACAATGTTATTTTCAAAAAGTAAATTTATTCCTTACATTAGCTCAAAGATTGATTTTATAATAAAGCACTGAGCTCTATTAATTTGTCTTTTTAGTTGTCTACTCCAGTTCTCTGAGCCTCTACCAGGTTACAGATAGATTCTTGGGAGCCACTAGTTAGTGTGTTTGTATATTCATTTTAATTGTAATTAATATGTACAGGCATACCTCATTTCATTGAGTTTTGCTTTACTGTGCTTCACATATATTGCATTTTTTACAAATTGAAGGTTTGAGGCAACCCTGCATCTAGCAAGTCTATTGATACCATTTTTTTCTAATAGTATTTGCTCACTTCATGTCTCTGTATCACATTTTGGTAATTCTCCAAATATTTCAAACTTCTTCATTATTATCATATTTCTTATGGCAATCTGTAATTAGTAATCTTTGATGTTATTATTGTAATTTGTTGGAACACCACAAACCACGCTCATATAAGATGTGGAACTTAATGGATAAGTGTTGCTTGTCCACCGACCAGCTATTTCCCTGCCTCTCTCCTTCTCCTCAGGCCTCCCTATTCCCTGAGACATGACAATATTAAAATTAGGCCAAGTAATAACCCTACAATGGCCTCTAAGTGAAAGGAAGAGTCATACATTTCTCACTTTAAATCAAAAGCTAGAAATGACTATGCTTCGTGAGGAAGCCCTGTTGAAAGCCAAGATAGGCTGAAAGCTAAGTCTCGTGCACAAGTTGTGAATGTAAACATTCTTGAAGGAAATTAAAAGTGCTATTCCAGTGAACACATGAATGATAAGAAAGCAAAATAGCCTTCTCACTGTTAGGGAAAATGTTTTAGTGGTCTGGATAGAAGATCAAACCAGCCACAATATTCCCTTAAGCCAAAGCCTAATCCAGAGCAAGGCCTTAACCCTCTTCAATTCTATGAAGGCTGAGAGAGGTCAGGAAGCTGCAGAAGAGAAGTCTGAATCTAGCAGAGGTTGGTTCATGAGGTTTAAGGAAAGAAGCTGTCTCCATCATATAAAATTATAAGGTGAAGCAGCAAGTCCCTGATATAGAAGCTGCAGCAAGTTATCCAGAAGATCTAGCTAAGATAATTAATGAAGGTGGCAACACTAAACAGATTTTTAGTGTAGACAAAACAGTCTTATATTGGAAGAAGATGCCATCTAAGACTTTCACAGCTAGAGAGGAGGAGTCAGTGCTTGGCTTCAAAGCTTCAAAGGACAGGCTGACTCTCTTGTTAGGAAGAGAAGTTGAAACCAATGCTCATTTGCCATTCCAAAAATCCTACGGCCCTCAAGAATTATGCTAAATCTACTCTGCCTGTGCTCTATCAGTGGAACAACAAAGCCTGGATGACAGTACATCTATATACAACATAGTTTACTGAATATTTTAAGCCAACTGTTGAGACCTACTGCCCAGAAAAAAAGATTCCTTTCAAAAGATTACTGTTCATTGACAAAGCACCTGGTCATCCAAGAGCTCTGAAGGAGATGTACTATGAGATTAGTGTTGTTTTCATGACTGCTGACAAAACACCCATTCTGCAGTCCATAGATCAAGGAATTATTTCAACTTTTAAGTCTTATTATTTAAGAAATACATTTTGTAAGGTTATAGCTGCCATAGATAGATTTCTCTGATAGAGATAGATTTCTCTGATAGAGATAGATTTCCCTGACAGATCTGGGTGAAGTAAATTGAAAACTTTCTGGAAAGGGTTCACCATTCTAGATACCTTTAAGAACATTCATGATTCATGGGAAGAGGTCAAAATATCAACATTCACTAGAGTTTGGCAGAAGTTGATTCCAACCCTCATGGATGATTTTGAGGGGTTCAAGACTTCAGTAGAGGAAGTAACTGCAGATGTGAAATAGAATTAGAAGTGGAGCCTGAAGGTGTGACTGAATTGCTGCAATCTCACAGTAAAACTCTTAACATGAGGAGTTGCTTCTTATGTATGAACAAAGAAAGTGGTTTTTTGAGATGGAATCTACTCCTGGTGAAGATGCTGTGAAGACTGTTGAAATGACAGTAAACGATTTAGAATTTTACATAAACTTCGTTCATAAAGCAGCAGCGGGGTTGGAGAGGACAGACTCTAATTTTGAAAGCTCTACTGTGGGTAAGATGTTATCAAACAGGATTGCATGCTACAGAGAAATCATTTGTGAAAGGAAGAGTTAATCAGTGTGGCAAACTTCACTGTTGTCTTATTTAAGAAATTACCCCAGCCACCCCAGCCTTGAGCAGCCACCATCCTGATAAATCAGCAGCCAACACTGAGGCAAGACCCTCCATCAACAAAAATATTCCAACTCACTGAAGGCTCAGATCATGGCTAGCATGTTTGATCAAAACAGTATTTTTTAATTAAGCTATGTACACTGGGTTTTTTTAGACATAATGCTATGGCACCCTTAACAGATTACAGTACAGTGTAAACATAACTTTAATATACACTGAAAAACAAAAAAGTTCATGTGACTTGATTTATTGCAATATTAGCTTTATTTTGGTGGTCTGAAACTTAACTCGCAATATCTCCAAGGTATGCCTGTGTAAGTCAATTCTGGATTATCTGGGTAGCTGTCATTTCGGTGTTACCATGTACATCGTTCATTTTGTGCCTTCATTATCATGTGTACATCTAGTTAAGTTAGCACCAATTATTTTAATAATTGCAGGAAGATGAGAAAGAGCAATAAATGATGCATTAATATCAAAGGAAGTCCAGTTGAAATTATGGCAGGTCATATGAAGGAAACTTATGTAGTAATCTGAATGGACCAAGTGTTGATGAAATTGAGTCATTTCATAAAGCCTATTGTAGAAGAGTGCCAGGAACTCAAAAGGACCAGTAGCCAGTACCATATTCATGTTGCAAGTAGCAATTTGGGTTCAGCAAAATATTATCTGTCACATAAAAGTAATGTTGTTAGTTTGAATTGTATTTATTGGTTCTGTAGGGTTTTCTAAATAATATTTTTTTAATTGTATCATATAATAACTAAGTATCAGAAGTTTATATATATAATTAATATATAATATATATTATATATTAATTATATATATTATATACATAATTAATATATACTAATATATATAATTATATATTATATATAATTAATTTCAACATTAAGTTATTCTGTTAAGAGCATATGTACATTACTTAAATTTGAGAAGCACTGACTTATTGTTTGTATTTACTGAGATATCTCTCTGGGCTGGTTTGCTACAATCCAGTATGAAATATCACTCACTGTGGCCCTCACCAAGTACTCATTAACTTCGAAGGAAGTACTTTTTTCTCTCACCCATTTTAATTCGACAAGTTTATTATCAAATGATGCAGTAAACAGCTTCACTGTCTTCCTCTCTGGAATTTCTTTATCCTGACCTCCACTTACTGGGTACTCATCTATCTATAACCTATGTCTTCCCTGAACTCGGAGAAAGGGGCGAAAAAAAGTTGGGGAGGAGGATATTTCAGTTTCCTTTTGCTACTATAACAGGTTACCACAAATCTAATGGCTTATAAACAACACAGACTTCTTCTTTTACAGTTCTGGAGGTCAAAAAATCCAAAATGAGTTTCACTGGGCTGAAATCAGGTGTCAGCAGAATTGCATTCCTTCTGGAGGATCTCAAGAAGAATGTGCTTCCTTGTCTTTCCCAGCTTCTAGGGGCTCCTCACATTCCTTGGCTTGTGTCCCTCCATCACTCTGACCTCTGCTTGGATCATCAAATCTTCTTCTCTGACTCTGACCCTCCTGCTTCTCTCTTTCATTTACAAGGACCCTTGTGATTACAAGGGACCCACCCAGTAATTCTGGATAATGTGTCTATCTCAAGATCCTCAACTGGATCACATCTGCAAAGTCTCTTTCACCATGTAACATAGCATATTCACAGGTTCCTGGGATTAGGATGTGGAAGTCTTTCTGGTGGCATGATTCTGCCTAACACAGTGGGTATCAGTTTGCCCAGCCAGTCCCAAGAGCAGAAACTCTGATGGGGGAACCCAACTTGGAAAAGTGTGGGAACACATTCTCCAGAAAGAGAAGAAAAGGGGGATGGACGTAGGTTAAGAGAAAGAGGCATTATATGGTGAATGAAGAGGAGGTTCTTTTTCTGAGGAGGATTAAGGAAAAGGTTGAAGGCTTGAGATGGTGGGAAAGACTTGGAAAAGTCACTGTGGAAGGTGGGAAAGCCTGCAACTAAAGAAAAAGCAACTGCTTCCCCAGGGCTTACCTGAGTAAAGGCAGTTACCTGAGTAAGACATGGGGTCTGAGGTCACGCCAATTAGCATGTACATGAAGATGGCACTAAACCCAGTGCCAAAAGAGCTGTCTAAATTTTTATTTCAAATTTTAGGACGAAACCAAACAATGACATCAGAATTAAAGTGCTTCTACCGTCTCCTTTTTGTTATGCCATGTTTCTTCTTTTTCCTTGATTCCTATAAGAAACTTGACACTAATTAAGCTAGCATAAGAAGGTGGTAAAAAAAGAAGATGAATCATAGACCACACTGGAAATAAACCAAGAAATAAGAAAAACTGATCTCTGCCCCAAAGAACAACAATGGTGAAAAACTGCGCTAGCAAAGGGGCTATGTACTGAGAGTTTAAATATTTTTTAAAGGACAAAACATGGAGTCTGATAAGATGTACCAGCTGCTTCTCTTTTCTAAGACATTTGCCCAGGAGACAGCTACTAAAGCTTGAGTGTATTTCTCTCTTGCTGTGTCACAGGATGTCCCTCTCCCCTCCCCACCCCCTCCCTGCTCCCCTGCTGCGTGTGTGTGTGTGTGTGTGTGTGTGTGTGTGTTTGGTTTCTCTCTCCCTCCTAAGAACTCAGCCCCCGCCTGTCTCCTGCTGTTGCTGCTGCTTGACTAGCTTGCTGCCTCCTGCCTCTCCTTTCTCTCTCTGCTTAGCGCCTTGCCTTCTGGTAAGTATGCAAACACTCCCCCGAGCCCTGTGAGATGATGTAGGGTGCGGTTTGTGGTGTTCGAAACTTGCAACTTTGAGACTGCCAGGGAACTGTTGAAGAACTTTCCATTGTTCTATTTACAATTAAAATGTGTTGCTCAGGAAGGGATGTGTGTGGGGGAATCTGTTGGGACTGCCAGGACAAGTGAAAAATTCTCTCTCAGAGGAGGCAAAAGACGGGCAATGAAGTTTATAGAAGGTAAAACAGAAATAATTTCTTGCTGTAAAACTGATGGATAGAGAAAGAGAATTTAAAAGTAACAGAGTTCTTTGACTGTTTTTTTCCTCTTGTGGATTTGTCTTAAGGCTACTTTTAGGAATTGAGTTGTCCTGTGGTTTACAACAGCTCAGTTATTCTGTTTTAAAGTAAATGTGGAGCATGAGTTTAAAGGAGATCCATGGACTTAATATAAAAAAAATCAATGATTATGGCCTCTGATGAATGAAGAATAAATCAAATACAAACAAAACACTAAAATTCCTACGGACAGTCGGTTTTAAATTCATTGTTTTAAAGTTTGGTTTACTTTAGATTTTATTTCATCCTCAGGAGGCTCCCTAACACTTTAAAACCCACATATGGATTTAAACCAATAAATGTTTACTGTTTTCAATTTGATTTAAAAAGTATTCTCTTCCCTTGATTTCCAAAGATGAAGTGCTAAAGGCCAGGGCTCCTTTTAGAAGAGCTTAAAATAACTTCTGGCTGGACAGCAGGTGCCATGTGTCTTTCTCCAAGTTCAGGGGAAGCATAAGTTATATATAGATGTGTGTGCCCAACAAGCAAGGGTCAGGATAAAGAATTCCAGTGATGAAGACAATGAAGCTGTTTACTGCATCGTTTGATAATAAAGATGGTGAATTAAAATAATTGAGAGAAAAAAGTACTTCCTTCAAAGTTAATGAGTACTTGGTGAGGGCCACAGGTAGGTGGCAATGTCTGTACATTGAATTTTCTGTTCTTGTTTGCATTCGAGCATTTGACATCGCCTGCCCTAAGAACCAGAGGAGGAAGCTGCATAGTACATGGAGCAGTATGTTTTAGTTTTCGCTTTCCTGCCACCACCACAGCAAAACCTGTGTGTTATTAGGACCCTGTCATAATTGTATGCTGCTAATTAGCAGCATCACCATTAAATATTATTTACAAATAAAACGCACCATAACTTAAAGGTCTAAGCCAAAGGTACTGCAACACTAGAAATGGTGATAGCCAGAAACCCTCAGCCCATTCCTCACCCCCTATTTCCAAAGAGCCCATATTATACCTGGATTATTCCCCTAGTTCATTCCCTCCCTGCTTTTTAGACATTTCTACTTCTTAAAAAGTATTGTTATCCTAGACCTCCTTGACTGAGAAAAGAAAGTTGTAATCTGTTTTTTTTCTAAAAGAAAGTCAGTTTTTATATCAGAACAAAAAGGTATAGAAACTCAAGGAATTGTTATTATGAGCATCACCATGTTTCCATACAAGTTCATTAGTTAATTTATACCTTTCCTCATTCTATCTTATTCCAAAAATGAGGCTGGTTTGAACCTCAGGGGGAAAAAAAGTGTTTTTCTGATTGATAATTACACGTTGCTCATTTGGGAAAAGGAAAATACTAGACAAGCCAGTATCTCCTGTATCCAATATAATAATTCATTTATATTAATGGACTCATACTAATCAATATGGATTAAAATAGAGTTTAGAATGTTATCATTATGAATGATTTTAGTAAGGTCAATGGCTCTTGTATTCAATGTTTTAACTTTGGGGAAAAAAGCACCAATTTAAATTTAAACATTAAATGTATACATCTATGTATTTATAACAATTGTAAATCTACATAGAATTATATAAGAGAATGGTAACACAAACCGGCTATTCTAAGCAAAATGACAAATACGACCATGAAAAACGGTATCTTGAATTACTCTGTTAACGTCAATAATAGGAGATACTATCGGAATTTAAAGACCAAAACCAAAAATATGCTAATAGTATGACTCGATTTGGAAAGATGCTTCTCACTGTTCCTACTCAACTAATTGCAATATTGATGGTTTGTGGAAGTACATTCATTCTATGTTAGAAACTGTAATTAGTAGGTGCCCATGTGGGAATAGCCTTACCATTTACCTGTACCTGGGTTAACTACATCAACGCTGGCTGTGCTTACCACCAGATACCACTCCCAGTATGGAGACCAATCGGTCTGTACAGCTGTCGGGGGAGCCACAGTCAACACCTGTGGGGGACAGTTCAGTATTGCCCAGTCAAAATGGCCTGGAGAAGCAGGATGATCAGGATTCCTCAGCCCCACTCCCAGCACCTGAGGAGGAGGCAGGTGTGCAGCCTGAACGAGGAGTCCATGATATCTCTGAAGAACTGAACCGACAGCTGGAAGACATCATTAACACGTACGGGTCTGCTGCCGGCACGGCAGGGAAAGAGGGTCCCACCATGCCCAAGGAGCAGCCTGAGAACACGGCACCACCCGACAGTGAGGACAGGGACTGCGAGGAGGCCGCTGAAGAGACGGAGAGAGAACCTCCGGCCTCTGGAGAGCCGCCCAGAGCCAAAGAGCCTGTCAGCAATAAAGAGCAAAAACTGGAGAAGAAAATTCTAAAAGGATTAGGCAAGTAGTTACGTTCTAATGCATGACTTTTCTTTGAATTATTCCCAAAAAGGGGCACTTCCTCCAATCTTGCTAAGAGCCACATCTCATATTTGGATTTTACCACAATAGCTTCCTTCAGGATCACCAGTACCTTACTGTACTTATCCTCAGCCCCTTAGTGGTGTGTTCCATTACTACATATATAAAATATTTTTTAATTTAACAAAGCTCTTCAGAAATGTATTAATTATAGAATGTTGAAAATCTCAGAAAACAATTTTATTCTCATTAGTTCACTGGTTCAGCAAATATTTACTAATGCCTAGTCTCTATGAGGTACACAAAGATAAAAAAGTCTTTGGTTAAGGAGCTCTAGGTCTGGAGAGAAAAACAGACGTGTACACTAATTGTTATATAGGATAAGTGCTACAACAGGCACAGGAAAATTGTTAGGAGAGCATGGAGGATTGGTAACACCAAAAATGGCTGTGAAAGACGGATGAGAGAGTTAATTTTTCAGCTATAAGTGAGAGCATGTTACTGCACATAGGAGCGTCTGCCTGTCTCGGTGAATTTCACTGAAACACTCACTACAATCACCACCTCCAATGTGATACATTCCCTAACATGCCCAGGTCGCGTTAGCATCACCTTCCATTGCTCTCCATGAAATTTTCTGCAGCAATCATTTGTTTATATACCTGCCTCCCAAGCTGGAGGGAGAATCTATTGAGACAGTGGTCACATCTTACTCATTTCTGGAAGACAGTGTGGAAGAGTAAAACAGATCATGGGCACTGGAGTCAGAACTGGGTTCAGACTCCAGTGAACAGGTTACGTGTAAACCCCAAAGTATGTCTATGCTGTCACAGGACCTTACTTTGGCACGTGAAACCACTGCTGGCAGTGCTTTCAAGAAGGCTAAAGGACACATTCAGACAGCTACTTTACCTACTGAGCATAAAGATCAACCCAGATAACACCAAGTTCTAAAGTGCAAGATCAGAATCACTTTAGGGTTTTGGAACTCTGGGAAACAGAATAAAGTTGCTCTGTGTTACAGAGCTATTTTTTCTTCTCTATCCAAGGCATCTCAGAAATAACCTTTTGCATTAGTCATTGTTAAACTTTCTGTAAGATAAAACAAAATCACATCGCAGAGGTAAATGATTTTAAGTATTCCTAACCAGGAAAGTTCTTTGGCTTTATCATTTTGAAACTACATCTACATAGCAATTTGTATGTGTTATAATGGGGGGATAGGTATGAAGAAAGCAGGGGTGAAGTTAAAGATGACCAATTTTGGTTTCTACTCTGTCTTCCACGAGTTATTTCAAAGTCTGTATTAACCTCATACTTACCAAATAATCAAAAAAATTCCCAGAGAAAGAAAAAAATTTCACAACTAATTCTGCCACTTTCTATAAGTTACCAAAGTTCAACTGAATGTGTTTATCAGAACCAATGTTTGTGATCAGAGTGCCCAGGCGGGTCCACTCTAATTACATGTGTACAAGCTGCTGACACGTTCATGCTGTTCCTCTGAACACTATCAGTATATTCTTCTAAACACTGTACTATTTCAGCTATATTATGAGTTAAAACAATATATTTTTTAAATTAATTATTTATTTATTTTTGCTGTGTTGGGTCTTCGTTTCTGTGCCAGGGCTTTCTCTAGTTGTGGCGAGCGGGGGCCACTCTTCATCGCGGTGTGCGGGCCTCTATCGCGGTCTCCCTGTTGCGGAGCACAGGCTCCAGACACACAGGCTCAGTAGTTGTGGCTCACGGGCCTAGGTGCTCCGAGGCATGTGGGATCCTCCCAGACCAGGGCTCGAACCCGTGTCCCCTGCATTGGCAGGCAGATTCTCAACCACTGTGCCACCAGGGAAGCCCAAAACAATATTTTTAAGCTAATTTAAATATTTTTAAACATCATTTCAATTATCTGCAAGTGGTTTTAACAGGTTTCTTGGCTATTTATCAATTAAATGATACTACACTATGGTCTAGACCAATGATTTCAAACTTACTGTGCATTGGAATCAAATGCAGAATTTGTCAAAAATGCTGTTGCTGAGCAGAAAGATTCAGAATTGGTAGGTCTGGACTGGGGCCAAGGCACCCTGGGTAATTCTGACACAAACAGATTGTGGAAGCAGTGGTTCTGATGCTTCAGAAAGTTCTTCCTCCACCCATTTGGAGAAAATATAAAGTGCCGGCTGTGGTCTTCTTTTAGAAACTATTTGGAGCTTTTATAGAATATTAGTATGTCATTCAATCCATACCTGAAGATATATCTTTAGTCTTTGCTTACATATTTGATCAAAGATGAGTCTTTAATTATTGTATGTTTATCAAATAACATTTGCTTTATTGATACTTTTGAGATACCGAAATGTTCTGACTCTCTAACCCCAAATTTTCCAAAGTATGTACTTTGGGATATTTGAGATTTCAGACCAAGCTTGTTTCCTAACTGCCAGAATTCTCTGACCTCTAATATATACAATAGTGAAAAATCTCCAATAGTGATGGGCACAGTTTACAACATTTCCTGAATTTATTGGACCAAAAACACCCTTCTTTCACAGAACACCTTTGAATATTTGGGAAATGTCTCTACAACCCAAGCACTCAAGACTTGTTTTTCCTTTACAGGCTGCATATCCTCCCACAGTTAACACATTATACACTGGAGCAGCTGAGGGAACACTTTAAAATCTCCTTAGTTGGTGGAGTCACTTTCTCCTTGGCATTGACTAAAACAAAAAACAGATTCCACATTAGACGGCACCATGACATGTCCTCTTAACATCTAAGTGTCCCCCTGCCTTCCCCCACCCCATCTTCCAGCCCACAAGTGTCTTATTAATCTCTTCTCTGTCAACGTTATGTGGGCTGCACAAGTCCCACATAGTAAGAAGCACAAAACAATGATAAAATGTAATATCCCTTCTGATATTTAGACTGATAACTGATTGAGTAGGAATTCATAGGTTTGAAGCATAAACCCATGAGAAAAGCAAAGCTGATCCACAGGTCCATTCTGAGCTCAGAATCTATCTAGTCAACCCATTGATTTACTGAGAGGGAAATTAAAGCCTAGAGAGTTTTAAAGTCTGCCAAAAATAAAAATTATTCAACTAATTGATGTGGTTGTGAGATTAGTCATAAAGAAAGCAAGATGCAGACCTGAAGTCACTAATATTACAGGGCCAAAGATATATAAAAATAATTGGTATGTTGGTTGAGGAGCATTTAATTGAGCTATAGTTCAGTTCACTGGTTTCACCTTTCCAGTGACAGGTGAGTTTCAGTTCTACCTTCTGAGTAGCATCTTGACTAGGACATTGATTTTCTAAAATCTTTTGGGCCATTGACTTACTCTGCCTTAGAATGGTCACCTTCCCAGGTAGTCTGTTTTATAAGATTTTAGCTTGATTTTTCTCTAGTTTCACTCTGAGAAGGAAATAAACTGTTGCTTTGATACAAATGCTAAATTTTCTGGAAGAAATGGTAGGAAACCAGAAGAATTTAGGAGAGAGAGGAATCCACAGAGACTGAAGGGTCCATGAGTAGATTCACAGAGAAGCTCAAACTTAGGCCAGATCCTGAAAGGAGAGGAGGGTTTAGAGGAGTAAGTGAAATAAGAGAAAAAAAATTTGTCTTGGGCAAAATGATTAGTACTTTCTTCTGACCCAAGTTGGGAATGGATGTATTTATTTCTTACTGCTTTTTCTGATATTATTCTTTTTTATTGTAAGGTTTTGCTTTATTTTGTTTTCCCTGGAATAATCTCCTTATTATTAGGCTAAAAGTTGTTTTCTTTTTAAGAAAGTTTTCTTTATAGTTATAGCTAAGAAACTGCTAGCAGTTTAAACACATAAAGCCGATTTTTCCTCTTGTGTCTGACACTGTCACCAAATGACCCCATTTCCTAAAATTGTAATTATAGCCTTTCTTAGAAGATGAGTGGGTCTCTGTCTATCCCCCTCCTCAACATAATCCCACACAGCACTCTAGTCCAGTGAAACCAATGGAAGTTTACAAATGAAGCTCTCTGATGTTACAAAGTTACGTATTCCATACATGCTTGTCTCCAGTTTCTTGGATTTTTTTGTTGAAATCATTTTTGAAGGGTAGACTGATGCATCTGAATGTTAAACTTCTATACAAAATAAGAGAATATGAGAGCAGAAAGACACCTCAGTGAGTGTGACAATTAAAATAAAAACACCTGTTCTCATCATTAAAGAAAACAAAAGGGGGAGAACATACTGAACGTGGAGAGAAAAAGAGACCCACTGGACTCACTCAAGACACGATACGGTTTTCTACGTCAATACTCACACTGAAAGGTATGCTAAGCATACATTAAATGTCACAGGGGAGAGTAAGACCTGTCTTTCCTCTAGCTGATCACAGAGTGGTCTTCTGGACAGTGTTTACTTGACTTACCTGATATTAGTGCACAGGTTGGCTTTGTTCCATTATTACCAAGATTTACTAAACACTTGCCATGGGCCAAACACTGTGCGGGGTCCTGGGCCAAATCTGACCAACAGTGCAGTCTCTTGCCTTTAACGGATGATCCTCCAACTCAGGCCAGCAGTCATCACGTGAGCACGAACTGAAGACAAGGGTGAGGGGATGGCCTGACCAACACAAGTCCGTCCCTGCTGCTACAGAAATCACTCAAAGCCACGCCTGGCGGCGGCGGAGCACAGAGCTTACCAGTTTAAAGGCAGTGTTATGCCACAGGCCATATTGGATTGCTGGCGGGGCACCACTCACCCCCACCTTCTCCCCTGTCTCAGACTGTGTCTCTAATCTGACCTGACTCACTGGGCAAATATAGATGAAACCAGCTGTTAGGAATGAGGTCACTTTTTTCAAAAAAAAGTTTCCTTTAATTTCTCTAGGTTTCCCTGGCATCAAAATTCCACATGGGAGTGGAGTGATTTAGAGAAAGTAGACAAACCTTGGATTCAAGTCTTGGCTCTGCCAGTACTGATTATGTAACTTTGGACTTCTCTGGGCTTTCGATTCTTGATCTATAAAATTAACCAGTTGTCTGGGTGCTCTTTGAAGTTCCTTCTAGACCTAAAATTCTTTGATGCCGTTAGAGTTACCAGTTTTAGCAAATGAAAATACAAGCTGCCCAGGGAACTTTGAATTTCAGATAAACAAACCATTATTTTTTTACTACGAGTGTGTCCCATGTCCTGTATTTCATCTGGCAATCCTAATTCCATGATATATCTGCCTCTCCAGGATGAAAGCAAAAATTCCAGCACAGGAGACATGGCTGTTCTTGGGGGAGAGGTTGTCAAAGTTGTTAATATTCTTAAGCAGATTTATATCAGGAAACTTGGGCTCCACTGTATGGTCTGACCTCCCAACCCTGATTAGAAAGGGTGGCTGTCACAGGTGGGTGAGGATGGGGAAGCTGCTCCGCCTTGACCCTACTGTTTGCAAAGATACATTCAGTGGTACATACACGTAGGCCTCAGGGTCCGGCTCCTGCCTACAACGCTCAGCCCAGTGGGCACTGAAAGACAAGATTTCCAGGCATCACAGAAAGGCTAACCAGGCAGTTTGAGCTGAAGAGGACAAAAGGAAGAACAATGGGGAAAGAAAAGAAAGAATCTGAGGTTCACTGTCAAATAATCATGAACAGATGAGTTTTTAAATGTAGCATAAACTCCGACTGGAAACAGAAAATGAAACTGCCAACAGAGATTAAGGCCTGGATGAGAGAAGGGAAGACCTGGGGAGGCTAAATCGGCAGCCAGAGAGACACAAAAAGGCCTGTGAAAAAAAGGCCCTGCATGTCTTGGGTCCATTTTCTCTATATTTTGACTTTATTCCCCACTTGTTAGGAAATACAATCAGAGTCATTCCACCCAACTTCATGGAGTAGGCTCATGCACAGAAACAAGAGAATTGGTTCCCCCCCAAAGAAAGAGCAAAGAGGTACTAAAGGAACAAAACCAAAAAAATGGGCAGACTAAACTGTCATGTTTCTCTGCTTCAGGCTGGAATTTTAACAGCTCCATCTATTAATCCTGGCTGTTTCACAGTAGTCAGATATTTGGATAGGCTGGTTTGCTTCTTTTTTTAGATAATTAACATGGGGAAGTGGATGACTATTCTTTCATAAAGTCAGTGTTTTTTATTCTTTTGAATATTTTCAGAATGTTCAAAATCCCTTGGAATATTTAGAACATGGGGGGAAGTAACAAGAATGGATTCTTGGGATAAAAATTTGGGGACTACCCTTATAGCAGACATTTATTGAGAATCTACCATGAGCCTGACACTGTACCACACATCTTTACAAACTTCTCATCTAATCACTTATTCTGCAAAATGGGTATCATTCCTTCATACAGGGGAAAAAAACCAAAATTACATCTGCGGCTCAGACAAGTGAAGTGGCTTGGCCAAGGCTGGATAGCAGCTAACAAGCAGACAACCTGAGATTCTAACTCTTATCATCTGACATCAAGTTCAGCACTTATATTTTAAAATGTCTTTATGGTTTTTGTTTTCTTTTAAGGCAAAGAAGCCAATCTGCTAATGCAAAATCTGAACAAGTTGCAAACTCCTGAGGAAAAGCTTGATTTTTTATTCAAGAAGTACGCTGAATTGGTAAGTTCTTTGATTAGCCCTTTTTGTCAGAAAGATTCAAGCTAGAGCTGAGAAAAGGATGCTGTTAGTTTTTCAGGTATATCATTATATCTGGTTACCTCAGACAAGTCAAAGCCAGAATTCATACAGGCAGAATTTTTAAAAGAGAAAGAAATA
This sequence comes from Hyperoodon ampullatus, assembly GCF_949752795.1. Classification (NCBI taxonomy): domain Eukaryota; kingdom Metazoa; phylum Chordata; class Mammalia; order Artiodactyla; family Ziphiidae; genus Hyperoodon; species Hyperoodon ampullatus. The sequence continues at coordinate 65,022,604 of NC_136925.1, read as the reverse complement.
ATAAAAAGAAACAGAAAAACTGAGGAATAACAGCAAAAGGAAGAAAGAGGATACAGTTGGGGTCTACTCCACCTTCAATTATGTGCATAATTCGGGAGATGGAAGAGAGAATCATAGATAATTAAAAATTGTGAATATTTAAAAGTTCCTTTTGCCTTTGCAATAAAACAGAAATACCCTAGAAGAAAGGTAAACCTTCATCCGGTTCTTGTACACAGAGTTTTTGAGGGGGTGGTCCCCTCAGGAAGGCAAAGGGTTGAGTTAATCCCACCCCTCAGTTTGTGACACATGCTCGTTTATTCCTGATGACTTGATGGATTCATTCATTCATTCATTCTCTTTGATCTACATTCTTCTCCTTGTCCCCCACGATGGCAAAGCATTTGACGTGGATTGTTTTGTTTCCGGATATAGGTCCTCCCATGCAGTCTCCCTCTCAATAAGGTAGGACCACTGGCAGGAAGGGAGGCCACTCCCAGACTTCAGAGAATCTGTGAAGTGGATGGTCTCCTCGCCAGTACTCTTATAATAGGCCAGTTGGAAGAAAGAGGAGGGTTCAGTGAAGCCAGACCCCCTAGTTTCAGTGAACCCTCACAAAAACTGGCTAAAGGAGTTGCACCTGAGGTCCGTGCACCACCCCTGAGGTCCATGCACCACCCCTGAGGTGTACGAGACCCACTGAGGAGATGTGGTGTCCTCTCAAGTGAGGCTGGGCAATGTACCTCTCTCTCATTTCTGCTTCTTCTCCTCATTTTTTTCCACTTTCTTATTTCTTTTGGAGAAGCAGTGACAGGAAAATGAAACTTAAGCCCCTACACACAACAAAACAATTCCTCCAGGCAGTAGATTGAACTGCCCCTGAAGGCAGATTTACCTTACAGCAAAGAAGCTTAAGAGTCAGTGCCTCTCACTTGCATGGGCCCCTCTGAGGCCCTGAACATAATTCTCTTTTTTTTAATTTTTTCCTTTTTTTTTTTAAAAGAAGGTCTCCAAAACTGAGACCCACAAACCCTCAGGTCTCTGGCTGCATCTTGTCCCTATTGAGGGAGTAGAGTTTAGTGAGTGGCTTGTTTTCCTTCTTTTTTTACTCTAATTTTAGCCCTGTGATCCCTATTTATTCTTTCCTTTCTTCCTTGTTCCTCGAGGCATCCTGTTATGCTGAATTGTCATGCAATAGACCCAGAGAAATTCTGAAAACCTGAATGACTAGTGATTGCTTAACTCTACCAACAATACTTTTAAATTATTTTTTGATCACATAAACCACATCACAATAATATAAGGAAAATGCTGAATACACAAGTAAAAATATCTCTAATCCTACAATCTAAAACACAATTGTTGATTTATCTGTCTTCCTTTCCCGTTCTGCTATACATTCAGAGATACCTTTTGTATAACTACCATCATAAGGTGCATATAATTTAGTATCTGTTTTTTTGGCTCATATGACAGACATTTTCCCATGTAGTTTGTAGTCCTCATAATTATATTTTGTCAAAGCTAGGTAATTTTCCATTAATTGACTTTATCTACTGGTTCTCTAATTTGGGGACATTTAGACTCCTTCCAGTGTTTGTTTTACCAAATATTGCTGCAGTGAACATCATCATGCATGAGATTTGTTCATTCTCTTTTATGATCTTAGGAAAAAGTTTCAGAATTGGGATTACTAAATCAAGCAGTATAAATGCTTTTTTTAATGGCTATATTGTTTTCCAAAAGAATGACAGAAATTTATAAAGCAAATATTAGTGTATCAATTTTATTGCAACTTGTTTAACATTGGCTGTTAACCACTCATGAGCAATTTCAGTGCCATAAAATGGTAGGTGTCAAATTTAATATTTTTCCCCCAAATCTGGCCCCATCCTCACCTGTCCACCCTTGCTCTTTTCAATAATTACTACATTGATTTCCCTTTGCCCTTCAATTTATTCACTCATACCAAGGCCATTCATATTTAGTTCCTAGTGCCATGTTGCATACTTGGATGAACTGGGCATCTTCTAGACTACTACTCTTTATGGTGCTGTAGCCCCACAGCAGAATATCGGGAAAGAACCACCTATCCAGTCTTTCCAAGATTTTCTTCATGAGCCAGGGCTGTTCACCCTGGTCTCCAGGAACTCCCCAAGCCCACTCACTCTCCTAGCCAAGAAGTCAACCCCACAGAGGTTATTTTTCCAGAAATTCTACTCAATTCAAGTCTTAACTATACTTTGGCATTTGTATCATACCCCATAATAAACTTTTAAACTCAAAATATCATTCTAGAAAAAATGAATAGGAGAAAATTGACCCCCAAACCCCATCACATATCCTTTTCAGAAAGGAAAAATTATGAAGAATTTCAATCTTTTACTTGGACACTAAAAGCTATTTTCCCTGCTCACTGATTCAGATATTAATACAGAGAGTGTCTGAAATACAAGTGTTAACATAGAATAAATCATTAAATTCAAGGCTGTGAATCCAACTGTCACCCTAGCTCACTCATCCTTACAGATTCTAAATCCTGTAATATCATCAACTATTGTATTTATTAATAAATAAGGATAAGTTCATTAATAAATAAGGACACCTCATGACTAAATTAAGAAATGACCTGGAAGAAATGTTTTTTGCAAATTTCCTCCATTTAAAAGTAGTTACGTTACTAACTACTTGGCATTAATTTTACTTTTTTAACTTAATAGTAAAGAAGAAAGAGAGAACAAGAGAAATTCCAGATAAAAATCTTATATGCCTGTTAGAATTGTACAGAAGACACATGTCTAAGGGTATTATTAAATCACAAGGCCAGCATTTGACTGAAGTTGACCCAGCTGCAATATGTTTGCTTTCATTCATTAAGAAACCCCATATGCATTCACATAAATCTGAAGTATTGAACAAAATTAGCCACACTCTAAAAAAAAAAATCGTCAGCAAGTTAAGGGGTTCTATTTAGAGCAAAGCAAGACAGACCTAGCTATATTTCAGATGTGTATGATCCTGCCTTAAAACTGGAACATTTAAATGGCCAGTGAGGTATAGCACAAATCCTCTCTTCCAACTTATGAAACACATGCAAGGTATCCTCCTCCTGATGCTCAGATAAATCCACACATAGGGCAGTGTTCCCCCAAACAGGGGAAGTTTTGCCAACCATGGGCCAGTAGGCAATGTCTCTGGAGATGCTCTGGATGTCACAGTTGGGGGTGCCACTGGCATCCGGTGGGTAGGGGCTGGGGATGCAGCTAAACAGCCTACAATGCAGGGGACAGCCTCCACAGCAAAGGACGATCTGTCCCCAAATGTCAACAGTGCTAAGGTTGAGAAACCCTGACAAATGGTTTAATCTTCCAAAGGTAAAGTCTGAACCAAAACGGCAATAACAATAATAACAACATATAAATGTCAAGAAAGGACAATAGGTCATGTAAAGTACGAACACAAGTATGAGAAGTTTCACCCCTGTCTAATAACTATGGTGCAAAATGAGGTTAGCATGAGAAATATATAATAAAATATAACTGGTTTTCCAATTGAACCTCAAGAGGGATACCAATTTCAATCAATATTTATAGTAATATGGACTTAGTTTTTCCTGATGCTAATTCTCACTAATAAGTAAAAAATTTCCTGAGGTATGAAGATAGAATATCATGTATGAATACCCCCAGCTTAATCTGGCAAGGGTTTATCATGGACATTTCAGGCTGATGGGAGGGAGGGAGGAAAGGATTAAAATAAGATGTAAACTGAAGAAAGTGTGGCTGTCCTGTTCATCTAGTTCAGAAAGAACAAATGCTTTTTCAAGACAGGGTAACTGAGACATGTATCAGGGCTCACGTTGTGTGTGTATCCATTTGCATCTGGCTCTGCGAGGTACCAGGAGCACCTGGGGTCCAGAAGCACCCAGAGGCTCCCAGGCCTTTTCCTCTTCATTAGCCAACAAGGTCATCATTAGGACGAGTACCCTCCTGGCCTATGCACCATTCCGGTTCTAAGGGAACTAAGTGCAGCAGAGGAAATGGGTCTGGAAAAAGGCTCCAGCTTGTTCGTGGCCACACTGATCATCAATCTGGGATCCACACTCCTACTACGCTAGTCTCTGGAGGCTGAACCCCAAATTCCCCCCATTCCAACTAGATTTCCATAAAAATGTGTTGCCAAGTTTACCAGATAAAAATACAGAACGCCCAGTTAACTTTGCATTTCAGGTAAACCAACAACATTTTTCTTTTTAGTAAAAGTACCTTCCATGCAATACTTTGGATATACTTTTACTAAAAACTTATTCCCTATTTATTTGAAATTCAAATTTAACTGGGTGTCCTACATCTTACCTGGCAACCCTACCTCAGAACTTTAGCATCCCGAGATGGAAAGCCCAGGGGTTCATTGGTTTCATTTTCCATGCCGCCCTTGATTTCGATACTTTAGCTGTGGCTGCTGGAGGAGGGAGAGAAGAGGCCCCACCTGTGCTCCGCAGATACAAGTGTCATGGTTTATTCACCATAAGCACAGAGGGTGAGGGAGATGGGCAGGGAAAAAGGCTTGTTAAGGATACTTGCCATGTGTGCTGTTGGGTTGTGCAGTGGCTATTTCTGAAACTTTGGTGACAGATCATCAATCCTTAAGTAGTCGAGGGGTACATTCTCCACTCCCCCTTTCTCATAACCACAGACTTCATCTTCTGTTTGCTAGGAAGCTGCTTTTCGCTTTCCTACTTTTAAAAATAGTTACTAAAGCTTGTCTTGAGAAAGAATTGTGAAAACTAAACGTAAACCAAGCAGACACACCACTGACTATCCTCCTAACGCAAGGTATTATCATGAATTCTGAGACATGCTTCTATACTGACTGACTTCATTAGACTCAAGAAAGATAAAACTGTTTCTAGACCACCAAGAAGATCAAAGCAAGAGATCAATAATAAGAATGGTGAAGGAAAAAACCCCATAAATGTTATGCTCTTAAAACCATATCTACAAGTACTGCCAAGTTAACATTTATGAAGTTCTTTTGATTCCAGAGGGACAGTGATAATAGCAAAACATTTTCCAAACAACCATACAGTGGTCTTTAGGCGTTTCCTCTTTGGGTCCTTTTCTATCAACTCAACAGAGATCCCTGCCGTTTTCTTTCACATTTGCATCCCCACATCCAGCTGGATGAGCATCGCACTGAGCAGAGGAAGTTAAAACTCCTACAGAAGAAACAGGCACAGATCCAAAAAGAAAAGGACCAGTTACAAGGTGAACACAGCAAAGCTATCCTTGCACGAAGCAAACTGGAGGGTCTGTGCCGGGAGCTGCAGAGACACAACAAGACACTGAAGGTATGTGTCACCGAGGCCCCACATAACACACCTTCTTGCATGCTTGGTAGGCACAGGCTTCTGCTACTTATGGTAAGGGTGTGAGTTTTAGAATCAGATACTAGCCCTGCCACTTGCTCACCTGTAACTTGCAATAAATTATTTTACCTCCCAAGCCTGTTACCTCATCCATAAAATGAGGATTATACCAACTTCGCTGCGTGGTCAGGGAAAAATTAAATGAGGCCACACGTGTAAGGTGCTCACATAGGACCTGATATGGAGCAGAACATTAGTAAAATGTGTGCCATTCCTCTTCCTTATGTTGAGTTTGTTTTGTTTTGTTTTTTAAGGTAGGCCTTAGTTCTACTCTTTAAAATACAAATTTATAAAAATTCAACATTTTTTGTACGATAATGAAATCTGCATGACATGAAATAAATTGACACAAAGCTAACTGACAGAATAAGGCAAGATTCAGAGCTAAAATGTCAATAGTCCTCTGAAAAAAGAAGCTACTCGAAAAAACAATGAAGCTCTTCAAGCTTAATTATTCAATCTAAAAATAATAGACTGATCACTTCAGTCAGTCTGCATGGGTTTCATTAATTACAGCGTAAGCCTCTAGCAGTGTGGTTAATTTGATTACACACAGACACTAGCTCCATCCAGTGAAGCAAGATGTAGGGCTCTATAAGATAATACTGCATGCATCCACAATCCCCTTTCCAGCTGAAGATCCTAAAGCTTTTGACAAACAAGAATTAATTAGATAGCAATATTCTTGTGAGACAGTTATTATTACATGTGTTTAAAAGAAGATACTTTAAGAAACAGAGAGATTAAGATCATCGCTAAGTTTTTACAATGGAGTTAGAAAGAAAAATAGAAGAAGATAATGGCTCCTCATATTCCAAAACTGTTTTCCGATATCTGGGAAATGAGAGGCCACTGTGATGAACTCTAACTCTCAAATTACGAGTTGTAGGGGATGGGCTTCTGGCATCTCTTTAATCATTGCACTGGGACAATCGAAACCCAGGTTATATGAGAAAGGGGTCATCATCCTCAACTTCAGATATGTAATCAAGTAATAGCACTCTGTGCTTACATAAATCTCCTGGCTTTCAGTAGTGTTGTATAGTAAGGAGATAAAAGTTAAATTTCCTTTAATGATGTGGATGGAATGATGTGGCTTGATCTCTTTGGACAGCATTCAAAGACAGAATGACGGAAGTGGCAGGAGATCCTGTAGCTATACCCACACACCCTCAGTAATGGCTTCCAGTTATGGAAATGGAATTAAGTAGCATTATTATGCCAGGACTTGTGCTGAATGCTTTTACATACACATTAGGTGTAATGTTCCATAAGTAAAAATTAGCTCTAGATCATTTATGTCTTTACTGAATTTTTGTCTTGTTGCTCTATCAATTGCTGAGGGATGGGTATAAAAAATCTCCTACTATAATTGTGAAATTGCCTACTTCTTTCTTTTAATTACATCAGTTTTTGACTATAGGAATCATCTTGTTCAAGCTATTCATATGTCTATATGTAAATTAATAATTTACTGATTCATTAAATAAACATATACTGAATACCCATGGATTGTGTCCCAGGCACAGCACAGGTTCTAAGATGCACAATGATGCTTGAAAAGTTTTCTTAGTTATTTCAGATTTTGCCCCTCAATTTTCTTTTCATTATTAATTTTCACTTTGAATTTTGTGCATGATAAAGAAAATTTTATCTCAGACATTGTCCAAATGATTGCATTTTCTTTACCAGTGGACTCAAATTTTATGATTGCAGTACATTTATTTTTCTCTCATTGAAAAACAATGTAATGTAAAATGCAAGACGCCATTCTGTGGGCCAGGATTGGGTGCTATGATGGTCTGACATGCGTTTAATGCCATATTAACAGCCATACCTTCTTTCTCTAGCCAGTGGCCAGTGAAAAACTCAGACTCGCTGGGTAGCATGGGGTGGTCCTTTCACTTACTCAATCATTCATGGATGGAATAGTTATAAATGCAAATGACATTCAGATCATGGAGTATAATTCTACGACTAGGAGGTTGTTGGCTTCTAAACTAATCGGGAACAATAAGGAGACAATCACTATCACATGTATATTCAACTGCTCTTAACAGACGCCAAAATCACTTTTAATGAAATACATATAGTAAGTGTTAGTATTCAAAGTTCAGGGAAATAACATCTCCGATAGTTAATTTCTTCAGATTAGGAAGTGTAGATTTCTTCTAAAATATCCCTAAGAAATTTCCACTCAATAACTGTTTATACCATGAATAAATTATGATTCTGATATCAGGAGTCATATTAGAGTTAGAAAATATGCAAATATTGTGAAGAAAGGGGATACGTAATGATATATTAAAATATTTCCAGAGCCTGTATTTTCAGCATCAACTTTTATTTTGATCACATTATTCTACTGTAATAATAACGATTTGCACAATTACCTCTGTTTCAATCAGCATTTCTTTTTAAAAATCCTGTTACATAATTTGATCATGGTAGGCAACTAAATGCAGTATAATTTTACTTGCCAACAATGAAGCAAGCTTTCATAATAACAATTAATCAAAACTAAAGGAATCCTAAAATGTCTGTTTCACTTGTCAGCAGTGTCTCTATCTTTGGTATGATGTAGCAAGATTAAGCCCTTTTATTTTAAAAGAATGAGAGGAATAAGTACAACGCAAATAATTCTCAATATTGATATGGGGGAAATTTGGGTACATTGTCAGCAGTTACCAATGAAGGGGGACTTCTGATTTAGGAGAAAAGAGAACAGAAATGATATAAAAGTTAATTTTCAAATCTTAAATGTTAACAAAGTAGAAGAGGGGAATATTAGATATTTCATTTTAGAGTTAAAGAAGATTTGAAACATAATATTGCTTTCAAATTCAAAATTTACACTGAACATTTCAATTACCCTATGTGACACAATGGATGATTGTTCCTTCAAAAAATATCCAGCACAGGGGACTTCCCTGGTGGCACAGTGGTTAGGAGTCCACCTGCCAACGCAGGGGACATGGGTTGAGCTCTGGTCTGGGAGGATGCCACATGCCGTGGAGCAAGTAAGCCCATGCACCAGAACTACTGAGCCTACACTCTGGAGCCCGCGAGCCACACTACTGAAGCCTGCGCGCCTGGAGCCTGTGCTCCGCAACAAGGGAGGCCACCACAAAGCCCATGCACCGCAACGAAAAGTGGCCCCCGCTCGCTGCAACTAGAGGGAGACCACGTGCAGCAACAGGGAGCCAACACCGCCAAAAATAAATACATAAATTTATATATATTAAAAAATATCCAGCATATTTTCTAAGATTTCCTTTTACATTCTTGAATTGCTGTAATTCATCTATGGTTATCTTAGTTTCCTTTTCAAGCTTTTTGATGAAAGTTTTTTTTTTTTAACTAAAAAAAATTTATATTGTGACCACTTATATTTAAAAAACTTGGGCAATACAATTATGTGATTAATATGCCATCATTTTTATAGAGGCATAAGATCTATTGTTCTTCTTTCTATACCAAACCAAAGGAACACGTGATATGTCCCATCAATCAGTAAAACCAAGTGGCCTTTTTTTCCAGGCTACAGCCAAGAGATCAGAACCTTAGGGCTGCATGTCTGTTAGAAATCCCTGCAGTTTATTCACTCAACAGGGGACCCGTTGTCTTTAAAACAAGCCTACTCATCACCAGCTATCAAATTCAAGGCCCTTGCTGCACCTGCTCTGAGTGACCCTGTATTCACAACTGAAACCTTTGCTCAAACATTTATTTTGGGGCTGAGCAATGTTACCTCTAGAGAGCTGAGGAAAAAACATCCTTCTTACCCTGCACACTAATCTCCTTTCATTGACCAAACCCTGAGTTCTGTAAACCCTGGTGCGTGTAAACCAGCATAACAAAAGAGTTTGCTTTCTATCCCCAGGAGGAAACCCTTCAGAGGGCACGTGAGGAAGAAGAGAAAAGGAAGGAGATCACAAGTCATTTCCAGAGCACCCTCACAGATATCCAGGCCCAGATCGAGCAGCAGAGTGAGCGAAATATGAAGCTCTGTCAGGAGAACACTGAGCTTGCAGAGAAACTAAAAAGCATCATTGATCAGTATGAGCTCAGAGAGGAGGTGAGAACCACATCAAACAACCTAGAAGCACTGCATATAAAACCGGATCTGGGTTGTGAAGGTGGGGAACCTGGTTAATGACAAAGTTATGGCCAGCCCTCTCGACTGATTAATATTTAGGATTGGATTTCTTTTACTAGCCAAAATAAAAACAGATGGTATTACAAAATACCTGGCTGAAAGTCATACAGGATTTCTTCAAAACTGGAATCACTGCAAAGCAAAGGTAACAAATAGAAAGTGGTGGGCCGTAAACACAGTTATTCCTGAAAATAATATTTCTCAGCCTTTTTGAAACTCTCTCTACAGAACCAAGAAATACCTCACACACTCCCTCTTAAGAAGTACTGTGTCATCTAAATTAAAAGTCTGCATTGTATACACCCCACAATCAAATAATATATAAAATATTACTATATAGTAATTATAGTAATAATGGCATTATTATTTATGCTTAGTTTGTGCCAGGCAATGTGCTAAGTATTATACTTTACATACAATATGTCATTTAATTGTCTCAACAATCTTATGCACCAGATGATAACATATTATCCACATTTTATAGATGGGAAGCAGAGGCTACGAGATTCAATCACTTATCCATAGACACAAAAGCCAGAGTTTTCAATCACTTATCCATAGACACAAAAGCCAAGACAACAAAACCAAAGAGTTTTGTTGTCAATGGTTTACATTAGGGGGACTATAAGGATCTTTTATTATTTCAAAATTAAACTTTAATATTCAATATGTTTTTAAGACTCCAGATGCCCCCTCAGTATTTTGATATATCATATCCCTTTTCCCATCCCACCCAAATTTTAAATATCTGCCTTAAAATGTAATATAACATAGTCAAAGTAGCCCTGTTGGCAACATGCTAAGGTTTTATCAAGAAAAAACCTGAGCCAATAGAAGGTGGTAATAGCAGTTAGGTAAATCAAGAACTCCTCACAGTAAGCCATGATGCCATGCTACCATTTTATCTTGTCACGAAGATCAATCCTGCTCCGAAGTGGAGGTCCAGGAGAAAACAAAAGGGAAGGAGCTAAAAAGAAAATGTCCATACTCTTCAGAGAGATCTCATATGGGAATGGCCTGGTAGACTAGTTGTATATTCCTAGGATTGGTTCTAGGTAAGGCCCAAGGATGGAATTCCACATGTCCTCTTGCCAATGGGACCTCCTAATGACCAAGAAATTCTCCACACTGAGGTAGAGTTGGAAGATTCTCTTCACCAAGGTAGTCAAGAGGTCAAAAGGCATGGAGGAGGCAGTAGCACATCTGCGTGTCAATTCACCTGTGACCCTCAGCCTTGTCTTGCCCACCAGAGAAACAGAGCTGATGTCAGGGGCTCCTGTTTCAGTCCCAGACCCAAGGCCACAGGCTGTCACCTCAGGGCTTCCTCACCACCCTTTGAGACAAGCAGGTAGAGGAGAATTCACCATGATAAACTGAATTAATGTTGTGATTAAAAGTGGCTTTATATTCACAGAAAGAGCCAAAATACCAAGTGATAGTGCTGTAGCCCTTGCAACATACATCATTGTCTGTGCTGCCTAGCATAATTACTAGTGCCATATCTAATAGTTACCAAATTTAGAAAAATGCTGTTCGGACCTTTTGGAGCTAGCATTGCTGAACTCTGGCACCTCCACCTTTTGCAGCCACTTTTGTGTAGTGCAAAATGCAGGGGACTCCACCAATTTATGACTTTCATATAAAACCGTAATTGATGCCAATGCATTTATTCCCCTTTTTTTAAAATCTTAAAACCCAGCGAACACGTGTTTAGGTCAACATTACTTTTTTTTTTTTACATTTTTTTCAGCACCAATAATAAGTCAAGCTGGATAACGTGCACTTTATTTTTCCTTAGCACCTGGACAAACTATTTAAGCACAGAGAACTGCAGCAGAAGCTGGTGGATGCAAAACTCGAGCAGGCGCAAGAAATGATGAAGGAAGCAGAGGAACGACACAAACGTGAAAAGGAATATGTACTTATCACCTGAGTCTGTGTGCTTGTCTGGTCTGCCTCGGGGTCAGAGGACCCCTGAGAGTGTTGTTCTTGACAACGGTCATAGAGCGCTAGACTGATGGAGAAAGAGCCTAAGCTTCCCTGGAGAATGAAATTGGCTAGCCCAGTAGGAAACACTGTACCTACGCTGTTTTTTTACCGAAAACAGTCGTGCATCCATTCACCAAACCTTTTTCAAACACCTTTCATGAGCTATGCACCCTTCTAGGTGCTGGGGTGTAGCGGTGACCAAGAAGGAGAAGGCCACACTCCAGCATGAATCAAACTGGGAAGAGACGCAATAAACGAGAAAACAAATAAGGAAGGATAATTGCAGATAATAGTAAGTGCTACCAGGGAAATAAGGAGGAACCTCGAATGGGGCAGAAAGAGAGGACCTACTTTAGACTGGGTGATCGGGAAGGCCTACCGAGAGGAGGACGCTTGAGCTGCGCCCTGCCTGGTAAGAGCGAGTCAGAGAGGAGGTCTCCAGCAGCAGTGTCTGCAGAAGAGACAAAGATCCTAACGCTGGAACCAGAGTGGCATCCTCCAGAAAGTGGAAAAGGTCAGGGTGGCAAGAGCAGGTTGACCCATGGGAGAAAATTTCAAAATAAAATTGTAGACGTAAACAGGGGCCAAATGGTATAGCTTTGTAAGCTTGAAATGTAGTTTGGATTTTATTCTAAATGTAATAGGAAAGTACTGGGTAGTTTTAGCAAAGGAAGTGACATGATCTGCTTTGCATCTGCAAAAGCTGAATTTGGCTCGTAGGTGGAGAGTGAACTAAAGAGGGACAAGAAAGCAAGAAGAGAGCTAGGCAGCAATCTGGGCAAGATCTGATGACGGCTTGGACTGGGGAGGTGGCAGTGGAGCGGGAGAGCTGGATGTGGATAAAAGTTATGTTTTTAATGTAAAACCAACAGGCAAGGCTTTGAACAGGAAGATGGTGACAGTGAGGAAAGGAAGGAGTCAAGGATGACTCCTGAGCTTTTGGTTTAAGAAACTGAGTGGTGGCTTTTACTGACATCTCATTAACCCCAAACACTCCAAAACAGATGAGAGAATTGAGGCTCAAAAAGGATATGTGACTTGTTTAAGGTCACACACTGCTAAGTGACCAAGATGTGTTGGTCACGTCTCCAGTGTATCTGTCCCCAGAGCCCAAGCTCTGTGATAGTACATCACACTCAGAGGTGTGTTTCAGAGGCATGAGTTAAAGCACGTGTCTGTTGCTGAGGAGAGAGAGATTTGACACAGTCAATGGACCAGTTGTTCAAATGTAGCCATTTAACAATTGATCACAAGCTCTGCATTTACCTAAAATCAGACAATAATCATTTCAATTTGTTAAAATAGCAGTTTTTTTAAAACTTCGGTTTTCAAACTTGGCAACAAAAGGATGAATTCTGGAGAACATAACCTGGTGGACGTTGCATAATTTCAAATCAGATGTCCATGTGCTCTTAATAAAAAGATTAATTTATTAAATCCATCTACAACCTAGCTTTCAAAGTAAGAAATAAAGCATTTATTTATTGTTCAGAATCCAAGAAAACGGATACTCCACTGTTGATGTAATTACTCTCAGGTAAAATATGCTTCCTACAGAATATCAGTACCTTTGGTATTTAATATACGAGGCATGACAGAGGAACACCTAGGCAAAGATTCACGTGAGGGAGACTGGGGGGCAGACACGGAGTGACTCAACCTTAGCAAGAAACTAGCATGCTGCCCTCTTTTCCTTCCCTGATTTAGCAAAACAGCAGGTACAAGTCAAAGAAAGGTAGTCCCCCTCAGTTCTTCAAAGCTAGCAGCTACCTTCCTGGGTTCCAGCTCTGACACTTCTTTTTGAAAGTGATGAAATATCAAGTCAGAGCTGCGGGGTAGGGGAGGGGCCGTTCTTCATTTCAAGAAGAACAGGCAGCCTCCTTCTTCCTTCTTCATCGGGAACCACCCATCACAACAGGGCCCCCGTGTGTCAAGCAGGGGCCGGCCGTGTACATGGCAGCCACACAGCTCAGATGGCCAGAGGGGGCGCTGCAGGTCTTCCACTCCGCAGCTGCCTCAGACCTCTCTTACAGTGAGTCAATTGCACTTCTATAGTAATTGATCCTCACTGCTCACTGGGAGGCATGGAGGGACATATACAGCCCCCTTTTACAAATGGAGAGGTCAAGACTAACTTGGATAAGAAAAAAGATGCCTCCAAGTTTTTACAAATAATGATTTTATTATTTTAGGTTCTGATAGCAAAAATGAACATTTTTTTTTACAACATGAATAAACAAAAAAAAATTATATCAGCCTATGTTGAAATAAAATAGAAACTTCTTAACTGACAGCCACCTGACTGACTAACCAGGTTATCCATGATGTTCACCGTTCTCTGGAAGCACGCTGACAGGTGCCCACAGCATGCTGAATCCTGGGGCTAGTTAGCCACTCTGGAATATCTACACGTGGTTGCCCATGTTCAGTAAGATAGAGCTTACTAAGAATCGGGTCTTTGCTCCCAAACCTTTTCTTCCCAGTTATCCTTGGTTTTGTATTATGTAAATCCACAGAATGATACATAAACTGATGAAATATGTGTTAAAAGAAAGAGTTGTTTCTAAAAAAAACTATGCTTAATGATTTGAAAGCCTAGATGTAGGCCAATAGCAAAACCACAATTGTCAACTTAGATGTGAGCAACTATAAAAGACTGGAAGAAAGTGGTAAAACTCTAGAGAATTATCCAATCAAGCTGCTTTACAAATATCTTAGGTCTTTAGGTTCTAGCAGTATTGTTTTAAAAAAATTATCAATCTTATATGCCATATTATAGATATGATTTTCGTAAAAACAAGCAAAAACCCTCCGAATTCCAATCAGAAGATACATACCCAAAACAAAGATCACAGCCCTACATCAAAACTGATAAATAAATGAACATACATCTTAAGTTAAAATAACATGTCTTACATATGTATGTGTCATTTTTACGCCTAAAACGACTTTTTCAGTTTAACCCATGAGTTCCAGTTCTGATCGTGTTTGACATGAGGGCCTTGGTTGTATCTGAAGGGCTGCCTTATAGAAGAGGGGTGAGACTTCTTTTGTAAACCTTATATAGGATTTGGAGTAACAGGTCAAATTTCTAACCTGGTGTTTCTCAAAGTATAATCCATGGACCACCAATATCCAAACCATCTTGGGTATTTGCTCTAAGTACAGATTCTAATCACATCCTATACTTCCTAACTTATTTTCTCTGAGAAGGACCTGCAGTTTAACATGCTCCTGAGGAGATTCTGATGCATACTATGGTGGAGAACAGTGGTCTAATATAAAGGAACAGTTGGGTTTAATATAAAGGATCAGTTGCTCACAACAATGCCCCAGGTGGGAATATTATGGAAATGTTCAAGCAGAGGCTGAATGACAGTTGGCCAGAATTGCTACAGACGGGTCCAGAATTTGGTGGGAGGTTGAATTTCGTGTGATTCATGCTTGAGTTGGAGACTTTTTTCCTCTTTTTTTTTTTTCCATTGGAATCATTTATTTTTAGTTGAGAATCAAACTTTTTAAACTAGTTGTCTTCTTAGCTTTCTTAGATTCTTTACAAAGTTCCCCCAAAATTACTTAAGAGGATTACTTAGCAAGTAATTAAGTTTACACACAAGTTACAACAAATGGTAATCTAAAAGATAAGATGACAGTCTTTCCATGCATTCTCTTCTCACAGTTGCTGAACCAGGCAGCAGAGTGGAAACTTCAGGCCAAAGTGCTGAAGGAACAAGAGACAGTCCTGCAGGCTCAGGTGAAGTAGGGGGACAATGCATGGGTGTGCCCTCCTTGCTGTGAACCAAAGTAGTCTGCAAGAGGCCTTCCGTGTGGGAGGGGAAGTGGGGACAGGAGTTGGAAATGAAGAATAACTTCTTATTTATTATTTTTAAGTAAAAATAAAAGTACAATATTATATCTAAGAAAAGTAAATGCTCTGCACCAACAACTTCTAGTCAAAAGGTCTGCTGACATATCAATACAAATGAGGGTCAACCAGAATAAGCTGGTGGCCAGGTCCTCGCCTACCTGTTCATATGTCCTCTCTCTCCTCCCCCATTAACCTGTCAAGGTAAGGGTAAAATGTAAACGGTCCAGATGCACCATCTATAATTGTCAAGACTGAAAATTTCCTTACTTGTTTGACATGATTTATAATAAAAGGAAGTTAGAAAAATAGAGTCAGCACCCACGTTTTTGTGCTATCAGAGGTTGGCCTGGTCAGTGGCACATGATTAGAGACGGCAGACGTCAGAAACCATTCTGATTTGGCTTCGTGATGTTATGTGTATGTTTTGATTAGACTATGGGAATTCGTATTTCAGGCTCAAAAATAAAGCCTCATGCAACAGCTGGCTCTGGAGGAAAGCCAGACCTGTCCATCGTTCTGGTGCCCTTTGGGGCTCTGTCCCTGCTGGCAAACGTTCCCTGTCAGGTTCCAGGAGAGCCATCCTGCCACAGGCCGGCCCACAGAGGGGCTCTAGCTCCCCTGCTGGGAGAAATGCCCAAGTGCTAAAGGGACTGTAAAATCTCACAGAGCAAATTCACAGAAAGCGAGAAAATCAGAAGCCTTCCAAACTGGGCAGCATTAATTTAAGATTTGAATAATTCACTTGTAAATGTTTATGTGCTGATGGCTGAATATTTGTTCATTGTGAAAAAAAATTCTTCACTGTATGAATGAAAAAATTCAATGAATACGTGTTCATTTTTCAAAAAGGAAAGTAGGAACAACAAGAAACTTAAAATCACTAATTATACCACTACACAGACAAAAACATAAATAACATTTTGATATCTAACCTTCCTAAAGCACACCTTTCCAATGTGTGTACAAAACGCAATGATGAATTGTTTCCCCCACTAATATATCGAAATAGTTTTAAAATATTAATGACATAGAAATACCAACCATAATATTTTTTCACTATTAATAGAATCGAAGGACTAAACTCTAAAGTTACAAACTCAAGGTCATCCTTTAGGCAGTCACGGAACACATCATATCATGGTGTGGGGTGGGTGGCAGGCAGTGGCAGTTTTCTAACCAGAGGCAGGCAGGGGGGAAAGGAGGTGTGACCTCACTGTCCAGTGATGGGGGTGCTGCTGGGGGGAGAGTCCAGAGAAGCAAGTCAGGGCTTCTGGCTCTATCTCTGTCCCATTCACAGCACAGAGCCTTGAGGGGTACAACAGGCAGTACTTGAAGCTATTCATTGTTCCATCTGTTATAAGCAATCTCTACTCCTCTATGCTAAATGAAGAATAGATTAATACCATTAGACTCTGGGCTAGAGAGTGACTCATTTGGCTGGTATCAGAATCTAGGTCTTTAATGACCTGTGAAATAACATAAAGGTGTGGTCCAATTTCCTACCTATACCCACTCAAGTTTGAAAAAGTATGACCCAGGGTTCTAGACTTGCCAGTGTTCCTCGTTCATCCCTGAATACTGGGTCGAACCCAGGGACCAGGGTCAGAGTCCTGGCTCTTCTACTGTGAAGCTGTCTGATTCTGTGCAGCTCACCTAAACCTCCCTGGACCTAAATTTCCTGGTCTGTAAAATAAGGATGTTGTAATGGATCAATGATCCCAAGCTGGAGTCCTCTGACCTCTGGGAGGCCCATTACTTTTCAGTATTTCCAAAACCTAACAGCACATAAGGCAGCAGCTACTATCTAAAATGTAGTTGTTTCTGACATTATATCAGCTTTTGCTTAGCAGCATGGATGGCAGTTATTCATATGTTTGATTAAGTTTATAGAAGGAAAATGAGTTAATGAACATGTAGTATATGCAGTTTGTTTTCAAGTTATGCACTCAAAACACTTAGCTCAGGGCTTCCCTGGTGGTACAGTGGTTAAGAATCCGCCTGCCAATGCAGGGGACACGGGTTCGAGCCCTGGTCTGGGAAGATCCCACATGCCACGGAGCAACTAAGCCCATGCACCACAACTACTGAGCCTGCACTCTAGAGCCCGTGAGCCACAACCACTGAGCCCGTGTGCTGTAACTACTGAAGCCCGCGCCTAGAGCCCGTGCTCCGCAACAAGAGAAGCCACTGCAATGAGAAGCCCGTGCATCGCAACAAAGAGTAGCCCCCACTCGCCACAACTAGAGAAAGCCCATGCATAGCAACAAAGACCCAACACAGCCAAAAATAAAAATAAATAAATTAACTAATTAAAAAAAAAAGAGTAGACACATTCAACAATTAAAAAAACAAAAAACACTTAGCTCAGTGCCTGCCCCCATAGTAAGCATAATTAATTCAACTAATATTTATTGAGCATCTAAGTGCTAGGCATGGTTCTAGATGTTAGAAATATAGTACTTAATAAGAGAATCAAAAATCCCTGCCTAATTAAACTCACAATCTAGTGATAAATATTAATTAAAATGCTAACAACTGATTAGTGTATGAGCTAATATTAGTATTATTTCATAGGTAAGGATCCACATAGTGATATATGAGACAAAAGAAGTCTTTATTTGAAAAAAAGTTTAAGAACCACTGGAAAAGATGATCTCAAAACATGTTCAGCTCTACTTTATGAATGTAGAGAATATCCAGAGCTGAAGAACTCAGATAAACTAGATAACCGTGCCTCCTCCATCACCTTGCTTTCCATGGCACATGGCTCTCTCTGTAAGGACCCTCCCTTGTCTATCTCTTTTGTCTTCAAGGCATTTTCAGAACTGCAATAATTCCTTAATCATCACGAAGAATAAGAGGCCCCAAATCCCTATGTGTAATAATGTTTAAATGAGCTCCTCTTGAAAAATATCAGCATTATATTTTAAATGTTTAAACCTTGAAAAACAAAGTCTATCACAGATGATCTTGCAAAGCACTCAAACACTTCCTTTGGTTTGACAATTAAAGGAGGTGGATGGTAGGAAGGAGAGGCCTTAGTCTCCATTTCTATGATCTGAGCAAAGGAAATATCAAGGATAGATTGTGTTTTCCTAGGCAGAAGTCACTTTTCAGTCATAAAACAACAGCTTGCCAATCTGGGGCATGATTCTCACTTAGGGAAGAGATGTCTAGCTTTCAATTATACAAACCAAGGCAATAGAGTAAATGTCAGAGATGATCAATGGGATGCAATTGTGGCTACAAATAGAGTGTTCATTGGATCGATAAGGATGAAGATGGTAGTAGATGTGGGAAGTCAGCAATACCAACACAACATAGCAGCACAGACACAAAATACTACCCCAGGGGAAAGATCAGTGAGTCAACTGTTAAAGATGGGTAATCATAGTCTTTAATCTCAGAAGGCCTCACCTTATCTATGTAAGATGAAAGGAGATTCCTCTGCAATTACTATTATAATTGGACTAGTTCCCAAACCAAATCTCCCAAGTTGGCTAAGACAATTCCTGGACACACTTCTGTTTCATATATGCTATGAATGTTTGTAATTACAATTTGTGCTCAGGTAAAAGAATGTGTATGCCGCTCCGCCCATTTAAAAGTGAAATGTCAGGGCAACTGTTGTTGTTACTAACCCTAGAATAGTTTGTTTCTATTTCTGCCTCTGGTAAAAATACTGAGGAAGACCTCTGGATGGTCCTTCCATGCGTCCCTGAAATACCAAAGTGAAAGAGGGAATATGACATATCAAACATGCATCATGTCAGCATAATAGTGAGAGGGAAAATGTGACCAAACACATATCCATAAAGTAAACAGGAAGTGTGCATTTTAGCTCATATCAATAAAGAGTGTCAGAGTTGGTTACTTGAGAAAAGTATAGTCCATACAGGTTTTGCCACCTATGACAAAGAGGTCAAATAGGAAGAAAAGCAGACTATTAAAAACAGTCACTAAAAGGAAGAAATAGAGAGCTATCGTTTAACAGGTGTAGAGTTTCAGTTTGCATGATGAAAAGTTCTGGAAATTGGGGTGCACAACAATGTGAATATACTTAACAATATTGAACTATATACTTTAAATGGTTAAGATGGCAAATCTTATGCGTATTTTATCCAATTTAAAAGATGAAAAGAGAGAAAAAGTTGATAGTCACTAGAAAAAAGCCAGAAGTGGTAATGAAGTGAGACACTACTCCTTAGAACTCTGGTATATCTGTCTTCTCCACACCACAAGAAAACGTGGGGAAGGGAAACAAAATCTACCCAATTTATACACCAAAAGAACATTTTGAGGGTGGGAGGGAGGGAGACGCAAGAGGGAAGGGATATGGGAACAGATGTATATGTATGACTAGTTCACTTTGTTATAAAGCAGAAACTAATAAAAAAAAAAAAAAGGAAAACAAGAATAAAAGAACATTTTGCCCAAAGAATGAGGAGAGAGCTGGCCAGGGTGGGTGTGGTTGCCCCCGTTGAGCCTGTCAAGGTTGCGCAGGTGAAATGGACCGCACACGTGCCCACTCCTTCCCTTCCTGTCTGCAGCCTACAACTAGAGGGCTGCAGGAGCGGGTCTGGGAGGACCAGCTCAGGAGACCATATCTGTGAACCCCCTGTACTTCTGCTGGAATTACTGAAAAGCTGGAAAAACAAAGAGGAGAAAGTACGGAAAAGAAGTGAACAGGAGGCTTGGCCAAAAAATACAAATGAATGGATTTTGTGATAGGTGAAGAGGATCAGCTGGGGGTAGCTGTCCCCACCTTACACCACTAGACCACGGGCAGTACAGGCAGCCAGTCCCACAGGAGTTTACCCTCAAATTGAGGGACCTGACCTATTCATGCACCCTGAAATCAATTCAGTGGATCTCAGCCAGTACTTTGGGAAAAAATGAAACAATTAAATAGACTATGTCAAGAGTGCATTGCACATAATGATCAAGTACAGTTGACACTTGAACAACATGAGTTTGAACTGTGCTGAATCTAATTACACGTCGATTTTTTTCAATCGTAAATACTATAGTACTGCAGTATCCAAGGTTGGTTGAATCTGCAGATGGGGAACCGCAGATATGAGCACCCGGGAGTACAGAGGGCTGACTATAAATTATACACAGATTTTGCACTTCACGGAGGATCAGTGTCCCTAACCCCCTGAGCTGTTCAAGGGTCAGCTGTATTGTCTTATGCACTATGTGTGTAAAACCCTAGGGTACCTTCCTGGCCATGAATTCCCTTCTGCCACTTTACCCTGTCTTTTAAAATCTGTATGCTAAAGAATCACGAGAAAAATTTTAGGCCACTAGAGTTACCTCAAGTTTTATCACATATCCACAGAGTTAATGATTGATTTCAAAATCATGGTCATCTGTTGTCTGACTTGGGA
This sequence comes from Hyperoodon ampullatus, assembly GCF_949752795.1. Lineage (NCBI taxonomy): Eukaryota > Metazoa > Chordata > Mammalia > Artiodactyla > Ziphiidae > Hyperoodon > Hyperoodon ampullatus. Next base: position 65,001,788 of record NC_136925.1, on the reverse strand, counting down.
AAATCTGTGTCCTATGAAAAGTTTTACGTTATTTTGTTGTTCTTGTGTACTGCAGTAAAACCTCTGCTATTCTGAATCATGTGAGAATGAGCCATTCTAGATAAGCAAATTTTCTTGGTTCTAGGGGTTGTTTGATTCCCACACTCCCTCTAACTCCCATCCCCAAGACTGGGAACTCCCCAACCTACTGGCTTTCGGTCAGTCACTCTTCTCTGCCTTTGAAAGGACAGTCTCACAAGTACCACCAGCCAGATGGCGCCCAACTGAGGACTTGAGGCTGTTCCAGACAGTCAAGAGTACCAAAGTCTCATTTGAAAATGGAAACCTTCCATGTTAGTAAACAAGAATCATCCATATTAAATCTCCACTCACTCAAAACGTGCTATCCTAAAATTATTTTCAAAAGCAAGATTTTATTATTGTATCACTGTCAGTAACAATCAAGTATTTATACACTCTCCTTCCCTATCCTGCCCTATTCCTACCCCAAATACAAGCCTCAGAATTAAGGATGTGGAGGTACAAAGCCTCTTCTCCATACTCCCAAGCTAACCCGTATGATGTTTTATTGGTGCAAATTAGAAAAAGGCATTTCTTCCTCAAGGCCCATTATTTCCATGTATAAAAAAATTGGTATAATAAACTGATTTTGTTGAAAAGGGACAATTAACTGCTGTTGGCTAGAACACTGTATTCATAAATACACAAAACCACAATGTCAAAAAGGGAAATGACAATTGCTTATAATAGCACAACCTGCATAATGGCAGCAACCCTAGTCCATGTCTGGCCCATACCTGTCTTCATTCGTGCTTCCTTCAAGACCAAGTTCAAGGCTCACCTTCTCCACAAAAACGTGGCTCAAATGATCACCTGCCACACTCACCTCCTTCTCTGATCAGTACTTAACTGACTTGGTACTTTGTATTCACTGTCCTATAATCAAGTTGTCTTTGGGATTATCTTCCTGTCAGGAGTGCAGGTCCCTCAAAAACAGGAACTACAGGTTAAATGCTTTTGTACACAGAGTCCGTGCTTATGTTCAGTGCTCAAAAAATGTTTGTTGGTAAAAGTTATAATGAAATGGTGATGACATATTTTATTATTTCATTTTTCTTTAAAGAAGTACTTCAATCACACTCACTGACCTGGGCTGATCTCGTAGTAAAAAGAATTGAACATATCACTAACATTGTATTAAAAATTACCTTAAATCATTTTTCTTCTCAAATAATAAACAATGACATGTTGTTTTGTTCTGGGAGCATTCTGAAAGCAGTCCTAAAACAGATCTACTCTTTCCCCTGTTTACAGCTTACTGTCTACTCCGGAAGGTTTGAAGAGTTTCAGAGCACACTGACAAAAAGCAATGAAGTGTTTGCCACCTTCAAACAGGAAATGGAGAAAGTGAGTAATGCTTATCCCCCACGAAATACTGACATCTTCTAGTTCGACAGGCAACACTCCTTTGGGTTCATTGTTCTCCTGCTAAGATATTTCAGTGCATTTCATGAAGTAATGAAACATTTATACATGCAAATGAGATTTGGACTGTATTTTTTTATTGGTAAGTATCTGGTGAATTAGTCTTAGGAAGAGTCTGAAAACACTAGGATACATTTTCACTCTGAGGAAGAATATTTTCTTTTTCTAGGCCATGGAGAGGTGTAAAAAGAAAAGAGCTGGAAATTTAATATTATGTTGTTTATACTGAAGTTAAAAACTAATCTTTTAAAGATTAAAAAAATTAATTTTCATACAAATATGCAAAAGCAGAATGTTAGAGTAGAAAATACCATTTCATAGGATCCTTCTCAGAAGAGAATATATGTAATAAGATATAATGGACAGGGCCTTGAATGAGGAGATGAAGTCTGGGTGTGTTTTTACTCATCAAGTAGCGGTGAACAATTCACTTAACTTCCCCCTTATCTATAAATTAAGAAACGATTTCCCTTGCCTACTTCACAAGATTGTGAAGTTCAAATAAGTTAATGTATTTTTAAGGGTCTTAAACTTTTTTAAAGTCCTTTACAAATATGAGGTGCTAATATTATTGTTGGGCATACTGTTTACATTTTGTTTAATTCAGTGTCTTCCCAAAATAAAATCAGCATCAGAATTGTGTTTCTGAACAGGCACTGGCATTAACCCTTTTTAAGTGTAGAAAGCATTCTTTGAAAAAATTTTCATAAACTAATATGATAAATTTCACAATTCATGAGCAAACTTAATGGGCCAACATTTGTTAAAAGTTACAGCTTTCTCACTCCACGATGGATCCATCCATTTAAAAAAAATTTTTTTAATTATAGAGTTTTAATTTGGAATAAATATTAGAGTAGGAAAATGCTGTTATTTATTGCAAAATTACATAGTTTTAAGATTGGAATAAATATTAAAGGAGGAGTTTTCTATCTGGAGTTCATTTATAGACTCTTAGCAGAATTAGCAAAAAAATTTGATATGCATATTGCATTTCTTTAGGTGTGGTCCCATGGATTTCATCAAATTCCTAAAGGGGCTGATGACTTTTAAAAGTTTAACTCAGTTAAGAAATGATCAAAATAAAAAAGCACTCAAGGCTCACGTAGCTTCTCTATAGGGCCCAGGGGCCAACTGCCTGGGCCCAGCCTCTAGCCTCCAAGCAGACCTGCCTCAGGCAGGTTAGCATGAAGCAGCCAGTGCCCAGGTGTGGTTCATCCAGGGTAACTGCACCTGAACACACGCCTTGTTCTTCACTTCAGGCAAGCAGAGAGGAGATCCTATAACCAGGAACGTGAGTAGTTTCAGGTCTGAAAAAGCCAGGCTGCATTTTGTTAACTTCTGGATGCCCTACACCCAGCCCCGGCCTGGCAACCAGCATGCACTCTGCACATGTTGCATTAAATGAAATAACTCCAGCCCTACTCTTCTGCTAACTCACCTGAATACTCCTCCACCTCTCTGAACCTTAGTTTCCCCGTTTATAAAATGCAGGTGAAAACAGAACCCTCCTTGGGGGACTGTCTCAAGGATGAAAGCAATAACGCATGTAATCACATTCTGTGAATCCTACTGCACTCTACAAATGTGAAGGCTGAGAAAGCAGAAAGTTGCCTTTGTGTGGCTACTTCTCAGATGTGCCCAGATATTATCAACATTTTAACATCTGAAAAGCCAGGCTGACTTTCTCACTAATAGTCTTCCATTCAGTACAGTAAATAATCTAAATTTCAAGCTTATTCTTGGAACTCAATAAGGCTATTTTTATTTTAAACAAAAGAAAAAGCAATGACAAAACAGAAAGGCCTTAAGCAGTTTTCCCGTCTCCTTAATTGGCTCTGGTGCAAGTAAGCTTGTTCACCACTGACCGAGATGATTCAAAAATAAATCATGAGTCTCCACTCAGTCATCATTTCTTGACACTGAATTTTTGCTTGCTTCAGCAGCTAGTAACGAAAGGACTTTTCTTGAAGTCACATACGGAACTGATAGTTTCTTTGATATATTAACTCTTCAGAATGAACATTAAAACACTCATTTTTGTAGACCACTAAGAAAATGAAGAAGCTGGAAAAGGACACAGCCACGTGGAAAGCTCGGTTTGAGAATTGTAACAAAGCTCTGTTGGACATGATTGAAGAGGTGAGGAAGTTTTTCCCCTTGTTCACCTTCCCTTGTCTGGTCAATATATTTATACTCAGAAAATAATTATGGTCTAATACCACAAAATAATTACTTTTGAAAAAGAGCTGAATTTTTCTGGGATGTGGTATATGATATTGTAGTAAAAATAATTAGAGCAAACGTCCATTTAGTAATTTAGTCTCAGGTCCAGACTCATAAAGAGTGTTGTGACCCTAAGTCACACGCCTACTTGTTGATTCCAAAGCTGTCCCCAAAGCAGCACCACACCTGCTGGACTGTGAATTCCTTAAAGGCAGGATGAGTGTTTTACCTGTCCTTGAATTTCCCTGGTGCCTGACACATTACAGGCGCAGAATAAATTAATTAGTTGATCTGAACATAACTGAGAGAAGACACTAGCCCAAGCACCCAGGGTATGTGCTATTTTATAGACAGATACGGAGATATATTGTTTAATTCCTCCAACAGGCATTTAAATACTGATATTACATCAGGCTCTGGAGATTCTGAGACCATAAAGGCAAAGATAACATGGTCCTTAACCTGAGAGGCAGGGCTTTCCGGTGAAGCCCTCTCCACGTAAAGAAGTGGAAAAAGAAAAGTCTTAAAAGGTACAGAGTAGCACAAAGGTGGGGCTTAAGGAGTAAGATGATTTCATGCACAAACACACCAACATTTCTAGAGAAAAGGAGAACTGAACAGTTCAAGCAGCATCATGAATGAGTGTGTGGTGAGTTTCTCTGGATATAATTACTGTTCTAACAATTCATCCCAAATTGCAACCAATTCCAAAGAGATGTGCTTATTATTCATAAACATAAATCAAACAGTTGCTGGATTAGCATAGAGCAGTTTATCTACAGAACAGATAAGGCATTGCTGGTGGCCAAGACCCAGTCCATCTCAATCATTTTGCCATAAACTTCTACTTATGCCTTCTAAGTCTTAGAAGCAGAAAATTCATCTATTATAAGATTTTTAAAGCCCTAGACTGAAGCAGAGAGAAGCTTTGCTATCTCTCTTTTCTAAAGAAAAGAATACGTGGCTTAAAATTCTACCAGTCTCCAACACAGTACAAAACTAGAAGTGATGTCCCTGACCAAGTATCTGTCCAGCCACCACCCTGTGGTCAGAGCCTAACAGACAAATTCCTGGACAAATGGTTTTGCTTCTCTCCATAGAGCATCCTGGCAATTTGGCTTTTCAAGTCGTTTTATGTGTGTGTGTGTGTCTGTTTAAATCACAGAAAGCATTGAGAGCTAAAGAATATGAGTGCTTCGTGATGAAAATTGGAAGGCTGGAGAACCTCTGCCGAGCTTTACAAGAGGAGAGAAACGAACTCTATAAAAAAATTAGAGAAACAAAAATGCCTGAAAAGGATGACCAAGGTCAGCTCACCTCTGACGACGACGAGCCAGAGTCAAGTACCTCCGTGGGTGAAGAGGCTGATGCGGAGGAAGCCAACGTTGTTCACAATGCTGTGCAAAATCTGGCCGCAGCCTTCATGGTCATTCATCGTCCAGAGTCAACCCTCGAGGCGTCCAAAGGAATCCAAACAGAAGTCAGCAGTCCTCAAGGGGGCGGCGGCACGGCTCTCACGGGGCTGGAACAAGCCCCTCTGAGCCCAGCATGCCATTCAGGGAGTCCCCTGCAACCCCCAAGTTCTCAGGCTGAGGCGGAGGGAGGCAACGAGGCAGAACCTCCCCTCAGATCAGGGTCAGGAGCACAGGCCCAAGGCAATGGTCCCCCTGCTGGACCACAGGCTGATCCGCAGCCCCGGAAGCCAGAGGCAGCAGAAGCGTTTCTACGGGAGATGGAGGCCAACGCGCAGCCCCGGAAGCCAGAGGCAGCATTTTCCAGCCAGGCCGCGGAGCCCCCGGCAGAAGCGTTTCTACGGGAGATGGAGGCCAACGCGCAGCCCCGGAAGCCAGAGGCAGCATTTTCCAGCCAGGCCCCGGAGCCCCCGGCAGAAGCGTTTCTACGGGAGATGGAGGCCAACGCGCAGCCCCGGAAGCCAGAGGCAGCAGCTTCCGGCCAGGCCCCGGAGCCTGAGGCAGAGGCCTTTCTATGGGTGATGGAGGCTGACGGTCGTGCCACGCTGCCTGCAGCGGGAGAGCACGTGCCAGCTGGGGAGTCTAGATATGAGCCCAGGAGGCAGCCCCCAGCAGCAGCAGCAGAAGGGCTGCCAGGAGGGGCCTCAGCTGGGCCCCCGCTGCCCGAAGTGGCCGACACCAATCTGGAAGGAGTCGACTAAGCCTCCTCTGCCTTCTAAGGCTGTTCTTCCCGACTTTCCATCGTCCTAACAGATTGTCTCCTGAAAGAGGCATTAAGGGCTGGGGACGTCTAATGGAAGAGACTTATTTAGAATCAAGACATTTTAATATGTTATGCGGAGTACCTTCAGCCTTTGCTATTTGTTCTCAATTTATAACTGATTTGGAGCTTTTCTATTTAACACTGATAGGATAATTTTCTCAAATGGCAACAAAACATATGAGTAGCAAATTTATATTAATTTGCCATTAATATGGTACTTAATTCAATTTCTTAATCAACAGTAAAATTTGGTGTTTAAAGACTCCCATCACAGTATATAAATACTGAAAATGTGATGCATTATTTATTTCCATAGAGTTTAATAAGTGCCATAGTAAGTAATGGATGACCAGGTTCCATTTAAACATTATATACATTGTGTGTGTGTGTATATATATATGTATGAATATATACATATATGTGCTTATGCACTTATATATACATGTATATTTTATACACATGTATGCAAATATATATTACACATACATTTCTATCATCTCTTTTTGGCTTTCTCTCATGCAGAATATTTAGATGCTTATCAAAAAAATTATCTCTTACTTGCACCTGGGAGTACAGTAGACTAATGCTCTGTGAATTAGAAATAGGTTCAGAACACAAATATTAGGCTACATAATGTTGGGTAAAAATAAGTAACCCAATGGTAGGTCAATAAACTCAACCAATGGATTAAATGACAGAACAGCATTGGGTTAGATTGCAAGGTTATACAGAGCACATAGACACAAAGATGGCCAAAAGAGGCCCTAAAAAATGGGGGAACAATCACAGCAGTAGACTGCTCACCTCTTGCAGCTGCTTCTCCTACACAACTCGGCCCCTTGCCTTGCAACACCCTCATGTGGTGAAGCAGCCCACTCACGGCTTCCTGCAAGGAAAGGGTTGGAAGTGGGAAAGGGAGGTGGGGATAGAGGAATTGAGCGCCCTCAGGCTGAGAGTCTGTGCTCTGGTACCCCGGCTTTTGAGCTAGAGGTCTGGAGAGAGCATATTCACCTGGCCCTGCCAACTCTTCAGTTGCCTCCCTGTTGTCTACCACTCTCTCCCGAGGGTTTCCTCACCACCTCCTGCTGTCACTGCCCTAGTTAGTCTATATTCTCAAACTTCTGCTCCTTCTTTCCAACCCTCTCCTTGGCAGCAGGAAATTACATTCAGCCCTCATCTCAATTATGGCTTAGTAAAAGCTATTATTTTTCCAAAACAAATCCACACAGGGTTTAAATATGAGTGATGAGGCTTGCAAACCAACACATTTTCTGCTTTGATGAATTCTGTACAGCCAGAAGTTCAAAGCAAAAGACAAGTGGGTCCCTACTCAAAATGACTTGAAAAATAGGTGAGGATTTAGGAGACGCAAAAGCTAGAAACACCTGGGGTTGTCTACATGAGTATTACATTATTATTGCGTGACAAGAACCTCTAATAATACTGACAGCATGAATTACTCTATCTAGAGTAAAGAGAGACTGCAACAAAGAAACAGGAGGGAAGAGAGGGAGGGAGGGAAAAAACAGATCTAACCCAACCCTACCTTAAAAGTTGAACTCAAGTAGAAAAATGGTTAAAAGCAAGATTCTCTACTACTCATCCAAGAAATCATTTTTCAGTGTTGCATGTGGCTGTCTGCTAAAGCACACAAAGTGCTTGTAGGCAGCAACCATATGCTATAAGAATTATAAACTACATAATATTTGTTTGAAGCAGACAGTGAGGGTAGTAACAAAATGCTAGTCAGGAAAAAAAAATCAGGAAAAAGGCATATGCTATTTGAGAACCCATGTATTTTTAAAGGCTTAAAATTTTATAACCACAGGGTATCCAGCCAAATTCAACATTAACTGAAAATCTTAGCTATTTAAACATTCATTTAATTCAGAGCCAAATATGCACTACAACAATCCAGGAGGGTCTCCTTTCCCATTATTTACAGAGGCTGAACTTCCAAGAATGGGGTAAGATTAGATAATCATAGTAAAGTCTCACTCTGAATGTTCAGCAAGAGAAACAGGCAGGAGACGAGCTGAAATCCAGTAAATCAAGTATTCTAATAAATATTCTAAAAAGTTCATTTTTTTTAATCCAAAAGCTTTCATAGCAACACGTTACTCACTATGGTGTATATCTTGGGCAGATTTTCAGATACAATAACTTGCCTGAAATTTGCAAGGCTTAATATAGGCTTTGGAAGAATTATTTTAATATTCAAAGAATGTTTTATTATAGTCCTTTGGCCTTACTAATTATAACAATAACTCATAAGGCCCAAAAGAGTAAGGAATTTCTGTTCTTTATCAAGGTCATATAACTATTTCTAGAGATGCCAAGTCTACTTTCCAGAAACACTGAAGTTATTGGTGTTTTCTAAATTAAATAACTATAATTTATGTATTTACTAAAAAGGCGCTTCTCTTCCCAAATGCTCCAGTAGTGGTTTTATTTTAAATTTTTTCACTTATATTTATTTTTACTTATGTTACTTCTATGTTTCAACAATACCTAACAAAGTTTGTGGTTATATTCTCTTGGTTGAATTTTTGGTCTATGAGTAGAATGTACATGGAATGAACACTTTGAAAATCTTGGTGTGGGTGTGTGCGCACGCGTGTGCTTGGTGAGAGAAAAGAGGGAAGGAGGAAGGGAGAGAGAGAGAGAATGTGACGGCCCAGGCCTAATGAGAGAGCAGAACCCAGGCTCCTTGGCCTGGCCATCCGCTGCTGCAGACCTATCACACTTCAGTTCCAGTCTCCCGTGAGACCATGTTTCCACAAACTTCTCTGGCATGTGCCCTCTCAGAAATATTCTGAGGAGTAAGGGAGGGAGTGTAGAAGGTGTCAGCTTATTTTCCTTTCTCTACCTGCTTCAAGACTTTTCTCTAACAAGACCGGAAGAGGCCCACTGTTCTGCCTTTTGCTTATTCCCTCTCCCCAACCCATCTTGATCCGGGAGGAGCTTCTGGAACGCAGCATTTCCTAGCATGCTTGGAGAAGAGGGTTGCTTAGCTAGAATGAAAAAAAAGAAGATTAAACCTTGCTTTTTTCATATGGTATAGATACACATTTTTTAAATAGCTCTTTTTTTAAAAAAAATAATGAAAGTATTATGTGTTTGTTGCAAAACTGAAGCTGCTTTTCAATAAGACTAAGAGATAGCGAGGAGAGAGATCATTTCAGGAAAATTTCCTTAGCCCCTGCTCTAACCAGTAGTTAAATCCAGTATTTAGAAAAAGTGAAAGTAATTAAAATGTAAAGGATTCACTAAAAGAAGATATGAAATAAAAATGATAACTCCGGTCTCTAAAATTTGTTCCCATCATAAACTGGCAAGTGGGATTTAGGAAGTAAGTAGGCAAGTAGAGTTTATAGGTTAAATTTTCACAAGGCTTAACTAATTTCCGTTTCTGAAACTGAAAATTAAAGTTATCATTAGATCAACCATGAGAGCATTCCGTGAGAATAGAAACATTCATAAGTGATAGCAATAAAGGTTTTCCTCAATACTGTTCAGTTGTATCCTCAATACCTGAGGTCGAGTCTGCTTGGTGGTATTCCCTGATAGAATTTCCACAAATGCTAGTTACTGATGCACATGTGTGTGAATGTACACACACACATGCACACAACACACATGTATAAAATTTGACATAGATTTAATTCTGTTCCTATAGGTGAGTCTTTACACCGGTATTTTCAAAGGATACCTACTATCATGTTTCCTGACAAGGGCAAAGTATAAAAAGGGATCATTTTCTTCATGAATAAGGATATTTGACAGAAACATTTAACTAGCAAAAGAAGCCTACAAATTCATTAATCCATGGCAAAAAAACTATTCACAGAAGCTGTTTCACTCTAGCAGGACATAAGAAACAAGATAAATCACTTCAGCAGGACAATCAACCTTGGCAAAATCTGAATGCAAGTCCTTCCTGCTGGATATTAGAGCCTCAGACTTTCTGTTAACATAGACGTTGATCCCATTTAATTAATTTATTTATTTGCAATATATGCAAATATTTTTGAATGAATGAATGAACTGTTTATTATATTTAAAATTTTTTTACTCTTTTTTAACCCCAAATTAATTTTTTAATTAAATCCACTTTTTAAAATTTTTATACAGTTTTTAAAGGTTACTTTCCATTTACAGTTATTATAAAATATTGGCTATATTTTATATTTTAACTTTGAATTTTTAAAAGTGGCATATCATAATGTTCAATTACCTCATATCATAATTAAAAGATACCTAGGTGTCAGATTCATTATTTCAGAACTGACAGTCAATGGATGACATAACAAATAACACAAAACCACCATAACAAGAAAAGCAAGAAGACATAGGTTAAGAGAGGGGAAGAAAGAAGGAGAGAGAGCTATTATATAAAAGAAAAAATAAAAAGATGAAACTTTAAGACTATTAAGAGCAATAAAGGAAGTGGCACATCAATTGGTGGTCCCTTCTGTGAAAGCAGGATTATAATGAAGGGCAAGAACCATAATGACATTCACACACCTCCACACTGTAATGTCAACTTGGGGAAATTTTTACAAACATGTTTCTCAGTGTTGTTGTTTTATTGTCTTCCTTCTTGGTGCCTTTCTTTTAAAATAATAAATGTGGTCTTTTTAGTATTAAAATACTACAATTATAGAACATTTAGAAAATAGAGAAAGGAGAAGATTTACCCAATACTCTATCACCCTAACAACCACTGTCAGCATTCGCTATATAATAGTGTATTTTATTTTATTATAAATTTATTTTATTTATTTATTTATTTATTTTTGGCTGCGTTGGGTCTTCGTTGCTGCGTGCAGGCTTTTTCTAGTTGCGGCGAGCGGGGGCCACTCTTCATTGCAGTGCGTGGGCTTCTCATCATGGTGGCTTCTCTTGTTGGGGAGCACAGGCTCTAGGCATGAGGGTTTTAGTAGTTGTGGTGCACCAGCTCAGTAGTTGTGGCTCACGGGCCTAGTTGCTCCGTGGCATGTGGGATCCTCCCAGACCAGGGCTCGAACCCGTGTCCCCTGCATTAGCAGGCAGATTCTCAACCACTGCGCCACCAGGGAAGCCCAAATTACCTATCTTTTTTATTTAACGTTGTGTTAGTTTGTCTTTGGGGGAGGGTGCAGTAGTTCAAGTGAGAGTAATAGCTGTTAATAGCTGCCAGCTTTGTGCGTTCACACTGTGTATTCAAATTTTATATGCTTACATGGAAGCATATTATACTATTTTTAGAATAAGCATGACTGTGCAAATACAGATACACAGCACACTTATATGTTGTTTGAAAAAGTTATGCCATGCAATGCACTTAAACGTTCCACCACACATATACAAATTTCCAAGTAAACCTACTGGACATGGGCTAGAGTAAGACGTCTAAACTTAACACAGCTCAAAAAATTATATAAATATCAAAAACCAACTCTAGAGAAATACAAATGCCTTAAATAACAAAACAAAAAAAAGTCCAACTCCAGTTTATGAAGTGACAGGAAACATATGATAATACCATAAATCATTACATTGGCTAAATAAAGGTCAATGATCTAAAACAAATCTAATCTCTTTAAAGTTAATGAGACAGTTAGTGGCTTTGTTGCTCTAATGAAATGATGGTCACCATCACTAGCTATAGCATATCTATTAAGTAGGGCCAGGCTAAAAACTGCTGTGACCTGAGATTGCTCTAATAACTACCAGGCAGATGCAACCAACCATGGAATATTCAGGGATCCCATATACTAAGAAAGTCAGAGTTGAAATTTATAGAAATAGTACAACAGGGATGCTTTCATCACATCTAAAGTCACAAGGTTAAACATATGTCAGATTGGAGGACTAGCAGGGTGATAGTATAAGCAAGATTTATTAGAATACAGCTAATGCTCTACCCAAACCAGTATAATTCCTCATAGACTATTGTAATATAGTGTATATTATATGTTAAGACTTGTTTTCTTAATAGTCTTATCAAGAAGTTATTCCCTGGAATAAAATCAGTCAAGTCCAAAGTGAAAAGTGTAGGATAGCACTGGTCCAGGAATCAGGCTGTTGAGTCCCTTGTCCCTGTTCTGCTACCGACCAGCAGGGTGACTTTGGAGAAATCACTTAATATCTCTGGGCCTCAGTTCACTCATCTATAAAATGACAGCCTTGGATTAGATGAGCTCTAAGTTTCTGACAGCTCCGAATAAATTCTCAAAAGACTTAGGAAGTTATGTGGGTTTTCTACTCTCCAGAGAGGGTTTTAGTATAAGAGATCTGCATATCACCTTGGGCATGTCTGTTAGAAGTTAGGCAAGGGGAAAGAGACAAGAAATTACTCTAATAAAAAGTTGTTTTTAATTTTAAAATTTAGACAAAGAAAAGGTTAATGGGTAAATCACAAATTCTTTGATTTTTCTCAATAAATATTGAAGTCTTTCTATGTGTGAGGTTTTGTGATCACCCCTGGTCAGAGCACCAGTCAGAGCTCCCAGTCAGAGCACCTGGTCATCTGACTCAGGCCTGAGTGTCCCTCCCACTACTTGTCTCACAAATTTCAGCAGCCAAACAGCAGGAAGGAAACTTCTGGGAGCATTTTTATTACAAATGCTACCCAGATCTCCAGGTGAGAAAGTGTGTGCTCCTGGTAGAGAAGGAAGGTTATATGAAATGTGTGTGTATGTATAATGTGTGTGAGTGCGTACCTGAATGTGAGGGCATGTATGAGGATGCATGTGCAACATGTATCAGTGTATGTGTGTAGTTTTGTGCAGGTGTATGGTATGAATGTAGTTCTATGTGAATGTTTATAATTGTATGTGACTATATTTCTGCATAATAAGTTGACGTGAGCCTACATAAGTGTGTGGCTGTGTGAGAGTTTCTGGCGTGTGCAAGTTAATGGTGTGTGCACGATGAGGCTGGGAACGGAAAAGCTGAAATACTATAGATGAGGTTTTAGGCATGTAGCTAGCTTGTTTTTCATAGGATCATGTCTTGTTGCAGACTTCTGTTTGCACAGCTAATCCTTTTTTTGCTTGCAGTGTCACAGGGCTCATTCTTTTTTGGCTGACAATCTGCCTCTGAACAAACATGCAGGTGGGTGAGGCTGTAAGTGGTAGTGGCAGCTATTCATGAAATACGTGCATACACCACCAGCCCAAGGTGACGGCCACCACTGACTCACAAGTCCCATCCTCAGGCAAGGCTATGGGTATGTCTGGGGAAATTCACAAAGACCAGCCATAGCTTGAGCAAGGGACATAAGCAGTGGCAGCAGAAAGGCTAACTTTATTCTGGTCTTTCTACATGCAAAAGAAATTTCTCACATGGTCACTGTTTCTAACAAAGGCGGCATCCTTGGAGGCAGAGTTATAATCTCCACTACCAACCCCCTGAATATCAAGAATGTTTCTCTGAACTAAAAGCCAAGATCGTGCCCAATCTATTTATGCTTTAATCAGTGAGTCAGAGGGTAGAAAACCAGAGTTGATTGCAGAAGCTAGCAGCCAGTCAGTCGTGCCCGTGACTCATCCTTTGCGCAGAGAGATTTTTTTGCTCTGATACAATTCATATCCCAAAAATATCTAGTATTGATGAGCTGTGCTGTCATAGCTAGACCATCTGGCTGCTCCCTTGTCAGTCATTAGAAAACTGATCCAGAAGTCCTCCAATTCAGTCTGGGAGTAATTTAAAGCAATGCCCAAAGGAAGGAGAGTGAGAGTTTTTAAAACAAATTAATTGACTACCATACAAGTTAACTGATGATCTTCAAAAGTTAAAGGGAACAAAACAACTAACCATAAATAAAATTAAAAGACAAGAACAGAATGGGAGGGCTTCCCTGGTGGCACAGTGGTTGAGAGTCCGCCTGCCGATGCAGGAGACATGGGTTCGTGCCCCGGTCCGGGAAGATCCCACGTGCCACGGAGCAGCTGGGCCCGTGAGCCATGGCCGCTGAGCCTGTGCATCCGGAGCCTGTGCTCCGCAATGGGAGAGGCCACAACAGTGAGAGGCCCGCGTACCGCAAAAAAAAAAAAAAAAAAAAAAAGAACAGAATGGGAGAAGATAGTCACAATAAATACAACAAAGCATTAATATCCAAAATACAAAAAGAAAAAAAAAACAAATACAAACAGAAATCATACAAAGCAATAAGACAGACAACTCAGAAGAACGTGGGAGAGACAGTAGGAGCACCCCACCCAGGCACCAGCGATGAGGGAGAGGGGGCATTGTCTATAGAGAATTTTAAAATGGTAATAAGACCAACTGCAAGCCAGTCTTCTTTTCATCATCATCATGCACAGCAATCCTGAACAGCATCAGTGGTAAAATTGTCCTCCCTGGCAGAGATGATCACTCTTGCTGTGTGCCCCATCCCCCATTTGTACACCACTGGCATGGAATAGGATGGGCAGTTCATAGAAGAAGAAATGAAAATGACCGAAACGCATCAGGCCAATAAAAAGTAAAACAATGAGATGCTAGCACTTTTGCTCATTAGACTGACAAAAATTTCAATATTGATAATATCAAATATTAGCAAGGATGAAGCAAACCAATAGTCATAACGTGTGGGTACAGTATTGGGTGTCTGTCTTTTTCTTGTCCATTTGGGCATTTTGGCAGTGTGCATTACACTTTTTCTAATGTGCAAAAGTAAAAATTATTTAGCAAAGAGCGGACACATGGCTCTTGCCTGCCCGCATCCTTTCTTTGGAGGAAGCACTGTGTCCTGGATACATAGAGTCTAGATGGGGCCATCAAGCACAGACCCTTAGCCGCCCTCACCCATCCTAGCCTCCGGGGCAGCCTGAAGCAGCATCACGCTCCATATGGTATTTAGTTCACAGACAGCAGCAGCTCCAGGATTTCCAAAGAGGAGGGGGTTCAATCTGCTGTAAAGAGGGGCGGGAGGCTACTTGACATGTCATGAAGTTGCATTTGCTTCACGGCAAGCACACTGTTTTTACTCTTCTGTTATCTTGGGGTTTGTGGGCACTGAAGTCCCTTGAATTCAGTGTGCCTAAGTTTACCCAGAAGGGCCCAGTGAAATCTACTTCTTGGTTCTTTCTGCTGGAATTCTGTCTACCGCGTGAAGATAGTCTTCGTGCAGAATAGTGTCAAGAGGAAGGGACTGAGGGGCTTCCCTGGTGGCACAGTGATTGAGAGTCCGCCTGCCGATGCAGGGGACACAGGTTCGTGCCCCGGTCCGGGAAGATCCCACATGCTGCGGAGCAGCTGGGCCCGTGAGCCATGGCCACTGGGCCTGCATGTCCGGAGCCTGTGCTCCGCAACGGGAGAGGCCGCAGCAGTGAGAGGCCCACATACCGCAAAAAAATAAAAAGAGGAAGGGAGTGGAGTTGCAAGATGAGAGAACAGACGTAATCCTGATAACCACATTTGAGCCCCTGAATCCAGTTGGCCTTTACAGATCAAACATTTCCCTTTTTGTTTAAGAGGGTGTGAGTCAGGTTGCTGCCCATCTGCATTCAGAGAGCCCTGGGAAAGAAGGATGAGGAGAAAGCTGAAATAATTGAAGTGCAGCACACCAAAAAGAAGAGTTTACAATGATAATCATTGAACTGACATCAAAATGTTTTAAAAATCTCATTTTTCTCTTTAATTTCTCAACATATCTTTAAAATCCATTTATTGCAAAAATACTGAATTAATACAACGAGAATTCTTTCGTGTAAACTACCACCCAGGTCAACAAATAAAACATAGCCGAGTGTCCTAGAAGTTCCCTCACCTCCACACCTCCAGAGGGAGCAACCTTCCTGATGTACAGCAACAGGGATTTGTTTTACTTCTGTGTGTATATATGTATATGTATGCTGTTGTTGTTGTTTGGGTTTTTTACTTTATAAAAGTATTCTTCTGTGTCTGTCTTCTTTTGTTCAAAACTATACATGTGAGATTCATCCATGTTACACATCCATGATTGTAGGAGTAGTTCATTCATTTTCACTGTCATACAGTAATCTATTATATGACTATTCCACAATTTATTTATCCATTCTAATGCTGGCTGACATTTAAATTGTTTCCAATTATTGGCTGCTACAAATAACTTTGCTGTGACATTTCCTAACTATATACTTAGGAGAGGAATTGTTGGGTTATATGGCATGTGCCTCTTCAGCTATAGGAGATACTACCAAATCGTTTTCCAAAGAGATTGTACCGATTATTTCAACAACCAGTGTATGAGAGCTGCCGTTGCTCCATGTCCTCCTCTTGGTATCATCAGGCAGTTTAATTTTAGCCATTTGGGTGTGTGTAACAGTATCTGATTGTCATTTGAATTTGCCTTTCCTGGATGATTAATGAGGTTGAACATCTTTTCTTATAGTTACTGGCCAAGTGGATGGGTATCCTCTTTTTTGACATGCATGATTTTTTTCCCTTTTTTTCCTGTTGGGTCATCAGTCTTTTTCTTGTTCATTTGTAACTTTCTCATATTTCTGGAAAGAAATGCTTTATTAATAACTGTAATTGCAAATCAATTCTCCTATTCTGTGGCTCTGTGAATTTTTATTCTTTTAATGATATATTTTGATAAACAGAATTTCTCGATTTTAATGTTGCTCAATTATCAATATTTTACCTTTTGACAAATACATGTGTGTCCTCTTTAAGAAATCTTTGTCAACCCCAGAATAATGAAGATATTCTCTCACATTATCTTACAGAAGCTCTGGTGTTTACCAGAATTACCAGTCCACCCAGAATGAATTTTTGAATAAATATTGACATAGGGGGCAGATCAATTTTTTCTACATAGATAGGCCATTCATCAAGCACCACTTATTTAAGCAAAACATTTTTCTCCATTGCTTTAGTGTTATCTTAGTCATAAATTGAAAGTCCATATGTGGGTGGGTCTTTTTCTAGACTTCTGTTCCACTGATTGATTTGTTCATGCTTGCACGAACACCACATTGTTTTAATTACTGTAGCTTTATCATAAGTATTTATAGCTGATAATCTACATCTTCCTACTTTGTTGTTCTTCAAGGTAGTATTGGCTATTCTTAGCCTTTTACTTCCATGTGTAATTTAGAATCAGCTTATCAATTTACACACACACATATATACACATACACACACAGGGATTTTTCATAGGGATTGGATTTAATCTATAAATCAATTGGGGGAGAATTTATATTTTTACAACATTGAGTTTTCCAATCCATGAATGTGGTAAGTATCTCCATTTATTTCAGTTTTCTTTAAATATTTTCCAATAACAATTTATCATTTTGGGGGTGTTTTTGCTCATTTTTCATTAGGTTTAATTCTAGGTGTTTGGTGTTTTCTGATGATATTGAAAACGACATAGCCAAGTTTTACTTTCTAAATGTTTGTTGATTTTATATAGAAATCTAATTTTTTTTAACATATTGACCTTGCAGCTAGCAAGGTTATCAAATTCACTAGCTAATTCTAATAGGCCATTTTTAGATGCTTTTGGATTTTCTGAGCACACAATAATGTTATCTACAAATAATGTCATTTATTTCTCACTTTCCACTCATTATACCTTTTATTCATTTTTCTTAAGTTATTGTACTGGTAAGGACCTCTGATAGAATTTGAATATGTCTGGTGACAGCAGTCTTCTTTCTTTAGTTTCTGATCTCAAGGGAACACATAATATTTCACTATTAAATAGGATGTTTGCTGTTATGACTTCTGTAGACATTTTCTATAAGATTAAGTATGATACCTTCTATTTCATTTGCTATGAATATTTATTGTAAATAGACATGAATTTTATAAAATGTTTTTTCTGTATCTGTTCAGACAATCATGATTTTTCTTGTTTTCTTCTGTTAAAGTGATAGATTACAGTGATTGATTTTCAAATGTTAGGCTAAATATAAATTTTTGAAATAAATTGAACTCCGTCATGAAGTAATATCCTTTTTACATTAGTAGATTTGGTTTGCTAATGTTTTGTTTAGGATGTTTGCATCTATGTTCATGAGAGAGATTGCTTTAACTTTCTCTTCTTATAATGTCCTTGTCATTATGAGTTGGGGAGTGATCCTTATTTGTCTATTCTTAGGGAGAGTTTGTGTATGTTAAGTGTTCTTCTATCTTTAAATATTAGAATTCTTGGGTTAAGTTATCTGGGTCTGGAGTTTTGCGTGAAAAGGATTTAAATTATGGATTTAATTTTCTTTAATAAATTTTCCCATTGTTTCTATCAGTTACTGAATGCCATATTTTCAAGAAATTAATCCATTGCACCTAAATATTCAAATTTATTGGCACAAATTATTCATGATAGCCTCTTAAATTTTTTAAAAATTTTGTAATATCTGTAGTATTTTTCACTTGTGATAGTGGTAATTTATGCCTTCTCCCTATGTCTTTTATAAGTCTTATAAGAGGGTTATCAATTATATTGTTCACAGAACCAACTATTGGCTTTTGTTTTCATCTATTTTATCTTTTTTAATTGCACATTTTGTTTTGTTTCATTAATTTGTGTTAATTTCTTGATGTTTCATTTGCTGTTCTTTTTCTAACTTCTTGAGATAGATGTTTAGATTATTTCCTTCCTTTCTTCTTTTCTAACATATGAATTAAAGACTACTTAAGAATATTTTTAACTGCATTCCACAAGTTTTGATGTATTATATTGATTATTATCATTCAACATGTTTTCTAATTTTCACTAGTTTTTCTTTGACATATGTTTAAAGGTATATTGATTCATTTCTAAACAGAAAATTTTCTATTTATCTTTTCTTAAGCTTTTAATTAATAGTTTAATACTGTTATGGTCATAAACCATATTCTGTAGGATTTAATTCATTTGAAATTCTTTATGGCTCAGCATAGGTCAATTTTGGTAAATGTTCTGTGGGTAGTTGTTGAGTGCAATGTTCTATATATTCGGTATACAACAGTTTGGTCAATTTTTTTTTTTATTAATTAATTTATTTATTTATTTTTGGCTGCATTGGGTCTTCATTGCTGCACACAGGCTTTCTCTAGTTGTGGCGAGCAGGGGCTACTCTTTGTTGCAGTGCACAGGCTTCTCATTGAGGTGGCTTCTCTTGTTGGGGAGCACGGGCTCTAGGCACGCAGGCTTCAGTAGTTGTGGCACATGGGCTCAGTAGCTGTGGCTTGCGGGCTGTAGAGCACAGGCTTAGTAGTTGTGGCACACAGGCTTAGTTGCTCCATGGCATATGGGATCTTCCCAGACCAGGGCTCGAACCTGTGTCCCCTGCATTGGCAGGTGGATTCTTAACCACTGTGCCACCAGGGAAGTCCCAGTTTGGTCAGTTTTGTTAATCATGTTGTTCAAATCTTCTTTATCCTGGTTGACTGATTGATTTTTGGTCACTGGTTCTATCAGTTACTGAGGGAGGTATGTTAAAATCTCCTACTATAATTCAGATTTTCATATTTCTCCATTTTGTTCTACCAAGCATTACCTTATACAACATCAGGTGTATATAAATTTACAATTGTGATATTCTTATGTTGGAATGACCATTTTATTATTATGAAATGTTTTTCTTTTTATCTTTTTATCTTTATTAACACTTGTTGCCTTAAAGTCTACTTTATCTGATATATGTACAGGTAAATGAGCTTCTTTTGGTTAATAGTTACATGTTATGTCATTTTCCATCCTTTTACTTTCAACTTTCCTGGATTCTTATACTTTGCAACATGCACTTGTTTACAACATAGAGCTGGGTTTTGTTTTGATTTGTTTTTTGTTTGTTTATTTTGTTTTATTCATTCTGACATTTTTTCTCTTTTAATTAGAATTTTTATTTATTTACATACAATAAGTGATATATATAAAATCAAACTCACCATCTTGCTATTTGTTTTAAATGTGTTCCTTCTACTTTATGTTTCTTTTTTCCCTTTCTTCTTGTGTCTTCCTTTAGACTATGAATTTTTCTTATTTTTATTATCCCATTTCTCCCTCTTTACCTGGCTATTTTTAATTATACAATATTGCATTATGTATTTAGTGGTTACCATAGAGATTTCAGCATTCATCTCTGACTATTAAAGTCTAATAAATAGTATTAAATTTACCACTTTCTGGCCAAAGCAGGGTCTTAGTTCAGTTTAACTCCATCTAATCCTTTTCTGCCTTCCCCTGAGTCATCTTTCAGCTTATGTTCTCTCTCTTCAACTATATCTAAACCATTGTGAAATGAATCCATTGAAATCTTAATTTTAGATATTAATTTTCAAGTTTAGATATTCCATCTGATTTCTTATAGCTTCCAGTGCAATTTCTATCTCATCATTTCAATTCTTGAACATACTAATCACAATTATTTTAACTTCCATGCCTGATAATTGTAATATTCAAATCTCTTGAGTGTTTCCCCACTCAGTTTTCAGTAATTTTCCCTTGAGGTATACTAGATAATTTTTGTCTGAATGCAGGGCATTTTCTATTAAAAATTTTTGAGATAATTTAAAGCTCTAGATTGCATTATCTTCCTGAAGGGAGTTTATTTTTGCTTCCAACAGGCAGTTAACTTGGAGCAGATTATCTTACCTAATTATAAATTGAAGTGACTTGAAGTTGGGCTTCTGACTTTTTAAAGAGTCTTCTATTTCCTATGGGATAGTAATTTGAGGGTCCCAACCTAAAACCTGAGTGGTGCCAAGACCCTAGATCACTGGCTGTCCCTAAACACCAATTTTTGTTCTTCGTGCCCCATAAAACTATTGGAAACGTAGCTTAGCTTCTCAGTCTCTCAGCCACAGCTTGGATATTTGCAAGTGCCTTGAGGGAGAAAACCAGTCCGAATGTCACTTCATTTCTTTTTTTTTCTTTTTCTTAAGGACCTTGTCCCTTCAAATTTTTGCTGTCTGAGTAGCACTCCAGTGCCTTCACACAGGTATTCTATGCATATTCTCCATCTTTGCTAGTTGTTCTTGGAGGGAAGGTTACCCTGCAACAAGTGATTCCACCCTCACCAGAAGCAGAATTCTCACCCAGCTTGTCTTTTGAGCATCAACTTCATCATCTTGAGATTCTGGAAATTCATCATACTTCCCTTGAGCTCTAAAATTAAATGATTCCCTATGGCTTTCCTTAGAGTTTCTGTTTCTTTAAAGAACCAACTCTAAGGGATCTGTTTTTTTGTTTCAGCTAATATTTTGACCTTTATTATTATCTAATATAATGAAAATATTAAAGATCAACCATAGTTGAAACCAGACAAATAAGTTTTTTCCCATGTGCCAAAGCATCTGAGGCCACAACTGGTCCAGCAGGAAAGTGTGCCATGATAAATTAATAATGCCTACCCTAGAGAGAAGTGGTGGCAGCATATTCGCCAGGCATTTGTCAGACACAAAGGAGATGATCCACAAGTGGATTCATCTCTCTGAGAAGTTGCTTTGTATCCATTCAAATTTTTAAAAGACAGCTACTGCCTCTCTCTTCAAGGTGGACAAGGATTTGCTAACATGGCAGGTATTCATCCTATAAACTGAGACTAGCAAAAACCAAATCCCAGTGGCTCATGGTTTCCCATCAAGTTGTATAAGAGTTTAAGTTTGAATTAGGTAGGAAGAGGGGGCAAGCCAACAACTGCAGAGTTTGACATAGAATACAGTTGTCTTAGTTCATTCAGGCAACTATAGCAAAATACCTTAGATTGAGTGGCTTATAAACAATATAAATTTATTTCTCACAGTTCTGGAGGCTGGGAAGCCCAAGATCAAGGTGCCACCAGATTCAGTGTCCGGTGAGAGCCTGCTTCCTGGTTGATAGATGGCCATCTTCTCACTGTGTCCTCACCTGGTGGGAGGGGTGAGAAAGCTCTCTGGAGCCTCTTTTCCAAGGGCATTAATCCCATTCATGAGGGCTCCACCCTTATGACCTAATCACCTCTCAAGGGCCCCACCTGTTAATACCATCACATTGGGGATTAGGATTTCAACAAGGGAACTTGGGGGGAACACAAACATTCAGTCCATAACATTGCTTGAGACTCAGCTGTCAGAAAATGGAGGGTAATTATGGTGACCATATTTTCTATACCCCAAATAGAGGGAGGCACTGTCTGAGGAGGGCTAATGCTCTTATATTGGCAATAAGACAGAATGTTAGAAAGTAAGACTGACCAGAAGCCAGCACATAGGTATAAAAAATATAATTCTGTCACTGGTTCAAGATGTTCTTGATTTTCACTAATTTGGTTCCAAGAGAGTTGGCCACATTGATGAGATTTTCCAGAACAGAGTTACAGGAGGGAAGAGCCTCCCTGCAGCCTCGTCTCAGCCTCCAAGCTGCTCCCGGACCCTCTTACAGGGAACCAGCAAGCAGACTCCTAACCTGCTTATTTTAGACAGTGGCTTCGCTTCTTGTCTCCAGCCTCACGGATTCCAAAGGCCTTTACTTTGAACCAGCCTGCGAGCAGGGACAGTCAGAAGCGGCTGCCACCGCGCCGATCATGGGTTTGTGCAGCTGCTTGCCCAAGGAGCTGCTCTGAGGTGCCCATCTGGATCAAACCCACGGCCTCCGCGCTGGCTGCCGCCGGCTCTGGCACAAAGAGAGCACGAGCGCCACCTACTGAGCACTGCAGACGTAGCCGGCGTCGCGGCTAGCCAGGTCGGCCCGGCACCCAGCCACGGGCCTGAACCACCTTTACACAGAGGTTAAGGTAACCTCGTCTTCTGCCAGAGTTAGTGATTGTTTACCATGGTTAGGCTGAAAAAGTCTCAAGAAAGTTTATTTTGCTCTGAACAAACGAAACTAAACTACATTTGGGATCCAGGCTGTACTCCACTTAAGTGAGCCATGGGCAAGCCAGCCAGGGCAGTTTGACACAGACCACAGTTACTAAGGACTCACCCTGAACCAGATGCTGGGTGAGGCAGTAGGGACACAAGGATGAATGATCTACACTAGACCAACAACAGAAAGATGATAAAGCTGTATCTCTACTCCACAACTGACAAACCCACTCGAGGAACCCGCCACAATTCACTCCACAGAGTATATCTCAAAGTATGGAATTGGGGGGAATCCGGGTTTCCCATCTTTCCCTGTGTTCTATCCCCACTGTCACTAAGCTTAGATTAAGAAGTCATGATGACTTCTTTATTGTTTTGTTTTGGTTTGTTTTTTGAGTTACCAATTAACAAATAAAATATTTGGAATTTTGTTCTCAAGATAGCTGCTTTGCAGATGCCCTAAGCATCCTCTTGGCCTGCCTTTCAGAAAATCTTGCCAGGAAAACTCTCAAAGTGTTAAATCCTTTCCCTGTATTCACAAACTCCTCTACATGTGCTAATAGCACATTTCTGACAATGATTAGTAAAATACATTTTTAAACGTTTTTAGTGTCTAATGACATCAGGAAATCTTAAAATACAGACAGACAGACAGACATTAGGCTAGTTAGTAAATAAACACCCTATTAAGTCAAGACCCCAACACACAGTGATGCGGTCACACTTTTGCAGCTGGACAGCAGAACCTGAACACCCCTTCCCTACAGAGAGATCCAGGTGTTTTAGCCACGAGGCACAGCCATCATCCAGGCATATTCTAATAAGCTGTACAGGTGAGCCTCCTCCTCTGGCAGGAGACCAGGTAAACGCAAATGATAGGAAATGGGCAAACAAGTGCCCTGTTGGATGCAAGATACATAGACTTAAGGGAGAAATTAATATTCACAAACTAAAACTTCTTAAGCTACTAGTGTGAGAATTGTATCTGAGGCCCTGCTAAAGTATCTGGTATTTTACTATGATTTTACTTTTGAATACAGTCCAGGTGAGCAAAAACTTGAGTATTAGGTATTAAATATTTATGTTAGCTCATATTTTTACCCATAAAGATTCATTCATCAAGTTTTCCATCCATCCCAACCCCCTTCTTTTTGCAAGGTTCTGTGCAAAGTAGTTTTTGTTTTTTTTTTTTTGCGGTACGCAGGCCTCTCACTGCTGTGGCCTCTCCCATTGCAGAGCACAGGCTCCAGATGCGCAGGCTCAGCGGCCATGACTCACAGGCCTAGCCGCTCCGCGGCATGTGGGATCTTCCCGGACCGGGGCACGAACCCGTGTTCCCTGCATCGGCAGGCAGACTCTCAACCACTGCACCACCAGGGAAGCCCTGTGCAAAGTAGTTTTGAAAATATTTCCATCCGATCATTTTGACTGCTGACCTGATAAAATTTCTTATATGCCTTATTCCTTAATTTCTACAATTCAGTTTAGACAGGGCACTTACAGCAACTATCAGCTACTACAAATCCACAGTTAGCCATTAGGTGAGCTGCTGGGAGGACAGGCATACACCACTCTGGACTTCGCTCAGAACCTGCCACAGAACTCTAAGGCTGCTCTGGCCCTCGTTCTCTCCAGAATACCTGCACTGGTCTGAGGATTGGCCTTATGCTTCTCTAGTCTCTTTTTGAGGAGTACCGACTGGTGGGTCCTGGGCAGGACCCAGAGGCTCAGGCTCAGCTCCTTCCCTCCCTTCCTCTCCCTCCTGCTCCATCCCTCAAGGTCAGCAAGAAAGTATGAACTGTCACCTGACCGAGTCAAAAATGCTCAAGACTTGGGGACAGCCTTGGTGAAAACAGACAGAAAATGAAACAAAACAAAATAACCATACATGCTTATACAGGAAGGAAACTTAATACTCCAATTCAGCCTCTTACTCAGAGTTTCAGTCCCCTCCATACTCCCTGCCCAAAAATTGTCATCACATTAAACATCTCCAGCGATGGGAACTGATAACCCCAGAGCAGCTCATTCAGTGTTTAGATGAATCTTCCTTATATCAGCCAGAATATGACATAATAATACTAGTTAACTTGTTAGATATTCAATTTTGTACATATAATATTTTTTATTCTCCTCAATAACGCAGTGAGGAAGATACTAATATGATCCTATTCTACAGATGAGAGAAATGGAACTTAGAGAGGTTACATAACCTCCCCAAATTCATCCAAAAAGGAAGATTCAGTGCAGGATTTGAACACAAGCTGTCTGACTCCAGAACCCCTCTAAATTATTGAGTTTGCATAGCATAACGATTCCTGCTTCCTCTAACGTCCACTAGTTTAGTCTTTGGTTTACCCCTTGGGCCATGAGGCCATCTCCTTCCTCTTCCTTGTGTTAGCCTTGACGCTCAGCGTAGAGGAGGTGCTGTCCCTTCTCCTAGCTAATTACCCAGGTCCTTCCACGTGCCTCGTAGGGCATGATTTTCATTTCTCTCATTTTCCAGGCCTTCTGATCTAAAATGCTCTATTTGGTCTATGTCCCTCTGAAATGTGTTACTCAGACCCAGCATGACCATATCCTTGATGTGGTAGGACCAGTGCATGGTAGAAAGATGTGACCACTGTCTGCACTCTAGACTGGCACCATCCAACACAACTTTCTGCAATGACAGAAATGTTCTACAGCTGCACTGTCTCACTCAGTAACTACCAGCCTCCTTGGGCTAGTAGGTGCTTGAAATGTGGTTACTGAAACCAAAGAACTAAAATTTGTGTTTTATTTTATTTAACTAATTTTATTTTGCACAGCCTGGTGTGTTAAATGGATACCTTATGGAGAGTGTAGTTCTAGATTCCACATTTCTGCATGGCATCCTGATCCATGTTGAGTCAAATGTTCCCCGTAAGTATGTCATCCCCATCATAACACGGAGCTGGCTTTTGGGACCCCTGCACATATTTTACATTTATTTTTGACAAATGTCTCCTCGTGATCATTCCAGTCGTCAACGTAAAGAAAAACACACAACATAAGAGTTGTAAGTTTAAGTTTTATTCTGGGTCTTGCTGAGGAGTATAGCCTAGGAGATAGCCTTTCAGTAGCTCTGAGGGAACTGCTCTGAAGAGGTGAGAGAGAAGGCAGTTTATATATGATTTTTGGCAAGGGAATACATGCAGTCATGCATACATCTTGGTAAAAGGCTACTGCTAATCACAAAGAACCAATATCTCAAGTGAATGATTTTAGTGCTTTTCTATGTGTGGGAAGATGCAAGAATCTGGGTTCATTAAAATTCTTCCTGAGAGGGCTTCCCTGGTGGCGCAGTGGTTGAGAGTCCGCCTGCTGACGCAGGGGACGCAGGTTCGTGACCCGGTCCAGGAAGATCCCACGTGCCGCGGAGCAGCTAGGCCCGTGAGCCATGGCTGCTGAGCCCGCGCGTCCAGAGCCTGTGCTCCACAATGGGAGAGGCCACAACAGTGAGAGGCCCACGTACCGCAAAAAAAAAAAAAAAGAAACAATGACTTTGTCTCTTGACAGTGACATTGACAATGACCAAGCAGCAGCACTGGGCTGTGTGAAGTGTTTGGATTCTAAATATATTTCAATGGCTGAGTTGACAGTACTTTCTAAAATATTGGATATAGAATATGAAAAAGAAGAGTCCAGCATGATCTGAAGGATCTTGGTCTAAGCAATTGGAGTTGCCAGTAACTAAAACGGAGAGGGATATGGGAGGAGCAGTTTTGGAGGGAAAGATCAGAAACTCGGTGTGAAGCCTGAAATGTCTAATAGACATTCTGCTAGATTGTATTGTTCGACATCATTCTCTCCCTTTCAGTTGATGGAGTATACTTCCCTATTTTATTGACTTTGGTCTTGGCCATCAAAAATCCCCACCTACCTTTTCATTCCTGCTCTCTGCTACAAGAGAACAGACCAGACCAGACAGGTGGCGCCTTCAGACTGGTACCTAGAATGAGAAGACAGAGAAGATCCATCTATGGAACAAGGGAAAAATCTGTACCCAACCTATAGCCTGGAGCTGAGATGCAGCTGAACTACAAACCCATGAGCAAGAAATAATGTGTGTCAGTGTAAAAGCCACTGAAATGTGAGGTTCATTTGTTTTTGAACTAATGCAGCCTAGACTTTAGGGAAGAAGTCTAGGCTAGATATGTAATGTAGGTATCCTCACTATATGGTTAGCATTTAAAGTCAGGAGACAGGATGAGACCATGAGTATAGATAGAACAAAGAAGAAGGTCGAAGAGTGACCACTGGGTACTTCACGGTTAAGTGAGTGGGGAGATGAAAAGAGCCAGGTGGGGAGGGATTGAGAGGAAGCTAGCCAGTAAGGTAAGAGGAAAACCTGGAACCTGTGGCATGGTGCCCTGGCAAAGGGAGTGATCGCTGTATTAAACGCTCATAATTTAAGTACAGTGAGGACTGAGAAATGACCACTAGCTTTAACACATGGAGGCCACTGATGAACTTCGCAGTAGTCTTAATGGAGTGATCAAATGAAAACATCCCTCTCTGTGATCCTGGTCACCTATTTATTCATTCATTCAATAACTACTCAGAGCACCTACTCTGTGACAAAGCACTATTCTAGACATTTGGCATATACCAGTGAAACAGACACCCACACCCACCCCAGAAAAATACATGCCCTTAAGGGGCTTAGATTTTATTAGAGAGACACACACACAATAAACAATAAGCATAATAAATAAGACAGAAGGTGATGACTGCTATTAAAAAATAGTGCAGGAAAAGGGAAATCAGGGATGCCAGAGGATTGCTGTTTAAATAGGGTGGTCAGAGTAGGCTTCGTAAAGGTGACATTTGATTAATAGCTGTAAAGAGCTTTCTGAGCTAAAACTGTACTCCAAGATTTTATTTCCCTCAATGTCCTTAGCTTACATCCCTCAGCTGACATTAAATAATCAAGTATATCTACAAGACCTGTGACTTTAGAGGAGACCCCAAATGTTAATTAGTTGAATAAATAAACCAGGAGTAAAAACCAGGATTCAGCTTCCACTTATTTCACTGTTACTCAGAATAATCCAATTAGTACTGTGATCTATCGGAACCACTCAACAAAGAAAACTCATCTTGGATTAAGTCTGATGAAGGTCCATAAGATATTATCAACTCAAAAAAAACGCCATTAATAATAGATTATTAAAAACTGAATTATGGGGACTTCCCTGGTGGCGCAGTGGTTAAGAATTCACCTGCCGATGCAAGGAACACAGGTTGGAGCCCTGGTCCGGGAGGATCCCACATGTCGCAAAGCAACTAAGCCTGTGTGCCACAACTACTGAAGCCTGGGTGCCTAGAGCCCGTGCTCCACAGCAAGAGAAGCCACCGCAATGAGAAGCCCACACACAGCAACGAAGAGTAGCCCCCCACACCCCGCTCTCAACTAGAGAAAGCCTGTGTGCAGCAACAAAGACCCAACGCAGCCAAAAATAAATTAATTAATTAATTGAAAATTTAAAAGAAAACTGAGTTACGTGTACGTTTAGCTACTCATAGAAGAGGCTTAGTTAAGCAGACGTGCTAAATAAGAACACCAGCATTAGGAAGTTACTTTCACATGACACAGACCTGAAATTAACCTCGGTGTTTCACATGAGGCAGGCAAGGGCCAACAGCCAGTTTCCATTCTGTCTGGGGAACATGCCCTGCGATTGCTCATTCAAGACTGTTGATGTCTGAACCACACACACTCCATGGGGCTCCCGGGTACACCTCCCTCCTAGGAGAACCAAAACTGCATAATAAGTAACAGAATCATTTCACACATGGTTTCCAATCTTAAATTCTTTATTGAAACATATGACCCAGTGCTAGGGGCCAATTATCAGGAACCTGTACATTAAGGTTTTTCAAGGTGGAGAGGAAAGAGTTGTGATGAAAAAGTCTAGTCCAGCAAGGTCCAACAGAACTTTCTCCAATGAGGCAAAAGTTTACAATTGGCCCAGCCCAGTATGATAGCCACTAGCCACACATGGCTATGGAGAACTTAAAATAGTGCAACTTGGGAAGGGGATTTTTATTTAAAATTTTTTTTTCTTGTGGTACGCGGGCCTCTCACTGTTGTGGCCTCTCCTGTTGCGGAGCACAGGCTCCGGATGCACAGGCTCAGCGGCCATGGCTCACGGGCCCAGCCCACTCCGCAGCATGTGGGATCTTCCCGGACCGGGGCACGAACCCGTGTCCCCTGCATCGGCAGGCAGACTCTCAACAACTGCGCCACCAGGGAAGCCCTATTTTAAATATTTTAAAATTTAATTAGAATGGCCACTTGTGGCTCTTGGTCACTGGACAGGATGGGATGGCTCTGAAGCCCTCGATTCTAAGTGACGCTTGTATCTGTTTCCCTTTCTATAGGAGGTGGATTGACAAAGAGGATTTTTAAGGTGCCTTCTATTTCTGACATTCTCTAATTCTGAGTTTTTAATCTTAACTACTTAAACAATCATAAACATGATCACCTTTCTTTTAAATATGTGAGAGATGAAGTGACTTTTTACCAATGCCCCAGAATAAATGTCAGTTCTTATGACCTAAGTATTTCTTTCCTTTTAATATTTTGATATTTGATTTTCTAAAAGGAATCCCCAAAGGAGCAGGCATCAAAAACACAAAACCAGGGAACACAGGATAATGTATGCTATGGCATAACATGTGAAAAGAAAAACTCTTTGAATTCTCCCACAACTAGCACTTTCGTGTCTCTGGCATGCAGAGCTGCTAGTGCATTCAACTGTTCATTTAGCTGATGGGTAAGGCTCTGTCCTGGTCATTATGAATACAAGATGTTGCAAACATAGGCCCGGCCCTCGGGGCATAATCAGAGTGGTATCTGCCTGGAATCCTATCACATCCTTTCCAGAGCACAACAGTCTAGCATCATCTCTGTACCCCACATCTGGGCAACTTCATAACAATAAGAGCATCCTTGCTAAATGCTGACACTGCAATCGTATAAAGCTCTGTTTTCATCTGGCTCTGCCCTCCCCGCTCCTGCACCCCCTGACAGCTGCAGAGACAGTATTATTTTTGAAGAGTTGAAAGCTTACTTCCTTGGCCCACATTAGAAATCTGACCCGGAAGTGTATACTTTCAAAATGAGCACATCTCCACAAGCAGACCATTTACTTCAAGACATTTCTGATTTTCTTTCTTTGGGGTTTAATGATAAATTTTGAAATCTTTACATTCATAATTAGTATCTTGTTAATTAAAATTATATGTAAACCAAGAAAACTAGTAGTACCAAAGTACTTGTTCCAATCTCAAAATAGAAGTTCTAAAAGAAAAAACTTCAACTTGACTATCTTAAACATCATTCTTCTTACATAAAATCCTCTCTTATGAATTTTAGCAATTTTGAATACACTTTCTTCCATAGCTTAGATGATTTGCTAGAGATATTTTCTTAAAACTTTCAACTAATGCAAATCCAAATATGCACATCAGCTTTAAGAGAAATCATAAACTTTTTAGCAACAGAAACAATATGCCTGTCACCTCCTTTGCAATGTTTTTACCTCGAAAGCTATAATAAAACATTAGCACTTCTTACACTAAGCATCATATAAATGCTTAAAGTTAAAATCCCAATTTCAAAAGAGTAAGAACCAGAGCCTATATCCCGCCTACACAGACACCAGATTAAAGACGTCTGGAAAATGACTGCGATTCCAACACAATTCTTCAAAAAGCTCTTGCTTCCCTGCACACAAAGTGCTACATATGCATTAATAAACCTGACAAAAATGTAAACGAGAGACATGCCAGGAGTGAAATTTCTCTTTCAGAGTTTTTTCAATCTAATAAAATTCTTCTTAATTGAAAAACACAAACCTTGTAAGTCAAACGCTTTGTTAGAACTTCAGTTCGTTATTTTAAAAAGGATCTACATTTACAATTTCATTTCGGTGTTAGGGTAATCACAGATGAACACAGTAATTTTGAGCAAGAAGTATTTTAGTTGTACATACCTCGAGGAGTCTTATCACCTCTCACGGAATGCCACCACTTCAAAAGTAGAATTCAGCAGAGTTTTTAAAAGATGTTCACAGCTATTGAAGGTGATCAGCCTTCTGAACAAATAATCATGACTCCTTTTGGCTCCTACTCCTGCACATAGTATGTGCTCAATAAATGCTGAATTGACTAGCATTTAGCATGTCAAGAATGACATGTGAAAGATTTATTTTAGTGAGAAAGTCACAGATGTTTAACACCAAAAGTTAAAGGCAGGGATAGATGCTTTTTTTTTTTTTTTTTTTTTTTTTTTGCCACACGGCATCCAAAATCTTAGTTCCCTGACCAGGGATCAAACCTGTGCCCCTGAAGTGGAAGCATGGAGTCTTAACCACTGGACAACAAGAAAAGTCCCAGATGCTATTTTTTTTAACATCTTTATTGGAGTATAATTGCTTTACAATGGTGTGTTAGTTTCTGCTTTATAACAAAGTGAATCGGTTATACATATACATATGTTCCCATATCTCCTCCCTCTCGCGTCTCCCACCCACCCTCCCTATCCCACCCCTCTAGGTGGACACAAAGCACTGAGCTGATCTTCCTGTGCTATGTGGCTGCTTCCCACTAGCTATCTATTTTACCTTTGGTAGTATATATAAGTCCATGCCACTCTCTCACTTCGTCCCAGCTTACCCTTCCCCCTCCCCATGTCCTCAAGTCCATTCTCTACGTCTGTGTCTTTATTCCTGTCCTGTCCCTAGGTTCTTCATAACCTTTTTTTTTTTTTGGATTCCATACATATGTGTTAGCATATGGTATTTGTTTTTCACTTTCTGACTTATGTCACTCTGTATGACAGACTCTAGGTCCATCCACCTCACTACAAATAACGCAATTTCGTTTCTTTTTATGGCTGAGTAATATTCCATTGTATATATGTGCCACATCTTCTTTATCTAGTCATCTGTTGATGAACACTTAGGTTGCTTCCATGTCCTGGCTATTGTAAATAGAGCTGCAATGAACACTGTGGTACACGACTCTTTTTGAATGATGATTTTCTCAGGGTATATGCCCAGTAGTGGGACTGCTGGGTCATATGGTAGTTCTATTTTTAGTTTTTTAAGGAACCTCCATACTGTTCTCCATAGTGGCTGTATCAACTTACATTCCCACTAACAGTGCAAGAGGGTTCCCTTTTCTCCACACCCTCTCAAGCATTTATTATTTGTAGATTTTTTGAAGATGGCCATTCTGACCAGTGT
This sequence comes from Hyperoodon ampullatus, assembly GCF_949752795.1. NCBI lineage: Eukaryota > Metazoa > Chordata > Mammalia > Artiodactyla > Ziphiidae > Hyperoodon > Hyperoodon ampullatus. Next base: position 64,969,812 of record NC_136925.1, on the reverse strand, counting down.
GAGGTGATACCTCATTATAGTTTTGATTTTCATTTCTCTAATGATTAGTGATGTTGAGCATCCTTTCATGTGTTTGTTGGCAATCTGTATATCTTCTTTGGAGAAATGCCTATTTAGGTCTTCTGCCCATTTTTGGATTGGGCTGTTTGTTTTTTTGATATTGAGCTGCATGAGCTGCTTGTAAATTTTGGAGATTAATCCATTGTCAGTTGCATCATTTACAAATATTTTCTCCCATTCTGAGGGCTGTCTTTTGGTCTTGTTTATGGTTTCCTTTGCTGTGCAAAAGGTTTTAAGTTTCATTAGGTCCCATTTGTTTATTTTTGTTTTTATTTCCATTTCTCTAGGAGGTGGGTCCAAAAGGATCTTGCTGTGATTTATGTCATAGAGTGTTCTGCCTATGTTTTCCTCTAAGAGTTTTATATAGTGTCTGGCCTTACATTTAGTCTTTAATCCATTTTGAATTTATTTTTGTGTATGGTGTTAGGGAGTGTTCTAATTTCATATTTTTTTAAAGTAGAAGCAAATGGAGTCATTACTGACTTGCTCACTTTAATAACCTCTTGTGTCTATTTCTCATTAAAGAGTTTATAAATTCATGAAGCTATTAATTCATTAAACCTCACTCTAAGAATGTTAGAAAGCTGGTACTTACATTTTCCTGTTGTAACAGAAAGCACAATTCGAAAGGTTAAGTGATGGGTCTGAGTGTGTAAGAGGCACAATTTAAACCCAGGCTTCCTGCCTCCGAAGCCAGGTCACTGGCCCTGGTCGGCTGAGTGAGTTCAGATGCCTGTCAGGGGTTAACGACCCTGCAGCATGTCAGCAGGTGCATTGCAACTTTGATCCCTCAAGCTGCATCGGGCCAGTAGAGGCAAACACCAGTACCGAAGGGCATCATCCTGGCCAGCATGAGCTGTGACCTGGTGACCTGGTGACCATGAGCTGTTTCCGTCACATTGCAGGTGTTAGCATTTGCAAGCGATGTTCACTGCACCAAGTCTGGAGCGTGGATGCCAGCCTCCATGGGCAAACTTCAGATGATAACTACAATCCCTATAGCACAACTGGTAGGTCGGTTTGTTTTCACCATGAAGGGGAAAAAATGCATCATTTTCCAGCCCAAGAAAGCGTAGGTCTTAGTTTGAAGCTACACCCAAGTGGGAAAAACCAAACGTGGCTTTCATAAAATTTCTAACCCACCTTATTAAATCAGATTTCATCTGTTTATTAGTCCCACAACCTCCTGACTCCCTTCGCGGCTCACTGAGGCCTGGTTTTAGCTTGCTTCACACACCCACTGATTTCAGCTGTGTGAAGGAATACCGACCCTTCAAAAGCAGAATTCAGCAAATGTTTTTAAAAGATGTTCACAGCTATTGAAGATGATCTGCCTTCTGAACAAGTAAGACTGCTCTCAAAAGAAGCTCTTTTATGAGTGTGGCATAAAGTGTGCAATTCCTCCCCTGGTATTAAAGAACTCTCTAGATTTTCAGGAGCCCCTTAGGAGGAAGCCTCCTGGGAAGCATCCTGAGATTATCAACTTGTTGGCGATTGCGCGACCTTCAGCCCTACTTGCCAATGTGTGTGTTATTGAGCCACTTTTCTCATCTGTAAAATAAACGGGTTGAGTCAATCTCTAAGGTCCTTCCTGCCCTAATGTTATAAAGATGTTTTCTGAAATAACATACATGATCAAAGTTAGGCACATTTTTAGCACTTACCACATGCCAGGATAAGGGCTAAAGCACTTTATTGCACTAAGCACTTTATTTACATTACTTCACTTAAACCTTAATAATACCCCTATCCCCAGGCAGAGACTCTTAATATTTACAGCTGAGGAAAGTCAGCATTAGCATGCTTGAGCAGTAGAATCTTCCTCAACCAACTTTTCCTTAGCCAATCCAGCAAATGCACTGACTCCAATTCATTTGGTAAAACTGCACTGTGATGAATGCCTTCAGTACAGTGGATGCTAGCGGCTGGTAGCTTCTATTAGGCAGGGTCTGCATACAGTTTCCCCCTGCAAAGCTGTGTGCTTACCAAAAGTTAGTCATGTTTGTTCCCAACCTTGTTTATGCCAGTTATACTTGGCACTGCAATAATGTAATTTAATAAAAATAGTACATAAACCACTGACATATAATTATATAAAGAAAATACTATTTCAGTAACTTAGTAGGATGCTTTGGAATGTTAGGACAAATCATACACACACAAAAACATTGTTGAGTTAAACATAGGAGATACTACAGTAAAAGATTAGGGGGTGGGCTTCCCTGGTGGCGCAGTGGTTGAGAGTCCGCCTGCCGATGCAGGGGACACAGGTTCGTGCCCTGGTCTGGGAGGATCCCACATGCCGTGGAGCGGCTGGGCCCGTGAGCCATGGTCGCTGAGCCTGCGCGTCCAGAGCCTGTGCTCTGCAACGGGAGAGGCCACAACAGTGAGAGGCCCGCATACTGCAAAAAAAAAAAAAAAAAAAAAAAAAGATTAGGGGACAGAAATCCCCAAAGTCTAGAGAGTTGGTAACTCTATATTGTTTCTCATGTCTTTAAAGTTCTTATTCCATTTTGAAGAGAACGAGATGGGGGGTTTCTTAGATAATGCATCACAAAAGGAGATTTTGCAAGAAAGGCAGCATGGCCCTACAAGTGCAGGAATCACACATGAAAACTAACAAAAGAACCAAATCTGTCCAATGAATGTGTATTCCTGATTTAAATAAAATGTTTATGGTACATAGGTCATTGGGGGTGGGACTTCTTTATGGAGGGGTATAATTAATGTAATAAACTACACATATTTGAAGTATACAGTAAGTTTTGACATATATATAAGAAACCATCATCATAATCAAGATTATGAACACATTTGTCACCCCCAAAATTTCCTCATGCCCCTTTGTAATCATTTTCTCTACACCGCCCCCCCATTTATATTCCTCCGCCCATCCCCAGGCAAAATTGATCTGCCAATACACGTTCATTTGCCTTTCCTAAAGTTCCATATAAATGGAATCATGTGGTATATACTTCCCACCCCCATCCCGGCTTCTTCCTCTTTAGTGTAATTATTTTGTGACTCATCCCTTTTGCTTGTATCAACAGTTTGTTCCCTTTTATTGCTGAGTAGTATTCTACAGTACAGATATCCCATACTTTGTTCATCTATTCTCCTGTTGATAGACATTTGTGTTGTTTCTGTTTGGGGCTATTACAAATAAAGCTGCCAGAAACATTCATAAACAAGTCTTTTTGTGGCCATGCTTTCATTTCTCTTGGGTAAATACAGAGAAGTGGAATAGCTGGGACACAAAATAGGTATATGTTTAACTTTTTTTTTTTTTTTTTACATCTTTATTGGAGTATAACTGCTTTACAATGGTGTGTTAGTTTCTGCTTTATAACAAAGTGAATCAGTTATACATATACATATGTTCCCATCTCTCTTCCCTCTTGCGTCTCCCTCCCTCCCATCCTCCCTATCCCACCCCTCTAGGTGGTCACAAAGCACTGAGCTGATCTCCCTGTGCTATGCGGCTGCTTCCCACTAGCTATCTATTTTACATTTGGTAGTGTATCTATGTCCATGCCACTCTCTCACTTTGTCACAGCTTACCCTTCCCCCTCCCCATATCCTCAAGTCCATCCTCTAGTAGGTCTGTGTCTTTATTCCCGTCTTGCCCCTAGGTTCTTCATGACATTTTTTTTTCTTAAATTCCATATATATGTGTTAGCATACGGTATTTGTCTCTCTCTGACTTACTTCATTCTGTATGACAGACTCTAGGTCCATCCGCCTCATTACGAATAGCTCAATTTCGTTTCTTTTTATGGCTGAGTTATGCTTAACTTTTTAAGAAACTGCCAAACTGTTTTCCATCAGCAGTGTATGAGTGTTTCTTACTTTGCTTACATCTTTACCAGCAATTGGTATTCTTTTCTTTAAGTCATTCCAATGGGTGTGTAGTGGTATTTCATTGTGGTTTTAACTTGCACTTCCCTAATAACTAATGATGTTGAGTACCTAATCATGCGTTTGTCACCTTCATTCTTTTGGCAAAGTGTTCAAATATGTTGCACTTTTTAAAAAATGGGTCATTTGTTTTGTTACTACATTTTGGGAGTTTTTCATTATTTTCTGGATACAAGTCCTTTTCTTCCAGTCTGTGGCTTGTCTTTTTATTTTCCTAACAATGTCTTTTGAGAAGCTCTTAATTTTAATAAAATTCAATTTATCCATTTTTTTAGATTTTACATTTAGATCTATGATCCACTTTTAATTTTTTTTTAATAAGGTATGAGTATGGATTCAGGTTTGGTTGTTTTGTTTTTCACATATGGTTATCAAATTTTCCAGCTCTGTTTGTTACATTATCCTCTCTTCACCGAATTCTTTTTACACCTTTGTCAAAAATTAACCCGTATAGGTAAGTGTGGTTTACTTCTGGACTCTATCCTTCCATTGATCAACTTGTCTATGTCTGTGCCAACTGGAGGAATCTACTCTTTTTAACTTTTTTTTTTTAAGTTTTTTTTTGATATGGACCATTTTTAAAGTTTTTATTGAATTTGTTACAATATTGCTTCTGTTTTATGTTTTGTTTTTTTGGGCCCCAAGGCATGTGGGATCTTAGCTCCCCGACCAGTGATAGAACCTGCACCCCCTGCATTGGAAGGTGAAGCCTTAACCACTGGATTGCCAGGGAAGTCCCTAACTAACTTTTTTGATTTACCGACCAACTCATGTCTAGGTTTGTCAGGTGGCTTTTACTGTATTCCAATGGTTAAGAAACGTGATACAACAGGAGAGGTAGGAGAAAGGACAAGATAGGAAAGAGAGATGGGCAGGTACAAAAAAGATAAAACAGAGATATCACAACAGGTAAAAGGAAAATGATTAGGTAAGAGGAAAATGATTAGGAAAAGCAGACACTTTTAAAAAATGGCTTTTTCCCAACTCTGCCATCACCAAATACCACCCCCACCTAATATAACTCTATCTTGTTTTGAAAAGTTATGTCTGTAAAATAAAAAATTATTAGGTATTAATTCATTTATGTTCTCATATATTATTCATCAAAGGCATATACTACTGCCAGTGTTTCTGAGCAGTATGAGATAACCAAGGTTGCTACAACTCCTGTCAAAAATAAACTGACCTTTTAGATATTCTGTGCAGCTTTGTGGCAGGCAATGTTCTGATCTCCATTAAGCTTTCTGAATTATTCACAATAGCCCCCGGGACTGCCACCATCTCACTCTCAGCCCCAACTACTTTCTTCTTAGATCCATGAGGCTCTGGAGCTTCAGATAAACCCTAGCCTAGGGGCTTCCCCTGGCTTTACTTTCTTCATCAACCACTTGCTGTGTCATCAGAGTTTCAGAAAAATATGTGATTCGTTAATGTGATGCAAATAACAAGAAAGTGTAAGGCACTGATCGTCAACCCATGGTTTTGCAATAACTAGGAATATCACTAATTATTAGCTCAAGAGATAACCCCTACACCATGAAAAATTTTAATTGTTTCAGACATGTAACCAGCACTACAAATAAATAGTGACCAGGTTTAGCAACTCAAAAAAGTCTGAAATACCAGAGCTTCAGACAGAAGAGTACTGAAGAGAAACTCAAAGTGAAACACACCAAGGGCAACTGTTTGAAAAGTTTGAAAAGGAAAACTCCGCCCCAATTGGGTAGACCAAAGCTGTCAGATCCGACAGCCTGACAGGGTTGAATCCAGAAGCATCCCAAAGTCAGATCCCAAAGTGAACAGAATGATGGATTCTTAGTGTAGACTGTTAAAATGTCACCTTACACTCAGACGCAGTTCTCCTCAAGCAATGATTGATCTTAACAAAAGAGAACAGAAGTCAACAAATGAATGCACAAAAAATGAGGTAAAAGACACAACTATTGATTTCAAATATTATTTCTCCCTTTTAGAAGTTAGAAGTGCTCCATTTGTTTTCTTCTTTCTAAAAACAGGGGATGCTTTCAAATGTGCTCACCCTCATGCAAGGGTCTCAGCAAGGCCTCTCAGAATTACTTCCACCTGGGCTGCTGAAGCAAGGGCTACTGTACCTCTTACATCCAGCACCCTGTAAAAACAAACCCAAAGTTCTCAACCAAAAACAAAGTACCCACCCACTGATGTCATTTTGAGGACTAGGAGAAGGAATCCAGACTTAATTCCCAGTCAGCCGTGAACTACACAGACTTATTTATGTAGATTTAAGTGCTCTGGGCCTCAGTTTAACTCTACGATGAGTACAATAGTCAATACGATTTAAACACACAAATGAATGTAACAAAACAGAGAACAAACTAGTGGTTACCATCGGGGAGAGGGAGAGGTGAGGGGCAAGATGGGGGAAGGGATTAAGAGGTACAAACTACTATGTATAAAATATATAAACTACAAGGATATATGGTATAGCACAGGGAATATAGCCAATATTTTACCATAATTTTAAATGGAGTATAATCTAAAAAATATAGAAGCACTGTTGCACACCTGAAATTCTATAAATCAACTATACTTCAATTAAAAAAAAATACACACACACACACACACACTATGTGAAGACGACAAAAAACACAGTCCCTGCTCTAAATTCTGGTATCTCTAATTCTATGACTTTATGGCTATGAGTTTTCTATAATACTTTGAGGCTTGTGAGAAATGCAATTAGATAGTTCCAAACTTGAATTTAAGATATGATCTAAACTTTCAAACAAGTGTATCAGAACCACTTGGCATGGTGTCCATCACCAGGAAACAGTGCTATAAGGGCAGATTCCATTTGGACACTGACAAATGTAATCAGTGTTTTTACTGAACACCATGAGACAAAGTACTTTGCTTATTTTTACAACGTTTTTGCTGTCCCTGAGGCTTAGCAATACCAAACTGAGCTTAAATAAAGTGATTATCACAATGCTAAAGGCTGCCATTAGAAGAAAAGTATTCTTTAAAAATACATTATTTCTAGTACATCTATACAACACTTTACTATCTTCAAAGATATTTCACATTGGGGCTTCCCTGGTGGTGCGGTGGTTGAGAGTCTGCCTGCTGATGCAGGGGACACGGTTTTGTGCCCCGGTCCGGGAAGATCCCACATGCCGCGGAGCGGCTGGGCCCGTGAGCCATGGCCACTGAGTCTGTGCGTCCAGAGCCTGTGCTCCGCAACGGGAGAGGCCACAACAGTGAGAGGCCCGCGTACTGCAAAAAAAAAAAAAAAAAAAAAAGATATTTCACATTCAGTAGATAACATTTATCCTGTGTATAGAGAGCTGAAAGAACATGAAAAGAACAAAAGCTCCAGAAAAGCTTTTTTTCTTCCAAAATTTACCTCTTTACTAGAGAAACAGCCTATATAATTAGCAATCTAATTGCTGCTAAATTGAAGTCTAAACAATATAAGCAAGGTTTAAAGAAATGGAAACCACTAAGAACAAATAAGATTTTCTTCCATTAAACTTAATTCTTAATAATCAGTTTAACTTTGGTTTTTTTCTATTATAGTAAAAACTGTATTTTCTTTTGAATTGCAAAGGAATTTTGCTGATATAAATTACACTATCACAAGTGTAATATCCTAAGTCGTTAAGGCTTTAAATGAAATAAAATTTATGCCTCAGATATCTGTAGTAAATAATGGTAAGACAGGCTGTGAATCCACTGGAGACGCTTTCTTCACCCACGTTTCCTGTGTTCTTATGACTTTGTGGATTTCAGTCCATTGGCTTAGTATAATATCTGAAATGAAAGGGATGAGGAAATTTGAAAGATAAGGTAAACTAGATCACAGTGCAAGTCAGCAAGAAGTTTAACAGCAACTCAGTTCTCATTTTCTTATAATGAAGAAGGATATAATCCAGTCTTTTTATTATGAAAATTGTTACAGGCCTAGAAGCAACAACAACAAATTGTAGAATAGGATTATCTACTTAGTCAATAGAATTCCCTATAACCAGAACAATAATTGTGGATTATCCACAGGGAACCGGCTTTGTTATACAGAATGCTTATTTTGTTGCAAAGGGAATTTACATGTGGTACATCACTTTCAAACAGCATAAAAAGTTCGTAGCTTTTATTAGCTGCAGTACTGACTTTGAAGTGGCTACCTGAATAGTGATCAAACCCTCAGAATGTCTTCTCTACTATCTTTTCTTATCAAACAATCCCAAGTTCAAAAACCTGGAATCCCAACAAAAAATAAAGTGACACACTAAAGAGAGAATACAATGTTAGTTTCTGAAATTTTATTATTTTTAATACATACATTTCACAAACAGAAACCTTCTAACACCACACAATTCCATAACCAAATGTTTCAATTTTATCAACATTCTTTAACTATTTACACTGTCTTCCCTCAACAAAAGTGCAATCCAAGACATTTGACAAGAAATCTTCACTGATAAGAATATGTTTTTGAGCTGGTGTTAATGATGCCCATTCATTATATTTTCTTGCAATTACCTGGAATAACAGTAAAGTCAACAGGACACAGAGATGAGCTGGGTTAGGCAGCATCCTTTTACAGGAAACAAAACACTGAACAAGAGCACTTTCTCCTCACCTCCTCCCCAGCTTCCGACTACAATTACCCAACAGCTGCTACCATGAGACTAAAGAGAAGAGCAACCTGGAGTTACCGACCTGGGCACGGGAGGAGAGACTGCATGTTAAGCATTGATCTTACAGGACAAAACAAAAGATTTCAGCAAGTTAGTTTGGGTGATCTAATAAGTTACGTATCAGTTTATCTGTTAGTTTTAGGATTTAAACACCTAATAATATTTTCCTGATGAGTTAATTTCCCCCCAGACAGATACGAAAATACTTTTTACTCAGAAAATGAATGAGCTTCTTCTACAAAAACTGGGAATTAAAGACTGTTTGGGGAAAGCTCTTTCTTAATTACAATGGGATAATTCACCCCACTCCCTAACTTCACAGCAAATGTCTATCTTTTAAGGTGTAAACCCAGTATATCAACTGCTTCAAGCGCAACCAGAAGAGAGTGAAGAACTGAGCTGGCCTGCAGAGAAGAAGATGAGATGATCAGAAACAGTCTTCCCATTAAACTAAAGCAGGTAATTTTATTTGTTCAAGGTATAGCTCTTAAAACTAAAACAAGTTAAAGTAGATAAAAATCACTTATTAGTCACTCATGAGTAGGTTCATGTTATTGAACACTATTTATCAGAAAAACAGAAAGTGGATCTCTTGGGTGACTAATACCCTTTAATATCCAAACCACAACAAAAATAATCATCTTTTCTGATATATTCCAATTCCTATCAAGGTACTCAGAGCAAAGTACTTTGAGAAAGTGTGGAGAACATATTAAGGTCAGCAGATTCCAAAATAAAATTTATTCTTCACATGGTTGTATACTCAATTACATTTTATTCTCAAATCAGCCAAATTTTCCATTTTAGACAAGAACGCAATGCCTTAAAGGCAAAAGATACTCTCGGATAGGATACCTATGCCTCTCCTTTTATATCAATTCGGCATCCATAGAATCCTAACTTAATCATCAAAATAAATGCCAAAAGCAAATGTTACTCACTTACAGTGAAACTTCCTCATACTTATTTCTCAGAGTAGACAACAATATGAGGAGAAAGCAGTGAATGCATCAGACACTCCATTTGCAGAAGTTTTAGGCTGAGGAGCTTGCTGAATGTGATCTCTATGTAAACTTGAAGCTTCAGAACAACTATACAAGCAGGTTTCTCTTCAGAAATTGAGGTGGGTTAAAGAACAAATATTTTACTATTCATTTTAAATTCAGAAATAAAATCCAATGGTACTCTGAAGACAAGAGAAACTCACCAATTTTTATAACTGGGTACACGAGAGAATCAATAGCAAAACAGCTAGTTCAGTTACAGCTTTGTGTATTAAAGACAAATTTGCAAGGGATGTGTCCTATAGACCTCTTTTCCTTGCATCAAATACTGTGAGACCAATGACAATTTGCTGCTTCTTACAGACATTCAGCATTTCCCCTCACTGTGATATTCTTCAGATCATCAAACATCAAACTGGATGTTGTCAGCCAAATTACAATCATGCAAACCGAAAGATAAAGAATATTAGTCAACCTCTCACAGTCAGCTGTGTCTTTCAAACAAAACATCAAATATTCCATGTAGCAGAACTGAAACTCACTTGCAATGATGCCTAAACACTTCTGAGAGGAAAAACAACTGTTTTTCTAAGAAAAAAACATGGTATAAATGAAATAATAGAAAATATTCACATAACCCCAAATTTAGCTACCCATAAAAGGATCATATTTTCAACATTCTTTTAGCATATATGTGTATTATAGTTGAAATTATCAAATTCATTTTTGAGAAATCATATTCCAACTCCAGTTCTCTAAAGGTATGGGGTGTCAGTCTACTTAAATCAGAAAGCTCTAATAAACAGAAGGCTGGGATTTTGGAAAGCTCAATGCTCTGACCAATCAAGTTCTGTAAATTGTCATCTTCTTCACCAATGGTAAGGTATCATGGAGATCTTCAGAATAATCTATTTTCAAACATATTGTTATGCATTATAATCAGTGATTTTCCAAAATGAAACACTTTAAAAAGAAATACTAAAATGATTCTTTTCCTCAAAGGTTCACAAATAATTTTTTCCTTTCCTTCTTAGGGCAAAATCTTTGATTTGGGAAACGCAGCATTAAAGGGGTAAAATGCAGCCGTAAGCAATGTGGGGGAAAGACAAGTGTGGCAACTGGTCTGAAACTCACCAGTTAGGGTCTGTGGCTGTGAGATTTACCTGTGAGAAGGATCTGACATCAAATGGCACTTCGACAGTGCAACCTATATAAATCAGTACCGCTCAAATCTTGTTATTCTCTTGGATTCTCCTTAAGAGCTTGTTTGACCAACTTCAAAGACACAGTTCAGATGACAGCGTTCTGCCTTTTTGCCCTCTTGAGTCAGTCTGCATCATTTCCAAATTCATTTAGCATATTCTCTTTGTTATAGGTCAGCTTACCTAAAAATATATACTTTCATATGCCTTATAATTTGGATATTATTTTCGGTATGAAAACTGGCTGCTAAACTACAACAGGGATAGAATCAGGGCTCATGTCCACCTTCCAGTGATCTGTCAGTGAGGGGAAACTGCAGGCCAGTGTGCGCTGCGGAACGCCAAATCAAGGTGGACAAACACACCATCAGCTCTCCAGGCACAGATTACATTCACTTGTCACATGTTTCTCCCAAGGCCCAGAGAAGATCTAAAAGTGGGTCTTTAGACAGTTAACATTTTAATAAGAGTTTCTTCCCAACTCCTACCGTGCTCTCAGCTTATGACCACATAATCCCTTTCCTGAATTCACCCCATCCTCCCCACCACCCTAAAAGCTGCCCGAGAGACCCTTAGTGATAGTTAACCGCTCCCCCAAGCTCACAGGAGTACTGGCTGGGCTCTGGTCGTGACCACAGACTAACACTCGGGAGTCAAGAGAAGGCAAGGCGCAGGCCCCCTTTTAGTGGCACACATACACAAAGGAACTCTCCTTTCAATTAGAAAAGAAATGAATGTCACAGAAGGCTTCCCTAGAAAAGATATGTAATAAAGTAATAATATCAATAAAATAGCTATTACTAAAGCAAAGCTTTCATCAATAAGCTTCGAGAACTTTGAAGGAGGAAAATGGCTTCACGAAATGGTAGTCCAGGTTGCCACAGTGTGGACACTGCTGGACGTTGCTGTACTCGGAGAAGTACTGCATCCCAATCCGCACGTCGATCACTGGCTTCCCGCAGTGCTTACAGTTCAGGCGGGCCTGGTGGGGGGAACACAAGATGCCGTGAGCCACAGTACCCCTCTACCTCACAGCGCTGCCAACGTCAAACCAACGAAAACGTGAGACTGCTCTACCTGGGAAACTCACCAAGAGTTTAGTAAAGCATCCCTTTTATTACCCAAAACAGGGTATGCAGAGCATCAGATAAGCATGAGATACACACTCAAATATTCACCCGTCAGCCTGAAAGATTAATGACTCTTCTCTCCCGATGTGCAGCTCCGCTAGTAATTACTCCTACTGGTGGCAAGAAAATTCTCAACTTGTGCCGCCTAAACTTCTCCGGTAAAGTTCCCCGAACAACTGGGAATCTCTGCCTCCTGGATTTTAAAAAGTGACTGAAACCAACTTCCCTCATCCAAACCTGCATGAAATTTCTTTGAAGGTCTTTTTGGTTTATTTTTAAAATCCATATACATTTTTCATTCTACTCGTTACTACATTTTTGTTTTCTTAGGGGTAAAAATAAAATTTCCCTAAAATACTCTAGTAAAACTGAGGATCCAGGAATAAGGGCCACCTTTACCCTGAGGCTTCTGGAACCTGCGAGCACACTGTACCTTTATACATGCCCTAGCCTCCCTCTAACAGTACAAGGCCCAAGCTTTTGGCAATAGGTCCAAGGACTTCAGTGAATAACCAGAAATTAGAACAGACTCTCAATTCAGACTCATTCTAAAAAAGTAATAGAGAAGTATAATCTCATTTTGTCCTCAAAACGCTCCTGTAGGTAGGTAGTAGTACATGAATTTTAGATGATGGAACTGAGGCACATGGTGATAAAGCGGAAAGGCTGAGATCTGAACCACGGTAGCTTACTCCAGAGCCTACCCTCTTAGCCATTACATGGACTACCTTTCTGTAACCTGAGATAAACTCTCTTTTAACTGACTAATCTCTCTGAACAATATTAAAAGTGAGATTCTAAGCAAACCTCTCTCTTTAACCACTCTGTTTAACCTATTATTCCTTTCTAATAATGAATTCCTGCTTATCTTGGCCTCGAAGTCTTATTGGAAGACACTCCTTGATGCCTTAATAGTGTCTAACCCTTGTACCTTCTCAGTGAATATAGTTAATTGATTTTTTTTAAGCCAAAAGTAATCACACCTGTTTTCCATTTCAGTAAGGGGCCAGAAAAGAAGTGTTTGGGCTTAAATTGTTTTAAGGAAGAAATATATAGTGAGGAACAGCAGGCTGGGTGTGGCAGGACGCCATTCTGCTTTTCTCCCTGAAGATGAGGAAATAACCCCAGTACCTTTCAGTGGTGGAGTACAAAGAGCACAAGACTGGGAGCGACAGAGGTTGTGGTCACGGCTGTGACACGTGTGGGGAGACCTGGGAAAAACATTCTAATTGTTTAGGCCTCCACTGTATGTGGAAAATACGAGTCTTTTCCAGTGCTAACACTCCATGAGTTATAGACCCACACATTCTTTCACTTCCTTATTTCTTTAAAAGATAACCCTGTCTGGTGTGTGTGGGAGAGAGGCGTCCCTTCCTTTTGTTCCTCTCATTTCAAGAGCTGGCATCAAGGAACAGTGGGTATTATAAAATGCTACAGTGAATAACTAAAAGACAATGATATCTCACTTCCAAGGCTAAGTTTTAAATGGAAATGTGGTCCATGTATGAGAATAGCGTAAAGGAGTCAATCTTATCTGGAATCAAACGACAGGCTACAGATGACCATCCAGGTCTCTCACGACCATATTTCTCTTCTAAGAGCACTAGTACGGACACAGCATAGCTGAAATACCAACTGTGCCAACCTTTTAATTCAACCTACACAGCTTATCTTCTGAATAAACTAATAATGGTAAGGATATTCTCTTTATAAAAGTCAAACCATAATGCTAAAGGTATAAAACTATGTAATAAAACTAATGAAATGTTTATCAGGTATTTATATTAAAGACTTAGCCACTTAAGAGGGAAGGAAAATATCTCTCCAATCCATGAATATCAAAGAATTATATAACAAGTGTTTTCTAAAGCACTTAGAAATAAGTCAAGATACTTCCAAGGATTTTGTTTTGTCTCCTGTGTTTCTATGGACTTATGTAAGGCATTTTCCAATGTTAATACTTCCCTCTTTTCCTCATGACAGCTAAAGTTCAGATGCTTTCTTAGCATCAGAAGATGCCCCCCCTTAGCAGAGCTTTAAGGACTACAAATCTTTCAAGTCAACCTCAAGCACCTGACAGGGCAGGCAGTTCCTGGATAACTGCACTGTCCCACAGAAAGGAAACAAAAAGAAAACCCTGACTATTAAAGAAAGTGAAACTTTCTTCTTTCCTTTTAAATGACAACTTTTTCTTACTAGAAACTATGTTAATCATATAAAACATTAAAAAATATAAGTAAGCAAAAAGAAAACTAAAGGAACCACTCAGCATCCCACAACCCAGAGACAACCTCTGGTAATAGGCTAGCAGGTTCCTTTTCATGTTCACTTTTTACAAATGGAAGCATATTATTCTGCCATTTAAAGGTGGCTTTTTTGACTTAAAATACTGAAAATATTTCCCACATAATTACAAGATCCCTTTTAATGACTGCCTAGTATTTCAGTAACAGCAGCACCATGCTGCAGTAAATCAACCATCACTGCTGGACTTTGGGGGGTCCCATGGCTGCTCACTCCTGAAGCACATTCTCCACACACTCCCACCTCCTCCAACATAACCACAGTGATGCCTCTAACTCCTCTGCATTCCCTTGGGGACAGAAGCCTGATAGCACCCACTACTCGCTCTGAGGGGTAAATACCAACCTGACAACATGGAGAGGCGGCCAGGATGTCATAGGTGTACATGGTGCCCAGCTGGTGCCAGCTGCCATCCCACCGCGACTTACACTTGATGCAGATGATCTTGTGAACCCCTTCCAGGCAGTCCACACACACTGCGTACAGATGCATGAGCCTCCCTGTACACAGAAGACACGATGCTGAGAGTGGCTGGCCAAGAAATCACCTTTTGTCACCAAAGGGGATTAAAACAATGGCTCATCTATCAGTTATAAGCAAAACTTTATCATTTGAATAAATATATAAAGCAAAATAGATGATATTTATCATATATCCCCAAGTTGCCCTTTTACAATAAGGATGGATTACTAACTATTGTCAGTGGGACACATACTTTAAGTTCAATCTTATTAAACACCGGCTTCAATTCATTTTTCCGAAAAGTGCTGCCAGGTTTCTAATACGGACATCCAAACTCAAAATGACCAAGCTACAGATGCTCAAAAGCAGCCTGTGATCATGCAGGACTTTCTGCTCAGAGATCTACTGTGGATTATGGAGGCTGAACCAGCAATGTTGGTCTGTGTTCATGGGCTCTCATCCATCAACAAGTCCCATCATGAAAAAGTCCAAAGTCTGTCTTGGTATTGGTAGCCCAGAATTACACCATAGTCAAAATTACTATGTTAACTGTTCTTGTCTCCAAAATTGCTCATCCATCACCACATCCAATTTAGGAACCAGAATTATATCTTACTTGTGTTTTTTTTTTTTCAAAGGAGTTCAATGTCTTGTTATTTACTGGGCTCTTGAAAGTCATAAGCCCATTCCTCCGCTATTTATCAATATCTAATGCTCGTAAAGGAAAGATGTCACCCTAGTTTATATGGAAGGGTTCAGGTTCAAATCGGGGAAGAAATGGAATGTCCAGCATCTGTCTGGGCAATGTGTAATGAACAACAACAACACTGCTCTCTATGTGGGGGTCGGGGGTTCCACTGAGCTAGAAAACTACCAGCAGCAGAACACATACCCCTAAGTGTCTTATTCAGAGTGTGCTGCTTGCTGCCATCAGCCAGACCATGCCCTTCATATTTTCAGCGGTTAAGGACCAGCCTGCTCCTTACCCATTAGAAAGGGGTATACAGTACTTACAGGGAAATCTTTCATTTCACTCATTTACGAGACTCTCTCTCCCCCTCCCTGAGGGCAGGAACTATGCCCTCCTTGAAGGCTCAGTGTCTTGCACAATATCTGGAACGTGGGAAGCACTCCATAATTGTATGTTACATGAATGGATGGGATATATTAACAGCCAAAGACGTTATAACCTTGGGGGCCTCTATGCCAAAAAATGGGAAGGGTGACAAGAGCTTCTTGCAATACTGCCCACCTCTGCTGTAGGGCACTGAAAATAAAACCATCTCACACTCAGAGTGGCCTGGGGCATTTCAGGATGTCAGTTCAATATCTAGCAGCCACTGGAAAAGGCTTCATTTCCAATCTCCGTCCTAGACGGAGTTCTCAAACACTGCAGATCTCAAACATTCAAAGACATCAAGGTGGCTGCTAGGAAGGGTGGGGACAGGGACAGATGGAGAAGTCACATGTTGGTAGCAATGACCATGATGATGAAGCTGACAGGGAACTTTCACTGAGTGCTTACCAAGGATCTGACACTGTGCTAGGAGGCTACGTGAATCATTTCATTTAACCCTCACAACAACCCTCTAAAGTAGGCGTTACTATTATTCCTACTTCAGATAGGAGGAACTGAAGCTTAGAGAGCTGGAATAGCTTGCCCGAGTTCAAAAAGATAATAAATAGCAAAGTCCAGACTTGTCTGACTCTTAACCTCCAGGCTACATCACGGGAATTCCTGGCTGGGAATTTGTTTCAGTTGCTGTTATATATTGTCCTAAATACTAAGAATTTAAAATTGCTAAAGTCTAGGGTTGTGAGTTCAAACAGAAAGCAGATTTCTGAGAGAATAATTACCTATGGTTCTAAGTGGTAAAGAACTATTGTACCAAAAGAAATTCCTAACTCGATCAACCTTAATAAATTATTAAAACCGAACAAAAACATCTTCTTCTGGAAAAATCAGGGAAAAGAGGCTGGAGCTGGAGGGTGGGGAGGGCACTGAGGGGGAAAGGGCCGAGAGCAAGGGAATGACAATCCCCACGGTCCACCACTGGAAATTACACATTATTGCAGCAGCATATAATCAACTGCAGCCTGGAATCTTGTGGCCTGGAACATGCCCTCCTCCTGGAACTGAAAATGCTTTAAGGAATACATGATTGAAACTCTGTGATGGAAGAAATTATTGACACTGGCTTGTTATAAAAAAAAGATGGCATGGACTTCGAGATGTGGCAATAAAAACACGGACATATGACAAGGCCCCACTTATGGCATTGACTTGTCTGGTGCTGATAAAACAACCAGATCCTCAGATTTTATCATCAACAGTTAAACCTCTCAAGACTTCTGTAGTGCACACCTAACACATCCATTATCTATTTGGATAATGTGTGTATGTACTTAGGTGTGTACACACACACACACGTACACAAAATTCTTAGGCCTGTCTAATTTTTACCGTTCTCCATCCGCTCTGATGGGTACCCTTAAGATCTAGTCCTGGGGTCTGTCATATACTCCTCCTTTTCTTTCTCTTTTCTTCCCATTCAAGGCCTCTTCCACTCTTTTAGCCACTAATTTTATAAAATCAGCTTCAGTGTTCATCCTAAATGTTTATTTCTAATAGCGCTTGTGAAAGACACCTCCACACAAAAGTCCCAACATCTCTTCAAACCCAATACACACAAGTACCCCATCTTCTTTCCTCTAAGATCAGGTCCCTTCCCCAACTTTCTCTACTGTTCATGACAATACCATTTACCTGGTCTAGAGCCAAAGTGAGCCAACAAGGACACATCTTTATCCCGTACAGTAAAGCTGTCTCCAAAGCTGTGATCTTTACTTTAATATAATCTCTTAGAGCTGTTCCCACCTTTCAATCCCCACCATCACCACCCAGCTGTCTCTCTTCTCCTTGCATCTAGAATACAGATTTAGATTTCAACTGTGTAGCTTCCACCCCTTTCAAACAACTTTTCCCCCAAGCAACCACTGGCTTTAAAAAAAAAAAAATTGTTAAACCCTTCAATTCATCAATATGGCAAAGCTCTTTGTTATGGCTTGAAAGGACACCCACAATCTGTTCTCCACCTACCTTACTCATTTCCTACTCTAGAACCTCTGCTCCAACCAGATGGTGCTCTTCGGTTCTCTCACTGTCTCCTGACCTTTTTATGAACAACTATTCCTTTGCTTGCATTGCTCCTTATCAACAAACCCCCAGTGTAGTTAGACCATGTACTTATCAAAGTCCAATGCCCCTCCTGACATCTGCCTTCACATTACCTCCTTTGACTACCCAAAGTGTCCCCTTCCTCTTTGGAAATGATAGGTTGCTTCACGTACATAATATCCAGGCGATACCAGTTCCAAAGGTGGTACTAGTGCCTTAGGTCTGGTAAAGTTAGTTACACTTTTGCAAATGCATCTTATATCCTAAGATTATAGACTGATGAGTGGCAAGGACTGATAGTACCCAGTTCAAGTATGCAATTCATAAGTTTGATTGGTTGGTGAACAGATTAAATGAAAAGGATTTGTCCATCATGAATAGAAAAAGGACAACTCTCCTCTCATGTACCCTGTACCCTTGTACCCTCATTCATCTTCATAAAGAATACTTCCAGTCATAAAATGGTGAAGTGAAGATGTTTCCATCTACTTCCCTCTAAAATTATCCCCACACAGTATAAAGTACAAGTAACAAAATACAAATTCTATCTTCCATGAAACTATGAGGTACTTGCAACCCTGAATATGAGATCAGAAATTAGATGGAGAAGTAATAAATGGTTTAGCTCTGAAACTGGAAAACAAGCACAGGGGAGGTTGAGATGAGGTGCTGAAAGAGAAAGAGTGGGGTATAACAAATTACTAAATAACCACACATTCTATACAACTTTTTTCATCAAGAAGCAGAGTCTGTTGAATCATCCCCTGAATCTGGGATAGCCTTACAACTTATTTTTTTGCAGAATAGAATGTGATGGAAGTGATGTTACTCGGTCCCAAGCTTAAGCCTCAAGAGAGAGAGGCCACGCAGCTCCATTCTCACCATCTTTAATGCTATCCTGAGAACACCATGTGAAAAAGCCCAGGCTAGTCTACCGGCAGATGAAAGGATATATAAACAGGGATAAGCCATTCTAGCTGAGGCTCCCAAGGACAACCAGACTGCCAAGTGCTAGACATGTGTGAGAGGCCATCCTAACCAACCAACTCATAGAATTGTGAGAAATTATAAATCATCACTGTTTTACACCACTAAGTTTTAGAGTGGCTTGCCCTATAAGAAAGGCTAAAAGACACAGGACAGTAGGCAAAACTCTAGAAAATGAATGAGACCACTCCTCGCAAATTCAGCTCCCTTTCCCTGCTGAGAAAGATGAAACAGAAATAGCATGCATGAAACAAGAACAGGATGCTATTAAAAAGAACTTTTGGAAATTACAAATATAATAGATAACAGAAAATCTTAAACTCAGTAAAAATACTGGAATATAAAATCAGAGAAATCTTCCAGAAAGCAGAATAAAGATAAAGAGATGAACAGGGCCAAAAATATACATAATAAAGGATCTCCCCCCTCCTCAAAAAAAAAAAGGATCAATCTAAGAGGTCCAACATCTGATTAGCTGTTCTACAGAGAAGAAAGAAAGAAAGAAAGAAAGAAAGGAGGGAAGGAGGGAAGGAAGGAAGAAAGAAAGAAAGAAAGGAAGGAAGGAAGAAAGAAAGAAAGAAAGAAAATGAAAATGGGAGGAAATCATCAAAGAAATAAATCAAAAGAAAATTTCCCCAAATTGAAGACTATAAGTTTACAAAATCAAAAAGCCAAGAAAGCATCCTGCCCAACAAATGGAAAAAAAGACATCATGGTGAAACTTCAGATTACTAGAGAAAATCCAAAAACCTTTGGAGGATGGGAAGGGGAAATAAAGGGTCAGGAATAAGAATAATATTAGATTTCTCAGTAGCAACATTGGAAGACAGGAGACAGTGAAGTAATGCCTTCAAAATTCCAAAGGGAAAATAATTATAACTTGGAAGACTATGGGAAAATATTCCAAAGGGAAAACTATTCCAAAGGGAAAATAATTACAACTTGGAAGTGTGAAGATAGAATCAAGATACTACCAGACTTTCAAAATCTCAAAACATCTATTCCCATGCTTCCTTTCTCAGAAAGCTCCTAGGGGATGCTTCTTAACAAACTGAGGAAATTTACCAAGAAAAAAGAAAGTATGGGATCTAGGAAACAGAAGATAAAAAATAGGAAAGAGATGAAAGAATTCCTAGAAGGACAGCTATGTAGTTCAGCAGGCATTAAGTGCAGCAGGACAGACAGGAGCAGGAAGATGAAAGGCTCCATGAAGGAAATTTCTAGAAAAAAATTCATAAAAATGTTTGACAGGTATGTGGACATGTTTTTGAACGGTGGTTTGTAGAGCTGCTGGAGAGTTAGAACCACCAGCCAAAGCTTCAAAACAAAGGCTAAGCAAATGAAAATGTGAAGCAATTATTAACTTTGATAAAAACAAAAGGAGGGCTTCCCTGGTGGCGCAGTGGTTGAGAGTCCGCCTGCTGATGCAGGGGACAAGGGTTTGTGCCCCGGTCTGGGAAGATTCCACGTGCCGCGGAGCAGCTGGGCCCGTGAGCCATGGCCGCTGAGCCTGCGCGTCCGGAGCCTGTGCTCCGCAGTGGGAGAGGCCACAGCAGTGAGGGGCCCGCGTACCGCAAAAACAAAAACAAAAACAAAAGGAGTCCCAGGACATACAGTTCTCGAAATAGGAAATACATCTATACTTCTTGGCTCAGCACTAAATATTATATACTCATAATAACAAAATCATTAAGGATTTAACTAAGAATTGTGATGGATTATCCTGAGAGAAAGTGGAAGATGCAAGAAAGCATGAACCATCATCCACCTTAAAAGTAAATCTAGAGCTAAAATCGGAGAATGAAGATAGCAGTTTTAAAATTATGATGGTAAAAACCCAAAGAATCAGTTAAGATTTGAAAGTGTCTCACTCTGAGAAGTGAGACAGCAGGGGTGGGTGGGAAGAAGATAGGTGGGGATATATCATTTTTACTATAGGCTTTTTTAACCACACTTTTAAAGTTATAAACGGGTTATATGTCATGGATCCCATATTTATATAAATTCAGTAGTTTTACATGAATTGACAGATTTCTCTGACAACTGACCCACCCCCTGTTATCCATTTTCTGGCTGAAATGCCCCAGTCTTTGTATGTCACCCACAGCGCTAATAATAAGAAGCTCCCCACGCCTCACCACCAGGGTAATACCTGAGCTTTCATTTTCCTTTTGCTGCTATCAAGAAAGTCTCACCTTTCATACATTTCAAGATTAATTCAACTAATCTAAAAACACACTGACCCTTCCCTCGCTGTGTTATGTTTACAAGGATCAGAGAGAATACACAGCTTGCTGGGCACAGTAACACAGGTTTCAAAGGCACCTATTTTATAGCAAGTAAAACATTTTTATGCAATTCCTTCTCTAAAGTTCCTCCCAATTACCAAAAACTATACAACTGAATCCTCTCTTCAAATTACAGCAAGACAGAAACATAAAATTACCCACCAGGACCACTGTACTTGGTATAGTGTGACATCAGAGGCAAGGACACCACCTCACTGGGCAGAGCTGAAATATTCAAAAGTTAGCTAGCTCCTGACTAGAACAAAAACACGTCATCAGTTAAAATTAAGCCCCAACAGAGCCATCCCTTCTTGTTGGCTTTTCACTTCTCACAAACAGAAAACAGGCAAGGTGAGCGAACACCTGTACCTTGAAGGTGACAGGGAACATCGTACTCGATCTCATCGTGTCTCGAGGGGCTTAAGAACAGAGTTCCGTCCACCAGCGGGAACTGCTCGAACACCGGGAGCGCCCGGTGGCACAGGGCACAGTTCACCACGTTCCTGTGGCTGGCGCTGAGGGCCGCGAGGATGAACTTCCGCAGATCCTCGCCCTGGCCCATCTGGGCATCGTCCTCCACCCGCACGTGGAAAGTGTTCAGCTTGTGCCGGGGGATGTGGGTGAGAAGCTCGGACAGGTCCAGGCGCCGCAGGAACTGCACGGGCGCGTCGAAGTGGCCCCCCCTGTGAACTGACAACCCGGCCGGACTGTAGTCAAAGTGGGCGTTTCGGAACACGTGGCCCCCTGCCAGAGCCTTTTTGTGAGGCTCCAGGTGGATGGCGTTCTTTAGGAACTCCCCGAGGTACCTGGAGGAGCGGGGGCCGCTGAAGTGGGCGGGGGAGAGGATGGAGTAGCCAGTGGGCGGGGACTGGCCCGGGGAGCCGCAGGGGGAGCGCGCCCCGTAGGCTGCGGCCCCGCCGCCCTTCTCCTGGGAGTTCTGCCGGTCCATGGAATGCCGGCGGGGCAGGTCGTGGCTCAGGCCCTTCTGGGGCTTGGTGGGCGGCCGGCACTTCTTGGCCTCCTCCACCGCCTCACCGGGGGGCCTCCCGGTGTTCCTCTCCGACCCCGACTTCTTCTTTTTCTCATCCTGCATCCGCTTCACCTGGTACCAGTCCGTGTCCTTCTTCAGGTGGCCCTGGCCACAGCGGCAGGAGCAGAAGCGGAAGGCCAGGTCGTAGCCCTTCTTGGTCCACATGTTCTGGCGGCACTGCTTCTCGTTCCAGCTGCGGGCCCGGCCAATGCAGTTGAACTGGACCAGGATGCTGCTCTCCCACTCGTAGAAGCACTGCAGGTGCATCCAGGTGCTGTGAGGGCAGTGCTCGTTGTTGCACACCACCTTCTGGTAGTCGTCCTTCTCCAGGTCAACCGGCCTCCCGAAGCTGCAGATCAGCGGCGTGGCACAAGGGGCTTCTGGGGAGAAACAGAGAGAGAGAGTGAGAGAGAGAAAGTCAGCTAGCGGGCTGTGGGATTCCAACCCACGGCCAAGTGTGAGATCAAAGCTACCATCCCACCTTAGCCCATTCACACCAGAGGTACGATTTTTCTGGTGTGGAGATTTCTACTACTGTAATAACACCAGACAGGGTTCAAAAACATTCACCATTTTCTTCTGGTGTGATGTTGTACCAAGGGAATTTATTTTCTGATTGTCCGTTATCTGCTGAAAAACATACCAGTAAGCTTCAAAAAGTCCAAATCCTTCACAGTGCAATTAGCCGTATGTCAGTACTTGTAACAGCGTAGTATGAGGTCTTCCTGAGACGTGGGTGTAATGAAAGGCAGTTTCAGGGTTCTTTTAAAAATGAATCACTCCTGGGGCTTCCCTGGTGGCACAGCGGTTAAGATTCCGCCACCAATGCAGGGGACACAGGTTCGAGCCCTGGTCCAGGAAGATCCCACATGCTGTGGAGCAACTAAGCCCGTGCGCCACAACTACTGAGCCTGCGCCCTAGAGCCCGCAAGCCGCAACTACTGAGCCCGTGCGCCGCAACTACTGAGCCCGTGCGCCTAGAGCCCGCGCTCCGCAACGAGAAGCCCGAGCACCGCAATGAAGAGTAGCCCCCGCTTGCCACAACTAGAGAAAAGCCCATGCACAGCAACAAAGACCCAGTGCAGCCAAAAATAAAATGAAATTTTTTTTAAAACCCACACCATTCACTTTATAAAAACAAACAAACAAAATGAATCACTCCAGTGAACTAGGAAATATGACGGAGCCACTGAACCAACAAGTTCAGATGGTAGCTCCAAAAGGGCCCTCGAAACACTATCACAGGATTTAGGTTATCCTGAATACCACAGAGAAAAGAAGACAGACTTGACTCATATAATACAATATGCCACCAAACGAAGCGGCAGAGATGATGGGACCCACAAAGCCTATGGCTATGTTACAATCATCCCCTTCAGTGTCGGATTCCAGGAACTTAGCAAAATGGCCCAAACTGACCTGTCTACCCCCGTGATCACCGTGGCTTCCCCATCTACCTCCCGGGTGTCACAATGCTTAATCGTCACTTCTCCAAACCCCAACCGTCCAGTGTAGCAATTCACAGCATGGACTCTGCAACCAGACTACCTCGGTTAGAACCCCAGCAGTACCACTGATGAGCTGTGTGCTCGTGAACAAGTTACTTTACTTCTCCTTGTGTCAGCGTCCTCTGTATAAAATGCAGATAACAACTGAATGTACCTTATATGGCTCTTAAAAGGATAAAATATACTGATACACAGGTGGTGCTTAGAGCAGGGACTGGCACGTAGTAAACCTCTTCCCCTTCCTCCCATTCTTCAAGGCCCATCTCTAGATGCCAGGACTCCCCTCTTCCCTTGCATCCTGATCTCCCCACCCCCAGGAAGGTTCTGGACTGAACCTTACTTGAGTCCCCACTGTGGTTGGTCCCCACCAGGTGATGACTCAGGAAAGGACGCCTATTACTCAGTTTTTTACTCCTGGCACCGCTTGCACACATCCAGTGCTGAATAAAGGTGCATTGAAAAGACACTGGCACATGAAACCCACACATGACAAGCAGAGCAGAAGGAAGAGAGAGGGCTGTAATCCTAGGCAGAAAGACTAGTGTAGGGAAGCACGCTGAAAAGCAGTAGAAGAGTGGTGTGTATACTGGGTAAATTAACTGTAGTCACCTGAAATGTAGACACCTTTAGTATCTTAAAATGTTAATTAGTCAATTAAACAAAGTTCATTTGCTTTTATCTTTACTCCTTCAGAGGAACAGCCTCAAAGGCAGTGACTCTGTAATGTAATGGCAATAACCAAAGTGATATTAACCCAGGACTAAGGAAATCAAATTTAAAGAATGACCTAGCAGTACCCTTGCATTCATGATATCCAAAATTTTAATTTTTAAATGCTGAGACGGACTTGATATTTCTTTTAAAAGTATTTTCACATTTCACACACTAGGTATTTAGAAAGTAAGTAAATGAATAATGTCATGCCTCTTTTTCAAATTCCTAAGTCTTACAATTTACTGAAACATATAGGAAACATTTTTTTAACTGTAAAAAACAGGACTGGTGGCCTTCAAAAATCACACCTATAACAAATTAGCCATATTATAGAAATGTATTTGATTTGTTTCCTGAAAGCTGTTTCTAAATTTACAAAATTCCTAGCTCTTAAGAATAGCAGTCCCACAAAGTTATAAATGGAATACAAACACCTGATGCAACCAAACCTTTAAGGGGGAAGTGTAAAGCAGGGAATCCCACATTCAGGGAGGGCCTGTGTTACACACCTCCCCTGGGACATTAGTCTGAGCTGTGACAGCTTGACTAACAAGCAAAATGAGAAAACGTTCCTTTATACAAAGTCAGCATGGTTTTTAAAAATGTATAGGAGGGCTTCCCTGGTAGTGCAGTGGTTGAGAGTCCGCCTGCCAATGCAAGGGACACAGGTTCGTGCCCCGGTCCGGGAGGATCTCACGTGCCGCGGAGTGGCTGGGCCCGTGAGCCATGGCTGCTGAGCCTGCGCGTCCGGAGCCTGTGCTCCGCAACGGGAGAGGCCACAACAGTGAGAGGCCCGCGTACGGCAAAAAAAAAAAAAAAAAAAAAAAAAAAAGTATAGGAACACTCCAGGACCTGTTTCTATGGCTTCACTGTCAAATATTCTGTACTCAGCTTCTATTTCTCCCTGCCCAAGTGAAAATAATCAGGGCTCACCTCATTCTGGGCACAAATCTCAAGTAGTTTCAAGTCTGGACAGTAAGATAATGAGGCTGACGTCACCTGGGCAAAGCCCGTCACTCTCCTTCTCACCCTGTATCCTTCCTCCCCACTCAGGCCTCGGTCCTCCCCCACCTAGTAAAAGGGAAGGACCTGACTGTAGTCATTTACGCCGGCTGCCCAACAAACCCAAAGCTCTTGACACACTCATTCACGCTAACAGGAAGCCCCCAAACCAGACACCACCATTTTCAGCTTCTTAGCTGTGAAATTGACTGTTTTCACCACTCTTAAAATAGTTTCAGGCGTCACAAGAAGATGGGGAGCTCGGCGGGGTGGAGGGGCGAGGAGGGGCTTCTGAAGTCACGTGAGGCTTTCTAGACAAAGCCTGAGGTAGGGACTCGGTCGTCTTCATCATTGTAAACCCACTACCGTGAAGACTGTATCGTGCCTAACAAACGTCTTGTTGAAGGCAAGCTCGGCCCGGTCGGATTTCGGACTCCGCGGTGACTGGGTGCTGGCGGAGGGAGACGGGAGGAAGGTGGCCCCTGGGGAGCACAGCCCACGGCCCCGCCCCTGAGTCGCAGCAGGCCTTCTGGACTCAGCACAGGATTCTCTCTGGGGCAGAGCCTGGCCGTCACCCTCACTGCCTCAGACTTGCCATAATCTATTCCACCCTCCTTCAGCATCCAGCTACCAAGTGCAAACTTTAGGGTTTCTGAACAACTATTTTACGACAGGGATCTGTTCCATACAGTAATTCTTCTTACATGGGAACACAGCCCCTTGTCTGCAGAGCAAGTTCCCCTCCAGGTATGACGGCTCTGACCAGAGGATCCTCATCGCTGAGCTTTCTGAGAGGCCAGAGCATGGTGACTGAGGATACGGACTCTGGAGCCAGCCAGCCAGCCTGCAGTGACTCTCAGCTCTCAACTTATTAGTTTTAAGACGTTTGACTAGTCACTTAACCTCCCTGTGCTTCTATCTTCTCAGCTGTAAAATGGCAGAAATAAGAGTGAGCACCTACCTGAAAGGGTTGCCATGAAAATCAAAGGAGTTATTAAGGCAGTTTGAACAGTGTCCAGCACATAATGAGCACCATTTAAATATAAGCGATTATTATTATTATCTTTTTTTTGCGGTACGCGAGCCTCTCACCATTGTGGCCTCTCCCGTTGCGGAGCACAGGCTCCGGACGCACAGGCTCAGCGGCCATGGCTCACGGGCCCAGCCGCTCCATGGCATGTGGGATCCTCCTGGACCAGGGCACGAACCCGCGTCCCCTGCATCGGCAGGCGGACTCTCAACCACTGAACCACCAGGGAAGCCCGCGATTATTATTAAAAGCTTTATCACTTTATATTACCTGATGTAAAAACCAAAGGACTTTGAATGTGTTTAGAGCAAAGCTACAACCAGGAAGTGACCATCCTCCTTTCTCCATCTGTAAATAAGTGCAAGAAATGTTCTGCTTCCCTACAACAAACAAAGCAGGGTGGTGTGCGTAAAATAATTTCACTAAACATCTACTGACAAGTTTTAAAGAAGGAAAATTTACTTCTTCTAACCCCTTAAAGATTTTCTACTCAGTGTCAGACAAATAAGTATCTTGCTATGTGTATTTTTCAACCTAAACAATCTTTTCCAAGCCTGGATAACAGGGATTCATAAAAGGCATGGATGTATTTGATTATTGAGATGTGCTCCTAAAGAACTTACATAATTCAAGACTGATTATCCCCTAGTCTGGGGGTAGAGTATGGGGAAATGCATCCTCAGAATGCATAAATCTGCAGCCGTTGTGCTGTATTTTTGCTTTACTGGTGCTTTTAAATATCAGCATTACTTCTAATATTTCTCAGTTGTACCTCATAAATTGACAGAATGCCATATCATAGTGTTTTATCTATGTTTGGAACATTTCTGTTCCAAAGTTACAGATTTTCAGGATGTTTTTCAGTACCAGTATTAGCATACTTGGATATTTTGAAAGCTATAATAAACGTTTAAGTTATGTTAATTTTAAAATAATAACACAAATGTCACCAAAATCCATGAAAAAGTTCTATAAACAACAAGAGTTCACATAATATTGCCAAGGGTTAGTAGGTATTTCTCTTTAAAAGAAAAGGTAATGACATTGGGTAACAAAGCGTTTTTATAATTCAGTTGACCTGCTGGCTTTGAAAATATGAGATGGCTTGATGCATAACTTGGGGGCATGTGTCTGTTGAAATTTTCCATATAATGTGAAGCTTTTATTATGATTTATGTGTCATTAGTTGAAATTTGCATAATTCAATTCGCATATAATGGGATCACACTGTACTAGGAAATAAATTAGCAGGCTGCCTTTTCTCCTGCTTGGAGATTTAGATCTTGAGGGCGCTGTATCACGGAGAACTACACAGCACCCTAGCATTTCATGTACTGCATGCATTCACCCTGAAGGAGAGGTCGGTCCAAGAGCTCTCGGAACCAAACCACAATACCATAGGATGGGAACAGAACTCCAGATTAAGTATATGTGTATGTGCACTAGTGTGTGCATGTGTGCCTCTATGTGTGCATGTATATAACTGCAAAGAGACTGCCCAGTTGTTAAACTATCCCACTGTGAAAGACTCCAGAAAAGACTTCACGTCATCCTCAAGTACTATAATCCAAATTTACAGCCTTTTCCTTGCTTCTCTGAAACACTCTAGAACCTGATTTTGATTATCCTTGTCAATGGCGTCCCCTTTACCTGCACAAATATTCAAACTATGGCCATAATCAACACTCCTACATCATATTTTTTATACGTGATTCCCATTTGACCACCTCAGTTATAAGCACAGCGTGTGCCCAAAGCGTTGACCGACTTCTCTCGTGATGCACCCAGAATGGTGCCTGGAGGCCAAAGGCCTCAGTGGAGCTGGCCCCTCCCCATGCCTCTGGATCCCCAAGGCCCTCAGCTTAAAGGACAAATGGCTTCACCTCCCCCCAGTCCGTCCAACGGGTAAAACATACGGCTGCATGATTAACTGGCAACATGGGTTATCTGCAGACCAGGTACCTGTCAAAGAATATGATCCATAACTCACTGCTGTTCGATATCTTCCAAAAGCTCAACTGAGAGAGACAATTTTTAAGAAAGAGTCCATAGATGATGTCCACACATTCCTCTAGATCAGAGTTCCAGTGGGGTGGTCTGGCCTGCAGTGTCTGATTAAACCAGTACAGGGTTTTTTGTTATGAAGTGTAAATGCCTTTTAGATGTAGCATGCCCTCTCTGGGTCATCCAGGCCTCCACTCCAGCCCCGTTCATATACTTACTCATATGCCAGGACCCTGGATTCATTTGGGTGCGTGAGCCCTGCGCTAGATAAAAGCTATCCCTTAATTAAGCCGGGTGTCCCAGAGTTGGTTACTTGGACCACATTGTTTTATTCCCTGGACAGGCTGTTTTGAATGACGTGAGCAGGCCTAATAAATTTGTTTTATTTATGAAAGGACATTGTCATGGACATTGCTCAGTATTTTATAACATCTTATAAGTCGCTGGTTTTGTTTTGCTTCATTTGTTAATGTGATGGACACTGTAGCGCAGGCCACTGCTTCTGTTTGCCTCTTTCCTGTGTGCTAGAAATCTGAAAGCCACATTTGTGACCTACCTCTTGTAATGCCTCAAGACGTCCATTATTTTTCCCAACAGTATCATCTCTATTACTAATATTCTCACTTATTTATTATTTCTTATAGTATTACATGTATTTTTCTTTTTTTTTTTTTTTTTTTGCGGTACACGGGCCTCTCACTGTTGTGGCCTCTCCCGTTGCGGAGCACAGGCTCCGGACGCGCAGGCTCAGCGGCCATGGCTCACGGGCCCAGCCGCTCCACGGCATGTGGGATCCTCCCGGACCGGGGCACGAACCCACATCCCCTGCATCGGCAGGCGGACCCCCAACCACTGCGCCACCAGGGAAGCCCCTATTACATGTATTTTTGAAAGCCACTTTATTTTTAGAAGAAGGAGGCTATAAATGATCAAAACAAAAATCCATTCCCCACCTCTCCTCATAACTTTCAAATCAGCTTTGCCTAATACGTGTCAAGACTTGGACTTGACGGGGGCCCAGGTGCTCCCCTCCCTTCTCACTTTCCAAAGTTGGCCAGAGGAGGATGCAAAGTGAGAGGGGAGGCCGGTGCTGACCCAGGACCCCAGGAGCCCCACAGACACAGCACCTTCAGGAAAGGCTGCCCCCTGTGCCTTGCCTGAGGCACAAGCGGTGGGTCCTGGAGCCGCTCTGCTCACCCGCTCCGTGCCTCGCCCCCATCCCACAGCCCACGCCTCTCACCCACTTCCCCTGGGCCCAGCTTCCCACTCTGCTATTCATACCCAGGCCTCTACTGTTCCCAGCCCACCTGGCTTCTCTCAGGCACACCTCGGGCTGGCTCTGCCAGCCAACCTGGCCCCTCTGCCTCCTTGCCCCACCTGGACCGTGCAGGTGCCTCCCCCATCACCTGCTCCCAGCCTCACTGGTGAAATTAGACATGGTGAAGTGGGCTCAGACTCCCCCCAACTCCACCCTGCCTTGTCTTCTTCTGGGTGTGTATGGAGGGGGGTCTCTCTCCTGGGCTCTAACCCACAAAGCCTAGACTCTTCCGGGTGTTGTCATCCTCATGTGGGCCCAGTCTTGCCTCTGCTTAGCTCTTCCCAACAGCAGCCTCTTTACCTCCCCTTTTCCCCTTCTCCCCGCTCACCTAGCAAACCCAGGAATTCATTTCTGGAAAATATGAAAAGGAGAATCCCATGTTCACTGCAGAGACTAGCTCTAAGGGGAGAGGCAGAAAAAAGAGCAATGAACTGAGAAACTGCAAGTATTACAGACGTGGCCACACAATCTGAACCTGCTGCAGGGTCACATCACCACTGACAACTACAAGAATCCAACCAACTCCATCTTCCTAGGATGGCTACTGAAAAAACGCCAATGTAAAAACTTAATAGCAAGAATAGCAGATCACTGTAGTCATCTCGCTTTTATTAATGGCATTAGCAATTATAATGACAACTTGTTTTAATAATAAAAGTCATATTCATTGGTAAACTAATCATAGATACATGTACTCATATATAAGAATATAAGAAAAAATAAGTTTATAACAGGTGCCAAGTGAAATAAGGCACATGCGGTCATATATATGTGTACATGAGCGTATCTATGAAAAACTAGATATCACCTTATCAATGTAATTTCATACACATGCACGTGTACACACACACACGCCTACTCTAGATGCAATATTATTTCCACAGTGAACAACAACAAAAGACCCTTGCTTTTGCTAACCAAGTTCTTTAACAGTTAAATTTGAACCTCGAGATCCACTGTAAACCCATCCTTTTGGCAATTACAATTGCCAGTAAACAACTGCTTGCTTTATGGGTTGCCCTTTCTCATGTCACTCTTTGAATACTGGCCAGCTCAGCATTAGCCATGGCAGGAATCTGTCAACACCTTTTGGAATCCTGACCACATTCTCTAAGATATTAATCATCCTTTGCCCCCCTGCTTGGCATCAAAGCAAATTCAGTGAGCATCTTCTCCTTGCAGTGACACGGGGTTTTGAAGCTTGCGGGGCCAGCAGGTTTGCTTCATCTTTTTTACAGACACTGGAATAAAAAAGAATGATGAAAAATATAGAAAAATATACACAAATGAGTATTTGGAACCAGGATATATTGTTCCACTCTGTGCACAGATGTGATGCCATCAGCGTTTCCGCTTTCCTCCTTCTGCTCCTGGAATGAATCAGGGAACATCAATACAGTGCGTGACAACCCTGAATTTCTTCCATCATCACAATTGATCATGAAAATGGTAAAGGTTTATCATCTGCAAATATTATGGATTTGAGGCCAGGTTTTTTTAATCAACATATCCTGATAAGTAGACTTAACACCAGTTTACTAGGTCTGACACACTAAAATCTTCTGAATCTTTACTATAAAGAAGTCAAATACAGGATAATATGAGCACTTGACTACAGGTCTCTAGAGATCTGGACATCTGCAAAACAGTACAATAGTTATATTCTCAAAATGCTGTAAAAACTCTAACTATACAGATAAACTTCATATAGGAAATATTTCTAAGTGATCTGGTCTCTGAATAAGTCAGTTTTCTTAGCAGGTTTATTATACATAATTATCTAAAGAAAGAGCCTTCAAATTTTCCAGGATACTAATAAACGCTCATTTGGGCAAATGTATGGCTTCTTTTAATAGCTATCATTTAATAAAGACCCTGTTTTAGAAGACGTAATAAAAACACCAGGGTTTGTCTTAGGGTTAAACACTTAACTACAGAAGAAGGAAAATACATGGGGTCTCTGAAAATCAGCTAATTACAAGTCAATTCAAATAACGTTTTTGAACACCTGTTATGTGCCCAGTTCAGAGCCTAACATAGAGGCTGCGAGTGTTGAATAAATTTGTAAGCCATACTTTCCTAAATCTTTGAGTATCTTATACTTTTTTGTTGAAAACTGGACACTTTAAATAACATAAAGTGGCAACTCAAAATCAGATTCTCTCTCCTTGCAGGATATGCTTCTGTTGTTGTTACTGCTGTTTGTGTTTAATTCTGTAAAATCTCTATTTTTTCATCACATGTAGCCACTGAGTTTCTGCTCAGTTAGCTTAGTGGTCAGCTAATAAATGGACAGAGACTTCCTTAAATGCCCTAAACCAATAAGTGTCCCATCCTTCGCCAAGGGGCTGTGTGTGTGTGTTGGGCAAGCCTTCAATGCTTCAACAGTTTACAACCTTACTTAGCCTTTACTCTCTGCTTACTCAGAGCCTCAAGGTCAGCCAGAGGTGAGATGAGGGTCTCCTCGGGTCTTTCCTGGACATGCTTAGAGCGCTGCCATGTGCACAGTCTTCTAGAGCACCAGGAATACATCAGAGCTTCTCAAAGCCCCTTATGGACCTCCTACTTCCAAGACATTCTTTTTAAGTTTTTTGACCCATTTCTTGTTTGTTCCAACTGGTATCACTGCTGCAGGCAGTTGCAATGATAAATAATTGCTGCCGAGTGTTTTCAGCAGACATCCTAAGAGGGCTTCCAACACTGACCTCTGAGCCAGGTCAAATGGTGAGAGTTCCCTAGGGCTGGGCTTTTGGGGAAGCTCCAAACCTGTCCTTCTCCCTCTAGTGACTACGAGGTTGCTTGTTTTAAAGCTACCACGCATACTACTATATAAAAAATAAACAACAAGGTCCTACTGAATAGTACAGGGAACTATATTCACTATCTTGTAACAACCTATAATGGAAAAGAATCTGAAAAGTATATACATATATACACATACATACGTATGTGTGTGTGTGTGTATATATATATATACACACACACAGACACACACACACACACACATATATACAGCAGAGTGATTCAGGTATCACTCTGCTGTATACCTGCAACTAACACAACATTGTAAATCAACTATACTTCAAATATATATATAAATTTTAAAAAACAAAGCTACCACAGAGCTAGGGAGAAGGAATGGGAATAAAGCAAGTTAAAAGAAAACAAAATTCACTGTTCTTACTACAATTCAATCATTTCCCCGAATAAACACTCCTAGGATTATTGCAAGCCTTTAGTTAATTTCTAGAATTTTGAAAAGTTGATTTTGATCATTTTTGCCAGTGTTCTCATTGTTTCTATGGAAAGGCAGATTTCTAGATGTTCTTCTTCTGTCATTCCAGAAGTGCTTCTTAATATAGATTTAAGTTTAAATACATATTTTGTTACAGGAAAATGATAAGATGATCAATAAGAGAGTTTCAGGCAGGACGATACTCTTTCTTCAGATCAGACAGATTCTGGGTAAGAATTTAAAAATAAAGAAAAAATGTAAAATTTCTGACCATTACCTTTTAAATGGCTGATAATGGTTAGCAAGTTACTATGATATTTGGATTCTGTTTAAATACATTAAAATGACACCATTTACAATAAACCGGAGACTGTATCCTCTGCATTTACTTAAACCTTTAAAAAAACTGGGTGTGACAGTATTAATATGCAAAAGAAACTTTGTTTTCTCAAATTCTTTGAGGATACACAAGCAAAAAAGTTTTATCACCACCTTCAAGTCAGCCTTCTAAAAATTACACTTTGACGACATCATACACACATTCAGGAACCTTGGAAACTCCCAGACTGAAGCCCCATGTCCTTTGGCTATGATCAAGGAGCTCCAAAACTAGGCCCCCAGGCTAGATCTCCCACCTGGTCACCCATCAGGCCCTCCCCCCAAGCCTCTGCTTCAGCTGCCATCCCTCCCTGTGGGGCAGTGCAGAGCGCAGATCAGAAAGGGAAGGAGTGGACCCGGACCACTGTGCCCACACCATACCTCAAACTCACCAGGGGGTTAAAAATCATTTCTTGACTAACTGGTGAGTATTTGAAGTGAAAACTAAAAAAGTCTTAAAATAAATGTTCTCAAATATTTTGAGATCTTTCTCTATTCAAAATTTTTAAAAGACACTAAGTCCTGTACAAAAGGGAAGCTAATACTTTCAAAACATTTTGTCAACTTGTTTTAATTAGTATAGGAGCTATAGTAAAGCTCACTTAAGCACATCTGTCTTAACCTCTGATTTAGTTTATCCTCCCTTATGTTATTTTAGTGTGTGAGACTGTTCCAAAGAGGGTAGCAAGTTGAGTACGTGGAGATTACATTCAGTTAAACATGTTTTTATGCTTTGAGTAGGATTTAAACACAAGGCTTTTCACTCAGACAAACTCAGACAAATCTATCCAAATAAACATGGAAGCCTCACATTCTCCCTCAACCAAAAAACAAAACAACAATGTGCTCTTCAACTATATTTAACAACTTGGGGTTTTAACATTATCTTAATATATTGGATTTATTCTCCTAGACTCACTCTTTTCTTATGTTCAATTAAAACTCACAAGCCTACCCAGCCTCAAGTTCAAACTAAACAGAAAGCTACAGGCTTTTATTTTACCCATTTTTAAATTTCCATTCTGGCTCTAACACTCTGACATCAGTAAGAAATCTGTATAAATAATGACTTTAAAGTAGAAAATTCATATTTTTTCTTGTCTACCAAAGGCCATGTCAAGACCTAAAAGGACATGGACCCAAAATATGTCTGGTTTAGGCTGAATATCAGGATGAAGATAATGGTTTCATAGTTTTCCCTGAATGTCTCTTAAAAATACCAAAATACCAGAATAGAAATAAGACAATCCCTTGGTTCAGATTCTACAAACACGTCCTGAGCCCACAAGAGGATCCTTTAGTGATCTTCCCAAGTCATTCAGCTGGTAAGGGGCCTTCCCTCTTCCATTCCCACCCACACTGCACACAGATCAATAAAGAACACAGAGCCAGTTTATAAGGAGAGGAGGCAGTGACCAACAGCTTTGTGTAACCAGATCATAGTAAGCAGTTCTATAATTTGGAATAGTGTCTCAGTCAAAATTATAGAACTGCTTACTATGATCTGTTTACACAAAAGTTTATCCAATATGGTCCATGTCCATATTAATCCTCAGAAATATTTAAAAACTAGGTCTACAGAAAGTCAAGTTAAAGAAGCAAGTGTTTAGGGCTTCCCTGGTGATGCAGTGGTTAAGAATCAGCCTGCCAGTGCAGGGTACGTGGGTTCGAGCCCTGGTCCGAGAAGATCCCACATGCCGCGGAGCAGCTAAGCCCATGCGCCACAACTACTGAGCCTGTGCTCTGGAGCCCACGAGCCACAACTACTGAAGCCCGTGCGCCTAGAGCCCACGCTCTGCAACAAGAGAAGCCACTGCAATGAGAAGCCCGTGCACCACAATGAAGAGTAGCCCCCGCTCGCTGCAACTAGAGAAAGCCCACATACAGCAATGAAGACCCAACACAGCCAAAAATAAAATAAATGAAATAAATACATTTATTTAAAAAAGCAAGTGTTTAAACCCAATTACAATATAAAGGTTTCCCAATCTTTGCACTCCTTAAAAACAAAGATAGACAATGAAGTAAATCTACTCTAGCTAACAGAACTGCTAATTTCAAAAAAAAAAAAAAAGCCATGAGCAAAGGCTTACTCGCTTCTTAATGAGAATAAAGCAACTTTTCTTGGAAAGAATGTAAAGAAACGGCACTCCATCAGTATGGAGACTGTCTAATAGGGCGGCAGAAAGAGCACTGATGTTGAGAAACAGAAGCTCAACCTGCTTCTCCCGATCCCTGTTTGGGTCAACATGCCAACACCCAAGAAGATCTTTAGGGTTACTACTGTATTTAAATCAATGAACCCCCAGCACAACGTGGTTAAATTCATTTCCGCACTCTATCTGTACCTAAACTAAACTAAATCCTTACACTCCTTTGTTTTCCATGTGCCTTTTCTGTCCTGCTGAACTCCCTGAAAAATACACTCTTTCAGCTCCCCTGTCTTGCCATCAAAATAAACCTGGGAAAATACTTCATAGCAGTGGTCCCCAACCTTTTTGGCACCAGGGACCAGTTTCCTGGAAGACAATTTTTCCACAGACGGTGGGGGCGGGGGGATGGTTCAGGCGATAATGCGAGTGATGGGGAGCGATGGGGAGCGGCAGGTGAAGCTTCGTTCACTCATCCACCACTCACCTCCTGCTGCACGGCCCGGTTCCTAACAGGCCGGGACCAATACCAGTCCTCCGCGGCCCGGGGGTTGGGGACCCCTGCTTTACAGCAATCCTTCCCACCCTGGCCGTCCCTCTGCTGTGATCTAGGGAGAAAAGACAAAGCTTTTGCCTGTGGGCCACACCACTCAGCCTATTTCTAAAATGATGCATCAGCAACCAACAAGCAACTTATAGAATCTGTTGCAACAAGGAAAGACTTGTCAAAGGGGAGGGCATGTCTAAGTCTTATACAGACCTCAGTTAAAGTGAAAATGAGACTCAAAAATAAATTATGTCTATGTCCAAGCCCAGTAGTTCACCATATATACACACTCAACACAGCTGCTATAATATGACTTGTTTACAGGAGAGCATGCCATAAAAGTTCCTACTGCAGAGGAAGCTCGAAGTTTAGAGCCCAGTGATACATTAAGCCAATGATGTCATTATAACTAGACATTCATTCCTTTTCCAATTACTAACTTTTGTGGAACACAGATATAATTTCATAGTATGACTATTTTCAAAGACTCAAAACTATTCATTTCTAGGCTTCCCTGGTGGCACAGTGGTTAAGAATCCGCCTGCCAATGCAGGGGACACGGGTTCGAGCCCTGGTCCGGGAAGATCCCACATGCCACGGAGCAACTAAGCCCATGCACCACAACTACTGAGCCTGCACTCTAGAACCTGCAAGCTACAACTACTGAGCCCACACGCCTAGAGCCCGTGCTCCACAACAAGAGAAGCCACCTCAATGAGAAGCCCGCGCACCTCAACAAAGAGTAGCCCCAGCTCGCCACAACTAAAGAAAGCCTGCGCGCAGCAACAAAGACCCAACGCAGCCAAAAATAAAATAAAATAAATAAATTTATTTAAAAAACTATTCATTTCTAAACTCATTTATAAAAGAGTTACCAAAAATATCCAGAAGGGCTTCCCTGGTGGCACAGTGGTTGAGAATCAGCCTGCCAATGTCGGGGACACGGGTCCGAGCCCTGGTCTGGGAAGGTCCCACATGCCGCGGAGAAACTGGGCCCGTGAGCCACAACTACTGAGCCTGCGCACCTGGAGCCTGTGCTCCGCAACAAGAGAGGCCGCGATAGTGAGAGGCCCGCGCACTGTGATGAAGAGTGGCCCCAGCTCGCCGCAACTAGAGAAAGCCCTCGCACAGAAATGAAGACCAAACACAGCCAAAAATATCCAGAAATTTGTCTTTTGCCATAAGAGAATTTGTCCAGTTAAATATAGTTCTATTAAAATATATAAATATATACAAATGTATATATGATTATATTCCATATGAATTCTAAACAGTATTTCCAAATCTGTCAAGAGAAAAACATTGCAAATTAATTCTTTAAAAATTCTTCCAAGTCATCTTTAGATCACATACCTCATGGAACATTAAAAAATAAATTATGAGGAAAACTGATATATTCCAAAGTCAAAAATTTCAAATCTGACTATCTCAAAGAGGAGGCTTGTTTTTAATCAACCAAATCCCAAGAAAATCAATGATTTAAAAAAACACATCCATACATTTACATAAACACACTGATACAGATACATACCCAGTATCATGGGCCAGTAGAAGTTATTTTGATAAAATCCATAATACGGTTTGGTACATTCACAATTCTTTAAACTTATTTAAAATGCAAAATGTGAAAGGGAGGTAAGGAAACAACTGAAAGTCGTAAGTAAGCATTCCACATGCTTTTACAACACAAACTCCCACTCCACAGGACCCTAGAGGCAGATAAAGAGCAGAAAGCAGAAAGGCCTGAAGTGAATGGAGATACAAACTAAAGAAAGTGTGATTACAGATACAGGCACACCAGTGTAAACCATGAAGTACAACAGGCCAAAAGTAAGGCTCTGTTAATCAAATGGTTAAAATCACAGTACAGTCCGCAGTTATAATGAAACCTGGGGACAGATGATTCACAGATCACGACAAAACCATACACAAGTCAGCTATCCTCAGGCTGGTGAAAGCATCCTCCCCAGGGCTTCAGCCTCCACAGTCCTTCCCCACAGTGGGGTCAGAAACTCTAGAAGGAGCTCACTCAAGGAGTTGGGCTTGCCCTGAGACCAGCAGGTGAGCACTGCATATTCTCTGGGAAAATCCACATAGCGAGACCTCCCAGACCTGAACTTGTAGAGAAACTAAAGGCTCCCCCAAGGAAGCAGAATAAGGATTTTGGAAGAGTAACATTCACTGCAAACTCTTGTGGGGCAAAGCCCAGGTTGGCCCTGGGTTCTTTCAACGAATCGGGAGTGTGCATTCATCACTAAGGGAAGCAGCCACACCACCACATGACAAACAAAAAACCAAACACCCAACTAGAAAACACTAAAAAACCCCAAATCATGACACAACCATTTGCTTTTTCAAACAGATCTATGGTTTTTTTGCAAAGAGTTAGTCACAAACAATAACATGTTATCCTCGTTTTCCACAGATAAGAATAGTTGGGGTCAGAAAGGTTCATCAGCCTTGCAAAATGGCAGACCTCAAGCTATGATCTGTGTCTCTCAAATCTCACACTCTTTAAACAAGCAATGCGTCTGGGAACCTCTTCCAAGCCACAGACATTTGAGAAGCACAGGGCAGACTGGATCAGCGTGACACATGGGGTGCAAGTAAACTCTTGGTTCAATTCAGTACTACGTTCTCATTTTACTAACACCGAAATGTAATTTCAGCGCACGTGCCAGAAAGACAAAAATGAGAACTTTCCTATGATTCAGGATTTAAGTTCATTATCACAAGGAAGTTATGGGTGATTTAGCCTTAAGAGGCCTCAGTTTGTAACAGAGGCGATAAGTAAATAAGAAGCCTTTATCTACAAGTTTCAAAGTCCTTGGAACTGGCTCCAATAAAAACCACAGGGGATTTTAGGAATGCGCAGGAAATGACAGGTGTTGAGCACAGGAGCTTCAGCTGTCAACCAGGCAGCAGTGGTCAGGGAGGAGGTCAAGGAGGGCGGGAGAAACAGAGCTTTGCAAATTCAATACAAAAAGGAAACAGACCCTCACAAATGTAACAGCATTACTGTGCACTGATACCCAAATGAACTCAGTCACTACCCTGATGCCAGGCCCAAACTGCTTTTCCTACAGGTAATTTCCCAGACAACTTTCTCCACTATCCCCTTTCCCTTGAGGTTCTATCTCTATGTGGATGTTCTGTGATCATACAAAATTGTAACATGTCTAACCAGCAACACCTTAAACAAGGCAAAAAGATTAACAATAAGCCAGGGGAAACATAGGTCAAAAAGTATCCTGAATATAAAAAGACCTCGTTTAGATCAATGAGAATACAACTATCCCATTAGTAAAATGGACAAAAATCACAAACGGAAAAAATACAAATGAACCCTATACATATAAAAAGACATTCATTTGGCTGGCAATCCAATAAATGCAGTTAAAAATTACAGCGAGATGTGATTTTTCATCTATCTGATTGGCAAAGGTGAAAATGGCTATCAAAATCCCTGTGGAAGGGTGTGAAGAAAAAGCACTCCATGCAGGGCCAGCATTAGTGGAAACAGGGAAACCCTTTCTGGAAAGCAGTTTGGCAACATGTATCAAAGCCTTGAAAGTCACATGCCTGCTGACCAGTGATCTCAGTTCTAGGACTGTAGCCTAAAGAAGATAATCGCATCCTCGCTATGAA
Source organism: Hyperoodon ampullatus (assembly GCF_949752795.1). Classification (NCBI taxonomy): domain Eukaryota; kingdom Metazoa; phylum Chordata; class Mammalia; order Artiodactyla; family Ziphiidae; genus Hyperoodon; species Hyperoodon ampullatus. Next base: position 64,930,036 of record NC_136925.1, on the reverse strand, counting down.
CTGTGATCCATTAAGAACAGGAAGCGTCAGTTCAAATGTTCACTATCGCCACAATCCCAAGACCAGGAAGTCCTCGTGTCATAATGAGAAGGATCAGATTAACAGGAGAGAACGACGTGTCAGCTCAGTGCTTCCTTGGTCAAGTGTTTTCTTGTTTCACGAATTTAATTTCAGTTCAAGTACCAGAATGATAAGCATGAGGCCTTCTAAAAGTAACTTAAATAGCCCTATTGCCTCCTTAATGGTTTTATACTAAATTTAAGCCCTCTACTTAAAAACTTGTTCATTATTCATACACATGTCTGCGTATCAGTCAAGATGGAGCCAGTATCACTTAGGATCCAACTGCCACAGCAGGGTCAGGCACATCTCTCTGACACGAGTGTGCCTTTTCTGCAAAAAGGGAAGGAGGCTGTCCCTGGAGCGGAACGCCCCCATCCTCCAATGCAGACCGCAGACGGCTAGGTGTCCCGCCTGGCTTCCAGTCAGCACTCCATAAAGGGAGTCATAGCATCATCACTGTTGCTGTCGCTGGCAAGAGCTTCTCCTCCTTCTTATAGGTCCAGGGGTTCTGTAGCCCCAACACACCTACCATCCAGGTATCTTACCTAATTTCCTACTGAACTGCAACACATCGTCGGCATTTATAAAACTAAATGCCTAATACAGTGGAACCATATCATTCTAGGGCTAACGTTAACCCCAACATGTAAGCACTGCCCAATAAGAACAGATCTGAGGAGCTGGAAACAGAAGAATTCTTGGAGCTGCCCTGGGTATCAGACGTGCTCGTTTCTGCCTCTACCTCGGAAGGATGCTTCCCGTTTCCCAGTGCCAGGCTCTCTCCATGGCTTCTGGAAGCACTGTGTCTGTTCGTTAACAACAGTCACCAAGCATCCCAGGCTCAGCCTCTCAGATTACAGGCCGCACCTGCTGCCAATCAAAAATAGCCAGACCTTGATTCTCCCCATTCCCCAGTCTCCATTTCTGCCCAGACACTGAGGTCTGTCAGGCGTAACAAGTAATGTGTCACTTTAATAAGAAGTTATGTTGTAATACTACAGTTCTACTAAATATTATATTGACGTAATCATCACACAGGAGTGCTCATTTAGAAACCTAAAACAGTGTGTGATTTAGTTTCAACACTAGCGTCAAAAGACTCTCCTGAGATGCTTTTATAACTTGAAGGGACATGATCTAAGATATCAAACCTATGCTAACCCCTGGGAAAAACATCCATTTTTTAAGTGAGGGAGACAAATATCTCCCTCACTTATAGGAGCAACTTGATACCCTGCTAGCTTTTTTTTTTTTTTTTTTTTTGCTGTACGCGGGCCTCTCACTGCTGTGGCCTCTCCCGTTGCGGAGCACAGGCTCCGGACGCGTAGGCTCAGCGGCCATGGCTCACGGGCCCGGCCGCTCCGCGGCATGTGGTATCTTCCTGGACCAGGGCACGAACCCGCATCCCCTGCATCGGCAGGCGGACTCTCAACCACTGCGCCACCAGGGAAGCCCATACCCTGCTCACTTTTGCCTACAGTCATTCTATCAGTTTTATAAAGGCATATGCCTTAAGGCCATCTATTTCTAATAAATTTCCAATAAAATGAAAAATAGAAGTCAAGATTTATGACACTATCTTTTGCTATCTATCTGTAACTGCTATTACAGGGGTGATACTGAACTGCAACAAATTCTGAAGGGGTCCAGAATATGCCAGTGTGGCCTCAAAATTATTTTGAGCTTAAGGCATTTGAGTTCCTGAAATCTCTTATCTGCCTAAAACCAGAGCCTCTCAAAAGAACTCAATTGTCATAAATCCCTTCCCGAAAAGCAACCTGGGAAGACTGACTTTTACCACCAGAGATAACTCTCCACCCCACACCTAAACAGACATTGTCACAAAACTGTCATCACCCATCTATTCTCTTAGGGCCCATTTACCTTTTCAAAAGTCATTTGTTTCCTACGGGTGTCCTTTCTCCTCCTCTCCTACTCTTACTAAGAAGTCACTCATTTTCCTAGAAGTGCCCTTCTCCCCTCCCCTTCACCTATTAAGATGGTATATAAGCCACAAATTATAACCACCCCTTTGAGTCACGTTTCTTCTGTGAGTAAATCTGTCTTTTCTCTTGCTCGTCTGTCTTTTGTCAGTTTAATTTGCAGGCCCCAAATCCATAAACCTAAGAGGGTAGAGGAGGAGTTTTTCCTCCCTGACAATTTAAATCTGTGAAATACACTGCACTATATGTGCATATGAGAACCATGCTAACGTTCTTATTAATTATTCTAAACAGTTATAAGATTAACAGTTAACACTTCCTTTTTAAGTTTTCCTCTATTTTTCTTTACATTTCCTCTTAATATCTTTCGTTTCTAACTCTTAGATTGTTTTCAAGTATTATCCTCCTAAGTTATTATCCTCCTAATTTAGCAGAAATAATTTGTTTTTCCTTTCTACTTCTGATAAATCAGAACATATAATTATTAAGTATTAGAAATGCTACTTATTTTTTGCCAGTTTATAAAAACCTCTCAAATACAATCAAGCTAAAGCATCCTGTTGATTAAATAAAGCAAGCTACTATTTCACCAACCACTGAGAACTGGAAGCCTTCTGAAACACACATATTTAAAACACATACTCACTTTGTAGAAAACAATGACATCCCCCCTCACCAGAGTTTATCGTTTTAAAACTGATTCGATGAGGTTAAAAATAAAATGACAAAGACAATTAGTCGAACCTGTCACAGAGACAGACATTTTTCTACCAAGATATGAAAAATAAACCCCTCCCTCCAGAGAAAGGCCTTCTGTTCAGATGGCCCCAAGCCCTCCCTCGGCGTTAGGTTCTCTGAAGTTCACCTCAATTAGCTAACCTCCCATGGCTCGCAAAGCATCAGGATGCTGCTGCCCACAACTTAAGACAGACTTTCCAAACAGCAGCCTTGGGTGCTGTGACACTTTCATCTTGTGCAGAAAGGCAGTGTGTACAGTGTGCCCACTACTTTACTGAAAAATCACAATCAACAGTCCGCAACAGGTTGTACCACCAAACCTTGATTAGCTGTATTACAGGGAAGATGGTCAAAAGATACCCATTCTGTTAAAATATACAATAACTTTACAAGCTTGCCAACAACGTATGATTATCCCCCTTTGCAGGCTCAGCTGACCATGCCTTTGCTTATAAACCTCAGGGATGGTTCTGCACTGGTGATGAAACATCCAGATTTGACCGTCTGGCCCCACTCCCTTTCCAGTCTCGTGTCCTACCACCGTACCTCAAACCAGCCACAGATTCCTGGCAGCAACCAGAACTCAAGGCTCTTTCCCACCCCCTCCTGCTGAAACATCCTTCCTCTGCTTTCAGAGCTAACTGCATCTCTTCCTGCAGCACTCAGCTCAAATGTCCCCTCTTCCAGGAAACGAATCCTTTCTTCCACTGGGCACCCATAGCACATTATCACGTCTCCCGATTATGTCTCTGTCCCAGCTCCACCATAAGCCCAGGGGGGTGCAGATTCTGAGGCCTCCAAGGATAATTCGACATTACACTTCCAGTCATAGAAGACAGTAGGCACATAATGTTTAGTAAATGCATGAGTGCATAGATGAACAACATAGTGAATGAGCAAACGAAAGCTAATGAATGAACTTTCAAGTTGTTACCTGGGGAGAGAGGAGGGTCTTTTGTTTACTTCTCAATAATATTAAGCCCTGGCTCATCCCAGAAAGAACACCCTCAGTGCCTCGCCTCCTCTGAGCTACCCTTCACTTCCATATGCTCAGTTCACTTGCCCCTGTCCTCAGACACAATCTCCAGCTTTAATCCAATATATGACCAGTGGGCTTCCCTAGTGGCGCGGTGGTTGAGAGTCCGCCTGCCGATGCAGGGGACACGGGTTCGTGCCCCGGTCCGGGAAGATCCCACATGCCGTGGAGCGGCTGGGCCCGTGAGCCATGGCCGCTGAGCCTGTGTGTCCGGAGCCTGTGCTCCGCAACGGGAGAGGCCACAACAGTGAGAGGCCCGCGTACCACAAAAAAAAAAACCAAACAAACAAACAATATGTGACCAGTCCACAAGCTCCTGCTCTTTATTCCACAGCTGCCCTTGTGTAGTACACGCAATAACCTACTTGCACTTATTTCCATAAAGACTCCCAACTAGACCGTAAGCCCCCGGGCCCAATTCTTCTGTCCTTGTAATGCCAGAGCCTGACACAGTGCCTGACAAATAGCAGGCGCTCAAAACATATGAGATGGATAAATAAATGAATGAAGAAAGGAAGAGGAAACTGTTCTCACACTATGTTTTTAACTTTTTTCTTTTGGCTAAATCATCTGATTTTTCAAGGTAAACTCTGATCAGAGAGAGATGATGAGGGAAGAAGAGAAAACACTGTATAGTCAAATCAATGCCTGAATAAGAACCTGTATAATACCACAGTCTTTTTCTATATTAATACAGAAACCACCTTACTGTCTCTCAGTGTCTGTTTTCAACACAATAGTTTAACAAGCTTTGTAATTGGATAAGGCTGAACAAATCACAAAACTTATAAAAGATATTGTTGATAGTGACCATATCTGTCAGACCCTATGCCAAGATCTTTCATATACACTGTTTTTCTTAATCTGCAAAAACATTCCAAAGGGTTGCATTTAGAAAATGAAGGCTGAGAGAGGTTAAGTCACTTGCCCCAAAGTCACTCTGCCAGTAAGTTGTGGCACCTTGCGTTACACCTAGGTCTATTCAAACAGCATGCTTTTTGACTAAAACTTTAAAAATTCTAGGCCTTACTTTTTTTTTTTATTAGTTTCTGCTTTATAACAAAGTGAATCAGTCATACATATACATCTGTTCCCACATCCCTTCCCTCATGCATCTCCCTCCCTCCCACCTTCCCTATCCCACCCCTCCAGGCGGTCACAAAGCACCGAGCTGATCTCCCTGTGCTATGCGGCTGCTTCCCACTATCTATCTACCTTACGTTTGGTACTGTATATATGTCCATGCCACTCTTTCGCTTTGTCACAGCTTACCCTTCCCACTCCTCATATCCTCAAGTCCATTCTCAAGTAGGTCTGTGTCTTTATTCCCGTCTTGCCCCTAGGTTCTTCATGACCTTTTTTTTTTTCTTAGATTCCATATATATGTGTTAGCATATGGTATTTGTCTTTCTCTTTCTGACTTACTTCACTCTGTATGACAGACTCTAGGTCTATCCACCTCATTACAAATAGCTCAGTTTCGTTTCTTTTTTAGGCCTTACTTCTTAAGATTAGAATAACGGTGCAGACAGAATTTCAAAGGCTTATGCTTTCATCTTCACTATCACCAGTTGCTAAAATGTCATTCACCATCATTAGGTATTTTGTTGAATCCTTGTGAGCCAGCAAATCACTAAAGAGCACAGGGGAAATAAATGAAGCCTTAGAAAAGCGTGGCAGCATCTGCTCCAGGCCCTTGATCCAAATGGGGCCTTCCTACTGCTGCTACATTTGGGGGTTATCAGCAATTCTCCAGCATGCCTTTAAAACAATAAGAACTAGGAACTGAAGAGGCTGTGGGGAAAGGGCACTCTAGCCACAGCCTTTCCACAGGGCAATCTGTAAGCATGTATTTATTAAAAGTCATAAAAACATGCACATTCTTTCACATAGCAAGTCTACAGGTAAGAACTTATCTTAAAGAAGTAAGTGAATAATGCCCAGAGATGTACAAATAAGAACTTAAAGATCAAACAACAGCAGAATGATCAGTTTATCCAAGATGCAGACATAAGATGGCATATTAGGCAATCATTAAAAATAGTGATGCACCTGTATTTACCGCTCTGCTAAAATGTCCACAAAATATTATACATGTTAAAAGCACATTATAAAATATATGATCTGATCTTCTTTTTTTTCCCTGAAAACCCTATATGTACTTTTAAAAGTCTGTAAGAAAAAAATGTTAAAGGCTATAAGAATATGCATCACAATGGTGATCTAAGTGGTAGGATTACATGCTTGACTAGAAAGTCAAAGAGAACTTTGCCTACCTTCTGTATTTAAAAAAAATTTTTTTTCCACTACACCCATTCTATTACTGGCAAAATAATAAAATAACGAAATATTTTTAATTAAATCAACTCCTTAAAAATTCCAAGGAGCTGGTGATCAAAATCAATCAAGACAGACCTTTTTTCCTAAAGTCTTCCTTTTGATACCTTCAAACTCTTTAAATTGTACATAGCTAACAGCCTGGAGTAAGTTCACAGGAGGATTAAGCTGCAAGATATTTCCCACTTTATCTCCTGTTTTCAATTCTCTATGGAATGATATATATTCTTGGACTTCTAAGAAAGCTGACATTGAAGGTTTGGGTTCTAGAATTTAAGGCTCAGGTCCTGTAACAAGTAAAAAGAGAAAGAGTGAGGACTGTGCGTAAGACACCATTAGCAGAGCATGGAATGGTTCTTACTATAATATACAAAGTACACAACATGAAGCTTTGACGGATGAGGGAATATTTTCTACCAATCTCCATTACAGAGGTGGATTTCAAAAGACAAGGTCTAAAACCAGCAGATATTTTTAAAGACATAAAACATTAACTTTTAGAAAAGGTAAGAAAATTCCAAGAGGACAATGGTACTCTACATACCTTAGACCCTCAAACAAATATTCCTTGAGTTTAAAGTAAACAGCAGGCAAACATTCTGCATTTTCCTTCTGATGGATATAGGTAATTTAAAGGTAGTAGAGAGGGACTTCCCTGGTTAAGAATCCGCCTGCCAATGCAGGGGACACGGGTTTGAGCCCTGGTCCAGGATGATCCCACATGCCGCAGAGCACCTAAGCCCGTGCGCCACAACTACTGAGCGGGCGCGCCACAACTACTAAAACCCTCGCGCCTAGAGCCCGTGCTCTGCAACAAGAGAAGCCACGGCAATGAGAAGCCCATGCACCGCAGCGAAGAGTAGCCCCAGCTCGCTGCGACTAGAGAAAGCCCACGGCAACGAAGACCCGATGCACCCATAAGTAAATAGATAAAATAAATAAACTTTAAAAATAAATAAATAAATGTAGTAAACATTTAAGTAAACACCTAAAAAAAGAAACTATTTAAAATATAATACAGGGGCTTCCCTGGTGGCGCAGGGGTTGAGAGTCCGCCTGCCGGTGCAGGGGACACGGGTTCGAGACCTAGTCTGGAGAAATCCCACATGCTGCGGAGCAACTAAGCCCGTGCACCACAGCTACTGAGCCTGTGCGTCTGGAGCCTGTGCTCCGCAACAAGAGAAGGCTGCGACAGTGAGAGGCCCGCGCACCGCGATGAAGAGTGGCCCCCACTCACCACAACTAGAGAAAGCCCTCGCACGGAAACGAAGACCCAACACAGCCAAAAATAAATAAATAAATTCATTTAAAATATAATACAAACCTAGGACTATAAAAGTGTTTTTGGTGGCCTAAGTATGAGAAAAATACAATTCGTGTTTACGGGGAAGAGGTGGCACTCCAAAAATCTATTTGTAAGCAGACGTATGAAATTCAGAACACATTTTCCATCAAAACAATGTTACTGTATTATGATGGTTACCTCCTGGCCTGTTCTGCGAAGATTTAGTCGTTCCTGAGAACTATTTATCCCACGCCTGCATTTTAGGTGAATGGCACTAGTGGTCTGAGTGAAGAATCTAACATGACCAGCAGCTCTCCTTCACTCACCGCTGAAGGCTCTCAGCTCCCTCTGCACGGAGGCTCTCCAGCTAAGAGACGCCAACCCCCAGGTCACTCTCTCTTCTCCAGCTAAGAGATGCCAACCCCCAGGTCACTCACCAGTCCATGGCGGGGGGAGGGGGAGGAGGTCCCGCCCTCATGCCTCAAGGTAAGATAACTCCGCAGGACCATCCTAGCTCCAGAGCTACCTGTAATCACTGCATCACAGTTCAACTCCTCCCTCTGCCCGGCCCTGCTTCCCTCACTCCCCCACCAGTAACGTTCAGTGTTCATGTTCAGTAAACCTCTGGCAGGTAAATCTTTGTCTCAAACACTATTTCCAGATTCTAAGACAAGTGGCTAACCCTTAGCAAGCTCATATCGTATAAGTCAGTCACTGTGTGTGTGTGTGTATATATGTGTATATATATGTATACATATGTGTGTGTGCGTATATATGTGTGTGTATAGATATGTATATATAAATAATACATAATAAATATAGATATCTTATTATATATGTATGGGTAGGTACTATAATCCCATTTTAAATATGCAGAAACTGAGGATCAGAGAAGTCAAATGACTTGCCCCAGATCACAGAGCGAGTGATTTGAGGAGCCAGGTCTACTGAATGCAAGGTCAATCACCAGGTAAACTGACTCCATCTACTTCAAAGAACTGTTGAATGAATGAAGGCAAACTCAGCAGCCCAGGGGTTCTGGTGGCAGTCAGGAATGAGTGGAGTGGTGAACCATGGTCATCCATAAAACAGGAATTTATAAAAGGACTTGGGATCCAGGCCCATTAAAAAGTAGATACTATGACCAAGGTTCATATATTTTTAGGCCTCAAGCAAAAAACCAGTGGCCTAATGGAACCAGAATTCCAGAATGAGGGCTTCCCTGGTGGCGCAGTGGCTGAGAGTCCACCTGCCAATGCAGAGGACACGGGTTCGTGCCCCGGTCCAGGAAGATACCACATGCTGCGGAGCGGCTAGGCCTGTGAGCCATGGCCGCTGAGCCTGCACGTCTGGAGCCTGTGCTCCGCAACGGGAGAGGCCACAACAGTGAGAGGCCCGCGTACCGCAAAAAAAAAAGAATTCCAGAATGAAACTATGTGGGTATAACCCACTGCATGATTACTAGATCCTAAAAATAATGACTGGCAAATCTTGTCCACCTACAATCAAAATGTTGCAATATGTGCAGACAGATGTTTACTATATAGGAAGAGGACAGTGCTTTTACTCCAGTCCCCACAGAAATCTTCATACACCTTCATATCTAAAATAAAGCTTCATTTCTAAAAATACTAATAAATTTCTTTTTAGGGCTATAAAGTCCCTACAATTGACATGCAACTTACCCAAGAAGCACAACTGCAACTAGTTCAACTCCTTCAATTACAACCCCACCCTGGCTTCCCCAAGCTTTCCCTAACTAGCAAATCTTTTTTTATAGAATCAGTAGTTATTTATAACTACTGACTAACAGTGAAAAACTAAGAACTAATATTATCCTACCCTGGTGTCCATGCTGCCCAAGAACCACAAGACATAAAACCATTCTATAAACTCCATACAACTACAAACAAACACTATTAACTTTAGGTGAAGTCATTAAGTTTGCACGTTTGCAGATGTAGATCACAACTGACTCGAACAGTGAGAACAAACTGTTTAAAAGATTAATAGAATGTAGATTTACTACACCCTTGGAATAACTGTTTGATTGGTAATATTTATAATCACAAAATCTAATGTCACAGCTAAATAAAATATTGAAATATACTTAGAAATACCATAATAGTTGACTGTCATTTTTAAATTTAAAAATAATTGGGCCTTATCAGTTGATTCTGAGAGTTTGCACATATCAGTTGCCCCTTCCTTTAAAAATTCACCAATGGCATCTCTCCCACCCCTACATTACACAGCACAGCTTTAAATGGCAAAAAACAAACAACAGAAAAAAAGCATTTATAATTTCCTTATTTACCAATTTTGCACACAGGAGGCCTCAGCATCTATGTTCAATTATCATCAACTGCAGTGAGAGGTTCTTCAAATTAAGGTGCATCATTCACTGAGACTTCACACCAGGTCAGAACCAAGAATGTGGCAACATAAAATTCAACTCACTGCTCTAACATAACTCAAGTTTGTACCTTCTCTAACTGTAATTACTGCAGTGTTTGCCCCATTTCTTCCTCCCCCCCCCCATTCATTTAATAAAACAAGCTCCAAATCAGAAATACATACCTTCACACAGATATATACAGAATTGCTAAATATACCTTAGATTGCCACTTCAGAGGAGAGCAGTAATAGGGACACTATAACCATAGCTTAATCTTTACGAATGAGGAGATACCACCAGTCCTGAGAAAAACATTTCCTCACACCGCCTTAAAGTGGCCTAATCTTTTGGAGAAAGAAGAAGAGGAAACGTCAACCTGAAGCTTCCACTAGGATAATAAAACAGCAGGGTAAGCCAGAAATACCCTGGGAATACCAGACCCATGCAGATGTCCTCTCTTGATTGCCACCTCTCCTTTAATACTTAACACAGCACTTGTAACACAGTAAATGTTTAATATCTTTTGAATGAGTGAATGATAGCTATCATTCACTGATCACTTACTTTTCTTGAGAAACTTTATTAAGCTTATTACAAATGTAGCAAGCCTTTAAAACAAGTACTGGGGACTGGGTAGGGAAGGGACACTCTGAGCCTCACAATAACCTTATGAGGAAGCCAATACAATCAGCACATAATTCTTTTCCCCATCTTTACAGGTGAGGACATTGAGGCTCAGAAAAGCTGTCCTTCCCAAGATGACGAAACTCTAAATGGCTGAGCCAGGAGTCTGTCTTTTTCCTTTTGCTACATCAATACCAAAATGAAGTTTAGAGCGAGGAAAACAAAAGAACATGGAGAAGACATTCTGGCCAAAAGTTGTATTTTCAAACATTCACAAATGGGATGTTTCTGAGGAAAAAAAAAAAAAAAAACAAGTTCCGATTTCAAAATTGCAGAGACACAGCCAATGGGGCCTAAGGTTCTGTTCCTAATAGGCTACCTTTAATCTCCTCTGTTCAGATCACTGTCAGGTTCTTCTAAGTGCAGGTAACCTGTTTAAAAAGTGAGTGATCTACGTAAAGAATGGCTTCAAAAGCTGAAACCTACAAGTTAAAAGCCAGATATAAAGAACCTAATCCCCCTTCATTAAAATACACCTATATTCCCCGTCCTGAAAAACTGCCTGACCAGAAGAATTCAAAGAACAGTCCAAGTCCGAAAAAGTGTTTGCCCTATAACTAAAATTATGTCTCTGCAGTGACAACGGCAATCCTGTCACATCTTCACTATTCCTTAAATGCACCCTCAAAAGGTGCATTCAGGCACTACCTAAGATTATTAGGCTTCCTTCTAAAAATGTGAAGCAGAATTAAACAGAGGATGATTTTTTTTTTTTTTTTTTAACTCCGGGCTGAGAACGGAAGTCAAGTTCAGATTCTCTTCCTTCCTCGAGCAAGAGAATTAAAGAGCACACCCCCACCCCCAGCGACACACACACACACACACACACACACACACACACACACACACACACACCCCTACAGTAAAAAGCAAGAAGGAACTGGTGCCTAAGTTTTCAATCGGACCATTCTTCTCAACTTGGGCAGCTCTTTTTTTCCTTCCTTCCTTCCTTCCTCCCTCCCTTCCTTCCTTCCTTCCTCTCTTCCTCCCTTCCTTCCTCCCTCTCCCCGGTCCGGGGCACACGCTCGGCTTTGCCAGCGCGGGCACGAAGGGCAGGGCCCGAGCGGAGCGCCGCCGCAGCCGGGCACCCAGGAGTCCCTTGGAGTCTGGGGCGCAGGCTGCACGGGGAGTGAGATCTGTGCGCCGCGCGGACACCGAGCCGGGGTCGCCGATCGACCGCCGCCGCCTGGCGTGGGGACCGGGAAGGGGCAGCCGCGGCGGGGCGGAGGGGCGGGGTGAGCACTTCCTGACTCTCGCATTGTCCACGCATCGCCCGCGCCACCCAGGGCCCCGCCGACGCGCCGTCCCCGTCGGCGAGTAAGTTGGCGCTCGCCCCTCCGGCCCCGTCTTACCGTTCTTGGCGTCGCCAGCCGCTGCAGCCCCCGCGGCGGCCGCGGCGGCCGCGGCGCCGGGCCCCGCGCCTCCCGCGCCCGCCGCGCCCCCGGTGCCCGGCACGCCCGCCGCCGCCGCTCCGCAGCCGGCCGCCGCCGCCAGGGCCCCCCCGGCCGCCGCGCCCGCCGCGCCCGCCGCTGCCAGGGCGCCGGCTCCATTTTCCTGCTCGTCCCCGCTGCTGTTGGCGCGCTTGTTTTTGCGTCCGCCTTTACTGTTTTTGGGGTTGGGCATCTCGCGAGTGTCCAGGTGCCCCGCGTCGGCGAAGGCGGCTCCCAGCGGCTCGGCGCCCGGTACGGGAGGCCGAGAACGGAGGGCGCGGGCCGGCGGCTCCTCTGGCGCCCGTCTAGCCGCGCGGCCCGCGCCGCGCCATCCCGGCCGCCGCGCCCTCCCCGGCTTCCTGGAGCCGGCGCGCGGCCACCCGAGGCTCGCAGCCGCGCGGGCGCCGCGGGCTCGGGGCGCAAGCTAGACGCTCCCGAGCCGGAGGGAAAAGGCGGGTCTCGGGCTTGTTTTGATTCGGCTTCTCTGACACGCTCTGGCCCCGCCCCCTCCCGTGACGACACTGGGGATTCGGCCTGGCCGCGCCCACCAGGTGACCTCACGGTAGCCCGGCCCAACCGCGTGACGTCACGCCCCGCGCTGAGTCGGCCACCTTGGAGTGACGTCATCGGGGCGCCCTCACTCCCGGGCCCCTGCTGCACCCCGGTGCCTGCTGACCGACCTTCCTGAAATGGCCCCGAACGCCAATTCAATGGCATCTGGAGTTAGTCGGGGCTCTCCTGACCTTCATGCAATTGAGGCTTAGAACAATATGGTCTGGGGAAAAATAGGCGGGCGACCAGAACAGGAATGGAAAGCAGAGGTTTTCTAATTAATCATCCATCGAAAGGCTTTGCCATTCAGAAACAATCGTAGATTCAGAAATTAAAGAAATAGAATTGAGTTCCTAGACAATGGGAAAGCACAGCAGAGTCCGTGAATGGAAGGCGGTCACAGGCTAGTGGTGAAACCGCTCACTCAAAGGACCCACCATTCCGGGATGTTACTGAACATCGCCTGGGACCAAGAAGCAGGTAGTGCCTGGAGGGGAAACCCAATTCCCTTGGATAGGACTGAGTTGTCCTGAAAGATAGGTGGCCACTGTTGTGAGCAGGTGGAGATTAGAAGGTGACACCTGTGATAAGGTAGTGACTTGAGGGGCAGGGGACCCTGGGAAGAGTTTCACATGGCCTCTTTTTCTGCAGCTCTTTTTCTGCTCTATGGAAAACCAGCTCTTTCCCAACCCTCAGGTCTCAGCTCAAACACATCACTTCCTTCATGATGATATAACTGACATACCTCCCCAGAAGAGCTATCAGAAGTATCACCTCATCCATCTCTAATTATGTTGTCAAAGTATAAGTTTACTTATTTCCTGTCTATCTGCTTCTCAAATGAAAGCTCCATAGGTAGGAGATTTTATGTGTCTTGGGCACCTCAGCGGACAGCTAGCATATATTTGTTGAGTGTATAAATTAAGTACTTTCCCCATAAACTATGGAGCGAAAACTATGTTAGCTGACAATTTACAGTTCTCCCTTCCTATATAGTGTGATCTTCTTTAATTAACCCAGCTCTCCAGTAAAGAACCTTAGGCTGTGTTCTGAAGCATAAAGAGGTAGACAGGGAGGTACCCGCCCTGTGCCCACCTAATGGGGAGACTCTGACTGGGAACTCTGGGCATTTATAGCAGAGTCTGTTCCAGAGCCTGGAGCTACAGGAAAGAGCACTGGATACTCAGGAGCAACTGGTGGTTGGACTTTTCAATAGGGAAGTGATGAATCTTTTAATTCCCTAATTTTGTTTGAGGAAAGTGACTCTTTAGAGGGCCACCTCATAGTTATAATAGATATTTTGTGCCTATACTTTCATGTCTATTTCTCCCCCACCCAACTCCCCTAAGCAGTAGAAGAGCCGGGATTGTCTATCTTTCTAACTAATTCTGCAGGGTCTAGCATAAAGCCTGACCCACAGTTAGTGTTCAATAAAATTTTGTTGAATGGAGGATGCCTAAAGCATTCTTCTTCTGGATACATTTTTCTGAACCTTAAAGTCTCAGCTAAATCATCAATTCTCTAGGAAGCCTTCTCTGATACCCCAAAGTTAGATTCATCCCCATGTGCTCCCTGTACCTTGCCCACCACAAGAGCTTGCACACACAGTATTGAAATTGCCTATTTACTTGTCTCTTGTCTGGGACCCCACTAGACTATAAGCTCTGTGATGGCAGAAGCTGTCTGTCTTAGTCATCACTGTATCCATGGTACCTAATGTGGTGCATGGTACACAGTAGGTATTTAATAAATGCATGACAAATACACGAATAAGTAAATGCACAAATGCTTTGAAGGTAGATGCAGCAGGATTTGGTGGCCACTTGGACGTGAGGGATGAAGGAGAGAGTTAAGAAATTCTGAATACTGGAGGAAAGGTTGATGGAGGTTAATGAAAGGAAGACTTCAAGGGGAGGGTATTGGTGCTGTGGAGGAATGTAGTGAGTTCGCATGGGCCACTGGACTTAGGTTAATTTCATTACTGATATCCCTCACTAGACATGGCTGAGAGATCTCAAAATATTTTGGTAACTTTGGCTTTGACTTTTTTTTCTTTAAGTGTTTTGAGTTTTGGTTTTTTCTTTAATGGTGAGGATGAAGAAGCTTTAAAGTACAGGAAAATTGAGATAATTCTTTTCTTGAATAAGCACATTGCTGTCATGCCATATTGAATCAGAGTAATCGTGCATGTACCCTGCAGACAGACATTCCCACCAGCTGCCTCCCACCTCTACATAACTGAGACTTCAGAGTTGGAAACTTTCCCACAAAAATATCATAATTGGCTCAAAGCACACAGACACCCAGCCAGTTGCTGTTCTTGTTCATTGTGTGAGCCACCTCCTTCTCATTCAAACTGAAACAAAGTGAAAAGGAGGAAGGAGAAGCGGGCCACTTCTTCCATGCCCAACCTTGCTAGTCTATTTTTAGCCTTAGTCAAATTTGACACACAGGCAATAGTTCTGATTTTATTGCAACAACAAAAAAAATGTACTAAATTCAAGATGTTAAAAACAAAACTTAGGTACAGTTAAAGGATTCCATTTTCTACTTTACATACAACATGTGGAATTTCACAGGAATCCTACTGTTCTAGTCCTTTTATCTTTCCCTTTTCCCCACTGTTTCTGAAGGAGAAAGAGAGGGAGGAGGGAGGGAGGGACGGAGGAAGGAAAGAAAGAAAAGAAAGAGAGAACCAGGCTAAAAAGCACAAGATGGAAGAGATGACACAAAGCCCTCCCCTCAGATGCTTCCGGGGGGAAGAACTCTAGGAAAACTGAGGAAGCCACTGGGCTCTGGAGAGCCACACTTGTCTTCTCTTTCTTTAATTTCCCTGATCAACTCATGTGCTCTGAAATAAACTTCAGAAAAATCGTACCTCTACCCAAGGTTTCCTTTCTCCAAACATCATTACTTGCTCCATCACCCAGGTCTTTGCAAAATTCAATAAAACACAGCAACAAATTAAGGTCACTGAAAGTAAACAATTTACACCCTGGAGAAAAGGAACAAGCTAATCTTCAGGGCTGGATGAGAATAAGTGGTCATTGTTTCAATGTCCTTTTTCTGTTTGGGTTTTTCGTTTGAAACTTGTCCCTGTCTTCTGAACTCTCAGAGTGAACTAACTCATTTGGGCCAGAGTTAGCTTGATCTGCTAACATCACTTTAAGTAAATATACCTTGAACAATGTATATTATCTCTTTGCACCAGTTTCTTCCTCTGGAAATAGCTTCTCCTTTGCCCACAGGTTTACTTTGAGGAATAATGATAATTGTGATGACAAAGAACTTTGACAAAAATGGAATACTAATATAAATAATAATATGGATTATTAAATGCCATAGATCTGCTCTCCTATTAGATCATTCCCAATTATCAACAGTAATTTTTTCTCAAATATGTACCCTCAAAATCTCTGTTCAGGCCTTTAGTTTGACTTTTACATTATTTCCATAATATACAAAAGCAGTCACATAAAAGATCAGAATTCTGCTCTCAGTGGCCCCTGTACTGGTTGCTTACTCCACGTCAGTGACTTCTTTGCTCATACTGTTGTCCCAACTCAGCATTAACACTGTCTTGGACCCCAATAATCTAAACAGGATGCTCCTTTCAAGGAATAGATCAAGTATAATCTTTTGCAAGACAGATTTCTCTGGACTCATACCACCCCATACTCTCATTTTCCACCTCTGTGTGCCTACCACCTGGCTCCACCAATGTTTTCCAAACTATGGGTCATATTCTCCTGACAGGTTTTAAAATTAATTCAGAGGGTTTCTCTCAGGATTTTTTGTAAATTGGAATAGAATCGAAAATATCAGAATGCATTGCATATAGAAATTAAGTATTGTTTTATAAAACATATATATTATTTTGTAAAAGTTAGTTTTACACACACACAAACCCAAACAAATATATATTATATATATACATTATATATATATATATATATATATATATATATATATATATACTGAGTCATGATGTAAAGTCCATTTCTCATTGTGGGTGCAGACAAATGAACAACGACAACAAAAAAGTCTGAAAGTCACTTGCTATACCATACCATGAAGTATCTGATTTTATACAGGCTCTCTTTCCAAGGTCTTCTCACCACAGGGAGAGCATTTTCTCTCTCCCATTATATTTTAAATTCTCTGAAGATAAGCACCATATCTCATCTTTTATATTTCCTCTGATGAGCCTACCATCAAGAGTGCTTTGGGCTTCCCTGGTGGCACAGTGGTTGAGAGTCTGCCTGCCGATGCAGGGGACACAGGTTCGTGCCCCGGTCCAGGAGGATCCCACATGCCGCGTAGTCGCTGGGCCTGTGAGCCATGGCCGCTGAGCCTGCGTGTCTGGAGCCTGTGCTCCACAACGGGAGAGGCCACAACAGTGAGAGGCCCGCGTACCACACACACACACACACACAAAGAGTGCTTTGCTTACAAGTACAACAAACACATATGAAACAAACAAAAAAATTAATCACCTATTAACCTGAATGGAAACACTTCTTTTCTCATACAGTGGTCCCCTCAGGTCCCCAGGAGATAGGTTAGCAGAGGCTAGCATTGTCAAAGCAGGCTTCATTGGAAAGCGTTGAAGATCAGCCTTTTAAAAAGGCATGAAAGCAAGAATAAGTATGGAGCATACAAAGGGGAGAGAGGAAGCTGTAGACACTCTAGTGTTTGTCAGGTGGAGCTGGAACAATCAGATCACAATGGGCCCAGTGCAGCAGTGGACACACAGCTGGTTACAGTCCAAACCTTGATAACTGCTAAGAAAGCTAGAACTCACCCTCCCTCTTTCCTTTCCTTGCTTTCTTTTTCCCCAATAGTACTTAATTACTATACTACATATTTTTTATTACTATATGATATATTTTAATGTTTATTTACTTTGTTTACTGTCTTTCCTCACTAGAATGTAGATTTCAAGAGGGTGAGGATTTCTCTGTTGAATCCTCGGTGCTTAAAACAGTGCCCTGCAGATAGTAAGTGTTCGACACATATTTGTGGAATACAAGAACATATAGAAGAGCACCAGAAAAGAATAGTTCAAACCAGAGGTCAAGGAGGGGAAGAAAGAGCCTTCTAAAACCATATTACTATGTTCTTGGTAGACATAACATCCTTCTCCCATAGCCAGTGTAATATTTAATCCAAAGGAGACTAGCTTTGTATAACAAGGAGCCCTATGACAGCCATATCTTCTTCAGCAATTGCAGTGACCATGCTAATATCACTTTCTACACCTTATATCTCCTCCCAAACTGGCACTGAAAATTCCAAGACTCTTTTGTCACCTAGATTTCATCTTCAAGATCTTCTTTGTTTCTTTGCAATTAAATCAGTATTTTTCTACACTGCCACTCTAAAGCATGATTTCACCACTATGCTTTTGTCTCTCCTTCAACTGTCTACAAGGTTTGATTTAAATAATACAGCATTGGTCTTCTCTAAATACCTCTTTTAATACTGCACTAGTTCTATTGCTGCCTACCAAATTACCCCACAATTTAGCAGCTCAGAACAACAAACATGCACTATTTCAGTTTCTGCATCAGGAATCTAGGCATGGCTTAGCTGGGTCCTCAGGCTCAGAGTGTCTCACGAGGCTCCAGTCCAGGTATCAGCAGGGATGCAGTCCTGTCAAGTCAAAGCTTATCTGGGGGGAGGATCGCTCCTGAGGTTGTTGGCAGGATTCAGTTCCTCAGGGCTGCTGGCCCGAGGCCTCCCTCATTTCCTTGTCATGTGAGTCCCCACAGAGGGCAGCAGCTTCATCCACGTGAGCAAGTGAGACAGCAGGAGAGAGTAAACAAGACACAAGCCAGTCTCTTGCAACTTAATCTCACAAGTAACATCCATCATCTTTGCTGCACTCTGTTCCTTAAAAGCAAGTCCCTGGTTCAGCCCACACTCAGGGGAGAGGATCACACAAGGACATGAATACCAGGAGATGGGGATCATTGAAAACCATCTGAGAAGTTGCCCACAAGTATGTTAATATATTGCTTGCAATCCAAATTCTAATTCCTAAGGGCTTCAAGTTTAGTTTATAAGACAAGAGGGGTAGATTGTGGTAATCACTTCATAATGTATACGTGTATCAAAACATCGGTCTCTGTACACTGTAAATATAAACAATTTTTATTTGCAATATGACAAAAAGAGTGAGAAAAGGTACTGACTTGTTCTGGTTCTTTCTTTTTAAATTACTGTTTCAACTAATCAATCTTTGATGACTAAATTTCACGAATTTAAAACTTTTGCAAAATGACTTTTGCTTAAACTTTTTCAATCATCTTATTCAAAACACTACTGATGGGGCTTCCCTGGTGGCGCAGTGGTTGAGAGTCCGCCTGCCAATGCAGGGGACACAGGTTCGTGTCCCGGTCCGCGAAGATCTCACATGCCGCAGAGTGGCTGGGCCCATGAGCCATGGCCACTGAGCCTGCGCGTCTGGAGCCTGTGCTCCGCAACGGGAGAGGCCACAGCAGTGAGAGGCCCGCGTACCGCAAAAACAAACAAACAAACAAAAAAGCCCACTACTGATGTTTAGAACAAACACACAGTATAGTACATTATTGGATCCGAATGCCTGCTTCAAGGACACAACTTTTTTAAGTGCTAAGGTTACTGCGTGCCTGTTTCCGGAGTTAATTTTTGATTGAACTTAAATAGAATTCTCTCTCAAGATTCCTCTTCCTCTTTTATTTCTACTTAGAACAATTTCTACCAAGGGTATCCTGAGGAACACTGCTTACAAAAGATGTGCCTCTATTTCTGTGGTTAAATAAGTCTAAGAAACACTGCATATTTTATGAGTCATGATATACATTACTATAGTAAAGACCCTAAGAAGTCCAGCAGTAAAGAAACCTGCTTACTCCTAACTTAGAATTTCCCAAGTTTATACAACCTATAAATTCCTTTACATGTAATACCATTAACATCCTGTAAAACTAGAGTTCTGCTAAATAGTTTTTTGGGAAAAATAGTGCCTTTGAGCAAAAAATAACTACTTCTAGCATTAGTGTTCAAGTGAATAGATACAATGGTGAAAATTCAAATGAAAGGTAGACAGTGGATCCCTCTTGTATGCAACCAGTTCTTTGGAAAATGTCTTGAGAAAGATCTTTAAAAACTCTATAAACTCCAGCTGTTATAATAAGGATGCATTAAGTACTAATTCTAAATTATGTAAAACAGCTGAACATTCACGATACTGCTTCCATTTTCAGAAACGTATTTATGCTATCATTATTCCATTGAAGAACAAAAAAATTAGTGTCCACAACCTACTAAGGACTACTTTTTTTTCCAATGGGAAGACATCTTTACCAATATTACAACCAGAAGTAGCGTCCAACTTTTGTTCAGAACTTTTGCTATAATAAATACTCTAGAATCTGAAAATAAATCTCCTGTACCCTCTGAGTATGATAACAGTTCTTTTCTTTGCCTTCACATGAAGAATCAGTTTCACCTTTAGTCCAGTTATAAAGGTTGTTATGTATGTTTCTGGAATTAGTTTTGCTTGATAGTGAATAGAATTCTCTCTCAAGATTTCCTTTCCTTCTGCAGAATATTCATTCTGAGTACCTGCATGTAAATATGGTACTGCATGTATTGAAGATGACCACAAGTTTTCTACTCCTCTCTTCAAGTGGTGAAGTCTATTTCCCCTCCCCTTGAGTCTGACTTGGCCTTGTGACTTGCTTTGACCAATTAAAAATATAGCAAAACTGATGTTGCTCCAGTTCCCATCCCAGTGTTCACTCATACTCTCTTAAAGCCAGACATTATGCTGTGAAGGAGCTTGAGCTAGACTGTGGAATGATGAGAGTCCAGTGGAGGAGGTGACAAAGATTCTTTGCTTTTGACCAAACTTGAATCAGACTCCTCAGGGTCCTCTTGTTGATTAGACCAGTTTACCAAAAATATCCCACCCTTGGTATCTTATTGCCCTGGCCTGCCCTCAGCAAGAATCCTATCAAGTTGGTTTAGCCAGACTCTCCCTACCCCTGATGTTTTCTCTCAGTATTTTTCCATCCACTGACCCCCACCCAGCTCTGCGGCTGTAAATTCCTAGTGTTTCTTGTTGTGTTTGGAGTTGAGCCCAATCTCTCTCCCCTTGTAAAAAATCTCTCTCCCCCTGAATAAAGTCCGCCTAACCATCTTAAACAAGTTTCAGGAATACATTTTTCCTTAACAAAGGATCTTAGACAGCTGGAAGATAAGAAGCTGTCTTCCAGCCTCAGCCAAGCTCCTAGCTCAATGGTTCTCAGCCTGAGCAGTTTTGCCCCCGGGGGCATTTGTGGTTGTCACTTCTAGCATCTGGTAGGTAGAGGCCAAGGATGTGGTTAATCCTGCAATGCACAGGAGAGCCTCCACAACAAAGAATTATCCCAGCCCCAAATGTAGTGCCAAGGTTGAGAAATCCTGTCCTAGCTGAATGCAGCCATATGAGTCACCACAGCTTCACCATATAGAGCAGATTGTCCAGATGAGCCCATTCAAGCCACAGGATTGTGAGAAATAGTACCTAGCTGCTGTTCTAAGCAGCTCTCAGGATAGTTTCAATGCTTTGCTCTTGTTTAATCACTGAGGAGGGGAAGGGAAGGAGTCCTGACTTGCAGTGTTTGCACCTGCCCAAGGTATAAATGCTCCTACCATGGCCAAGTTTAGGTTACCAACATAAGCCACAGAACACAAGGCTATAAAGAGGTGTGACAGTTGGCTCTGTGAATCAGTAGGACTTGGTTATACTGTCATAGGCAACTGAGGCAACATATGTAAAACGTCTTTTTATATCTGAATTCTAGGCAGGGCCTTTCCCATGTTCCGTTGACCACCTAGTCAGGGGTCTCTACTTATATACTGTCTGTGATCACTTTTCTATCAGAAGCTTCTTTAAATGCCGAGACATTGATTCCAGTATTTCTGGCTTGCACAATTTTTTACACCATTAAAACTGTCAAATTGGGTTTAGTCAAGAGGCTCCCACAGGGGATCACAGCATGGACTCCACTCCAAAGTAATGCCACAGCACTCTCAAATCTGTAGTCCTGAGGCAAATGGTCTGATTTGGAATAAAATATTGCTCTCCCTAAACTGTGGGTTTTCTTTGTGAAATGTAACTTCTGAACAATAACTAGAGGATCCAGGCTAAAGTGGAAGCAGGGGTGGGGAGACAACCACCTAGGCCGGCTTTGGGCCCATGCATGCTAAGGTATGCTTTTGTTCAGAAAAAAAAAAATTTTTTTTTGGCCACTTGGCTTGCAGGATCTTAGTTCCCTGACCAGGGATCGAACCCTGGCCCCTGGCAGTCAAAGAGCAGAGTCCTAGCCACTGGACCACTGGGGAACTCCCCAGAAAAAAAAAATTTTTCCAGATAGATGGAATTTCTTCTAGCACATAAGCCCAAAACATTCTTTGTTATTTCCTAGAGCACCCATTCATCAGGTTTCAGGGTGGACACTGGATTTAGGTTCTATTAAGTGTTATTATAGCTGTGTGGTTAGGAGACTATGCACAGAGCCACACTTCCCAGGTTTCAGGCTTGGCTTACTAGCTGTGTGACCTTCGGCAACTTATTTGTGAAACAGGGATAATAATGGTATCTATTTCAGAGTTAAGACAGATAATTTTTGTGTAGTGCCTAGCACATAGTAAGCTCTCAATAAACAATAGCTATTATTTTTATTAGCAGGAGCATTTGAAGTTTATATTCACTGTTGCTACTCAAAGGCCCTCCTTTTAACTGTAAATGCTATTTAACATTCTACTTTTTTAACTGTAAACAAGTTTTTTTTTCTAAAAGCAGTGCTGGTTCTAGGTCAAGGATAAACTGTTTTCAGCACACAACTTTAGTCTCGTCCAAGAACAAACCACACACTACTTCCTGTTGTGTGCAAATACGGGTACCTTAAAGAGACAGTCAAAACCAGGGACACACACGGATGCGAAGATTGCAACAGAGTGCACTCTAGTGTACACAGCTGGCAGCCAGAATGGGAGAAGATTATAAGAAGCAATGCTTTCTTTGCCCAAGAGTTTGAAGTTGATTTGTGTGGGTATAAGAAGTTTTTTCAAGTTACTAGATTAAAAAATAATGCAATGAAAACAGTATTTTTGGAAGAATAGTCTGACAGTAACATTCAGGACTGATAGGATAGAAAAGGTGGTGACTCAGAAGCCAGCAGAAAATCTACTGTATCATTTTGGGGATGAGATCATGAGAGTTTGGGATTAGGAAGTCAACGGGGAAACCAGAGGAAGGGATGTACATGACAGACATTTTGAAGGAAGAAATCATAGGCCCTAAAGACAAAAATCTTTGACCTTAAAGAAAGGCAATCTCCCATATGCTAACACATATATATGGAATATAAGAGAAAAAAATGTCATGAAGAACCTAAGGGTAAGACGGGAATAAAGACACAGACCTACTAGAGAATGGACTTGAGGATATGGGGAGGGGGAAGGGTAAGCTGTGACAAAGTGAGAGAGTGGCATGGACATATATACACTACCAAATGTAAAATAGATAGCTAGTGGGAAGCAGCTGCATAGCACAGGGAGATCAGCTTGGTGCTTTGTGACCACCTAGAGGGGTGGGATAGGGAGGGTGGGAGGGAGGGAGATGCAAGAGGGAGGAGATATGGGAACATATGTATCTGTATAACTGATTCACTTTGTTATAAAGCAGAAACTAACACACCATTGTAAAGCAATTATACTCCAATAGAGATGTAAAAAAAAAAAGAAAGGCAATCTCATCAATGTCTTATTTGGTTTAGATGGATACCATGAATTTCAATACCTACAAATAAATTGGTAGCACATTCCATTCTGGGAAAGCCCATAAGGGTAAAAAAGAACCCAATATTTACCCTATTGGTCTGTTTGCTTTTAAAGAACAAAATTAATTTACTATTAATCAAGATTTGAAAGCTCTAGTTAACACTGGGCATTTTGCCATTAAAAGATGTTGCCCAGTGAGCTAGATGTCTTTTGTACCAACTCTGGATTAAGCCAACAATCCTGGGTTCAATGGTTTCTCAAGACAATTTTAAGTTTCAGTCTGAGATGAAAGAAGTGCCAGACATTTCCTGCCCAGCCTTCTAGGTGACTCTATTTCCTAACCTAGTATCCAAAGAAGTAGATTTAACTACTCAACATGTATTTTTCTGGTACCAATTTTATGCAAAGCTCTGTAATAGATGGATAGCAAGCACCGTTCATTTATAAGTCACAAAGGTGTCATGACCATAGCATGAACAGGTTAAACAGAAGGAACTTTAGATTTGCTCCATCTATTTACCTTTAACTCACGTATGGGATATCTTCTGACTTCTTGTCTATAGGTGACAATTTGATTCACAGTCTTTTCCCTTTGTCTTACCACAGAAGAGAAAACAGGCATGGATCAAATTACCAACTGATTCTTTTCTATTTTATAATGACAACTGCATTTGGTTTTTTTTCAAAATATTTACTGAGCATATAATGAAGGTCTGTGCCAGATCCAACTTCAGTGATGAAGAAACAAACCCAGTCCACTCTCATGGAGTTCAGAGCCTGGTGAGAGAAAGCCACAGATAATGTCCTTATTCTCATGTCTTTCTTCAAAAGGACTTACAGAGAACAAAGAGATGTGCAACATAAGAAAATGAAGTATATTAGAAGAAATGAGAAAGATAAGGCAAAGGGAAAGCAATGATGGGATCATACAATAGAGGTGGACTAATACACAAAATAAATACAATGAAGGCCTACATGTATTTGCTAAGGATCCACTAGGAATTTGCCTCTAAGCTTTTTAGCAATCTCTGTAAAAGAAGAAACATGGTCAGTTACATAATCCACAGGTTCCACCAGATAAAAGCAGACCAACTACTCAAGAAAAATATAGCTAGTCCTGATATAAGGCCAAACAAACCAACCCCCAAGGATCCTATAAATGCAATACTATTGATATCCTGAAAAGCATCCTCAATAATATCCTTATAGCGAAGGAGTGGAGCTATTTCTTATAGCACATCTCAGTGTGAGCTGATGTCTTATCATCAAAGTCCAGTTCAGTAAAAGCAATTTTACATGGTTTTGCCTAAGCAGAAAAATTCATTATAATGTGATAGAAATATGCATAAAGTTCTATGGGAGAACAGAGGGGACACAACTGCAATTTCATTGTTCAAACTGTTGGAGCATGGGACTTCCCTGGTGGTGCAGTGGATAAGACTCCGTGCTCCCAATGCATCTAGCTCCCTGGTCAGGAAACTAGATGCTACATGCATGCCGCAACTAAGAGTTAGCATGCCACAACTAAGGAGCCCTCACGCCACAACTAAGGAGGCCGCATGCCGCTCCTAAGGAGTCCGGCTGCCAAAACTAAGACCTGGTGCAACCAAATAAAAAAAAACCAAAAAAACTGCTGGGGCAGATGTCATCATTGAGGAGAGATTCTGGGAACTTCTATTCAATTTCCAAAGGAAATATGCAAGTTTTGCTGCAAACACCTAACCTTCTTAAAACTCGAATTTTTATTATGGATGCAATATTGTTTTAAAAGGGCATTCTCACCATGGCAAAATTCACATTAAAAAATCAAAAGGCACTATCAATTGAAAGATTCTCATTTTCTCTACAGGGTATATATCTCAGCTCACCTTTAATATTAAATATGATGAATAATAAATTGAGGGGAAAAAAGAGTCTACTAACCTGAGGGGTGGGTACCCATAGAATCGATGAGAGGTTAGAGTTATATCAAGTTTATAGTAGGCTCCCCCGCAAACCCAAGACCACAAAACAAAGGGAGTTCTTGGGAGATGAGTTCTGATTCCATGTTAAACTGCATTAAAAAAAAATGATATGGTCAGGAGTTAGATTTCTACCTGATAATAGAAAAAGAAAGAGCAAACAGAAAAAGAGGTTGTCGACATAATTCACACATCTGGTATCAAAGAGTCTTACATTGCTAATCCATTCAATGGAAAGGGGTGACAAGATTTGTCTTGAAGGGAAAGAAAAGCAAAAAGAATGTAAATGCTTCTATAGTTGGTTTTATGAAGGAAGTATTATTCTTCAGTATTCAAACAGGTGTGAAAGGGAAGTGGCATTTTCCAGCTCTTTGTACCACGACCAGCTTCCTCATCAACAGGTACAGGGCAGCCTGGGTGAACCAGCCAAGTGAGTGACAGAAGGGTCTCCATAGCACGGTGACTGAGATTAACACCCAATAACAAAGGATAATGTTAAATCTCCACAGATAAAAATGCACAAAATGAGAATGATTGGCACAGATGAGAAATCCACTTGCCCAGCACCAGTCAAAGAGCACCGAGAACCATTCGCATTGATTCTCTGTCTCCCAGAACCTGTGATTAGCTGCTGAGATTACAAAACAATAGTTAAGATCTTCACCCAGCCGTGCTTTAGATACTAAGGTTGACAACATTTTGTGCGTGACAGAAATAAAAACCGAGTATTTCAAATCCATCTGCCACCCTGTAAAGAGGGTGGAGCATTCAGCTTAAGAACCTTTTGTCTGCTGAGCACAAATGAAGTCATCCTTGGTACTCCAGACACTTGGAGAAGGTATTAAGTGATGGGTGAGGAGGCGTGGGCGTGAGATCTATTTCTAAGCAGAGAGAGGGGGAAAGGTGGGCGGGAAGGAAACTAGAAGGGGAGGAAGCTGGAGGTGTTATGAAAGGGGAGGGAAGAGGAAACACAGGGAGCTAGCGACGCATCAACTGGCGGGAGGGAGAGGGAGAGATCTGGGGGAGAAAAGAGATTTGAGGAAGGAGACTCGCCTCTTCGAGGAGATGTTTTGCCCTGTAACCAACTGCCCCAGTCTCCATATACGCGTATATCACAATATAAAACCTTGTGTAAAATACCAGTAAATATATCACAATATATCACAATAAAAAACCTCGTGTAAAATACCACTGGCTTCCGGGGTGGATTTCTTTGGGGGAGCCAAAAGTCGTGTTTGATCCTACTGCACAGCTGGAGTGGGGCGAGAATAGAGGAGACCCTGAGAGGACAGTCACATCCATCCAGTGTATTTTCCTAACTCTGTGACGAGCCAATAAAAATCATTGAAAGCCTGCAGCCATCTTTGTCTCCACATCACTCTTCCCACTTCATCCACTGCGTGTCCAGATCCTGTAGATTCCGCCTCCCCAGTCTCTCACAAGTAGACCTCCTTCCTTTCTATTCCCACCACCATTTCCCCTGTATGACCTCCCCTGACTTCTGGCAGGGCTCAATCTCTCCCAGCCCTCAAGACCCGCCACCCTTTTCTGTAATTCACTTCCCCCTTGGATCTGTTCTAACTTATATTTTGAACTACTGATATTTACGCAGACACTGACTCTCTGAGTACACCGGCAGCTATATGAGAGCTGCGTTCTCCTCAACTTTATAGATTTGACAAATAGCGTTTAGGAAATCTTTGTGGAAGCAAAGGAGAGAGAAGGAAAAGGGAATGAAAAGGGAAGTAGAAAGGGATGGAATAAAATGAAAGGGGAGAGAAAGAAGGGAGTGGAAGAAATTCAGTAGCATCTTTTTATCCGGGGTATGTAATAGGTCTTCCGTACAAGTTTAATTTTGTCTCTTCTCAAAATAATCTTTTCTGTACTTTTTCTTTTTTCGTAACCGCATCCTTATTTTATTTGGAATAGGCGACTCACACAGCATTGATACATATTCAAATACCAGTGTTTAGCCCCACATTTCCCTCTTACCCTAATACCTCTTCTACTTTGATTTTCTTTACAATCAATGTTCTTTATTCTTAAGATAGTAGAAAAATAGACTCAAAAGTTTGGAGGCTGTTCTAAATAATTTTATTCTACTACATACTTCATTTATCCTTCCTGAGTATCAGAGGTATTTCATGAGGGCCAGTATGTTATATATTTCTAAAATGATTATTTTTTCTCATTTCTCTGGCTCAGAGAAATCTGACAAGAACCTCTGCAGCTGCACTGGTTATAGTCTCAGACTGATCCCCAGCCAGGTGCAAGGACAATGGCTGTTTATTAATATACCCCAGGCCAGCTGTTGTCTTAACATGTGCAATGCCCAGGCCCTGGGGAGGAGGACTCTATTTTATCTGCAGCCTCCCCTTTTTGGGTAAGGAATAAACTTTGCTATCAGTTTTGAAATAGCTTCTAATAAGTTAAAAGAAATAAATTTTGTTTTATGCAATATATTTTTCACCCAAAGCACCAATGATAGACCCTAATGTCTGCTGTGAAGTGATTGGTGAAATGATGTATGTGATTTCACTCGAGTCTGCCATGGAAATCAATCCTCCATGAAAGAACCCTGTAATCAGGTATAATTGAACATAATGAACAGGTATAACATGAAACAGAAGAACACATTGGCAGGTAATATGTAAGAGGACCAAGGGAATACTCGTAAAAGGGAGACAAGACAATATAGGTGGTATTTCAGTTTTTAAAACTACTAACAAAGTTCTCTAAGGAACCCCCCAAATAGTGAGAGGGGCTCAGCTTGCAAATAGGCCATACTCTCCATTCTGTCACTTTTAAGTTTGTGCCTTATTCATAAATACTTGATCATCATCATTCATAAATACTTATCATCTAAAATCAGAGAGGCGGCAGAAACCAAAGTATTCTGTGTCAGATTTATTTTATCCAAAGTCATACAATCTTACATTGGGAAGAGACCTTGCAATCTGAACTCCTGTTGAGCCCTGGAATTCCTTCTACCAAGTCTTGAAGCAGATGATCATTTAGCCTTAGACTGACTCCAAACTTGCTTCATCATTTAGCCTTAACTTGAACTCTTCCCATGACAGTGAGCTAAGGCAGGCTACTACATTATTGGAGATTTTTGTTTCCCAGAAAGTTCCTCTGTATGTTAAGGTAAATCTTGCTTCCTTATAATTTCTCTTGATTGATCATAGTTTTGCTCTCTGGAAGATTCTATGTTATAATTTGTGGAGAAACCCTTGAGTAGATAGAGTGACCATTTAAGATATCCTAGGTCTGAAGTGTAGAGAATTAAGAGAGGTGAAATAAGATACATACTTATATATCCAACAATGCCTTTGGATCAAAGTAAATAGCATAGCTCATTATTCCAACTTACATTCACAATACATAGTGTATACAGTTAAGATTTAAAGGTATGTCACCCCCAAGTACGATGTGATACCTTTTCTAACTAGACTCAGCCGTCATCCCTCAGTTTCTTATATTGTTCCAATTTCTGTGATCTCCCTAGCCTAAAATCAAGCAGGTGGAAGGCTTTGGGAATAAGAGACATAGGAAAATAATTTTTCCAAGAATTTTTTCCCTGAAAATATTAGGGAATGGCATTTCTTTTTGTTTAATTTTTAGCCCAATAAACTTGATGTTAAAATTTGTCACATATAAACAGAGAGGCCTTGGGAGACATCTGCATCACTCCAGACTCAGGCAAAACTACAGACTGCAAACAACACCTTGAAACTCTACCACTTCCCCTGCTTCTGAGGTTAAAAGCAAGTGCTTGCCCTCATTACTCTAGTTAAGATCTTATCTTCTGTTGTTTTTCTTCCTCTGATAGGCTGCCCTGGGCACAGTAGAAAAGTACTTTGATATTTGCTTTCCTCCAGGCTCAAACTAAAAGAAGACCATCAGGAAAATACACTCGCACTCACACATACACACGCACGCGCACACACAGCATTAGTCTATGGATTTCTAACTTTCCTTCCTCATTTGTGATGGATAAATCACCATGTCCTCTGCTTTGGGTTTTTATAACCATAACTTCATAAAAGAGATTTGTTCACTTCAAGTAATTAACTTTTTCTTCCTCTAAACAAATTTCGAAAGGGATATATTTTCAACACTGTAGATTAGTTCTCTCATAGGTTACTAATATGCTGAATTCCTTTTGAACAACAACGGAGCATATATTTCTATCATATGCTTCAAAGAATATAGCAGGCTGAGTTCTAGAAAGTAGGAGTGCTTTCTAGAAATGGATGCATTTTTTAAACCAAATGGCCAAATTAAGCCAGATTATGCTGGGAATCTGAGATATTTAAAAATCATTAGAATTGACAGAATAAAGAAATACCTATTTAAATGCAAAATAATTCTTTTTCTCTTTACCTTTTTAAGGTCAGTGAAAGAAAGTTCTTACAATTTTACAACTGTTAAAAAAAATTAAACTATATAACATCTACTTTCATAAATATTTATCCAGTTTAGTCTTAAAAAACAAGCCAGGAGGCAGTACTTTCCACATGTTTGCAAATAAGGAAACAGGCTGAGGAAGGAAGAGCTGAGACAGGAGCCAAAGTTAGCGTCTCATGACATCAGAGCCCAGGTGTGTCCACTACAGCATCACTATTCTACTGATCTGTGGGTTCACTTTGGTCTGCTATTCCAAATGAAAAAGACCCTGGCATTTGCTTTCTACATAGTTATATTCCAAACATCGTTAGCTTAGTAAATCTTGACATTTTTCAGATGATTCTTCATTCATGGACTGAGTAAGCCAGGTCCTTTGCAGGAGATTTCCAAAAATAAAAAATAAATTGGAACAGATGAACTAAAAGACAAGTTTTAATTTTAAAACTAGTAATTCTAGGGACTTCCCTGGCAGTCCAGTGGTTAAGACTCCAAGCTTCCACTGCAGGGGGCACAAGTTCAATCCCTGATTGGGGAACTAAGATCCCGCAGGCTGCACGGCGTGGCCAAAAAATAAATAAATAAAATAGTAATTCTATGAGATTACACACAGACACACATCAAAGCAAGAAACAAACATATACTTAAATAGACAAATTAGGGTATGTGAGAATCCTGCTTTATGCAAGACAGAGTCTCATCCTTAGACAAACATTAAAATGACCTGGAAATTTCAAAAAATAAACTGTGAGAGCCTCACCCTCAGAGATTATGATTTAATTAGCCTGGCAAAGAGCTCCCAAATTTAAAGTTTTTCTTAAACTTCTTAAAAAGAACTTCTTTAAAGGTCCCTGGGTCATTCTAATGTGCAGCCAGGACTGTGTCTGTGGGGAATTTGGAGAATGGAAGCCAGGCAGAGGACAGTTCATACTTTCTCTTCTTGAGAGTCAACATTTCTGCTTGTATTAAAGAGATTGTGGTGATAAATACCACAAGAGGCATCCACTGGTATTAGTCTTGGAAGGCTTTTAAAGGAGATGAGGCTTAAGCAGAATTTTCAAAGAGAACAGAGTGTAGTTTTACTATGAGAATAGAGGAGCCCAGATTAGGTCAGGGAGGTAGACGTGTAAGAGTGAATTATGTTCAGAGCTGGAACAGAGCTTTTAACTGAGAACAGTTAAGGAATACCAAGAAACCCATGATCAAAACTTTGTTTCTTCTAGGCACTCAGTAATTAAATTTCATTGTAATTGAATTGAAATAATCTTAATGGAAGATCATTAAGAGGCTCAGATTAAGTTCTATATTTATCATTGTGTCCCTGTGTCCGTTTAATCCTGGGTCTGCTCTCAGAGATTTAGAAATACTGTGACCCAAGGATCATTCTCTTCACTCTCCCTTCCTACCGCATATTACCTTTATTTGAATGGAAATGCATACTCGTAGTAACATCTCCTCCTTATTTTCAGCAGACCAAATGTTACACTGACCCCATTCAATCAAAGATAATTCTGAGATAATATAAAATTTCCCATTATCCCAAACATAGTGGGTAGCTCTTAAGGTCCTATGATGATGGTCCCATGATCATGGGGGGAAATGGATTATATTAATATTTCACTAAAACATTTCCGCTGAACTTTAGAATCTAATAATACCATTAGAGTTATACCTAGTTCCTTGTTAAAAATTGTAAAATATTTCTCATCCTGTTTTAAATATTACTTTTGTTTCCAAGAGACAGTAGAGCCAAATAAGGATAGTTTGTGAGGTATATAAAGAAACTATTCACTGGCTAATTAATTGAGAGTGAAATTTTAATGAGATTTGCTTGAAAATCCAACATGACCTTCCTGTGCCATCTTTCCTTGAGGACCATGCCATCAACGCTTAAAGATCAGTACCTGTACCTCCAATAGCAAACACAGCAGCAGCTATCATCAACAGGTAGCAAGACATGGCAGGATTAAACAGAGCATCCTTATCATCTTCAGGTGGAAACATGGCATAAGGTATGCTGGACATTAATAGGATCTGTGGGAATGGTGTAATATCTGACCTTGCAAAATATTGAAAGAGTCACAGGCTGTCTTTGAGGCCACTACCCCTCAATCATAAATTTATTCATTCACCCATTCATTCATTCAGCAAACACTGAGACTGCACTATGTGCAAGACGCTGAATAGGCCAGGCTACTCTCTGCTCTCACAGGGCTTTGTGGGGGAAAATTGTCAATAAACAAGTAAGCAGATTTAAAATTATAATTAGAAATTGAAAAATAAATATCGTGAAGGCAATAAACAGCGGGTAACATAAGCGACTAATGAGAAGGCACCAGCCCTGCACACAGTCAGGAGAAGGAATTTTTTTTGGCCGTACGCGGGCCTCTCACTGCTGTGGCCTCTCCCGTTGTGGAGCACAGGCTCCAGACGCGCAGGCTCAGCGGCCATGGCTCACAGGCCTAACCGCTCCGCGGCATGTGGGATCTTCCCAGACTGGGGCACGAACCCGTGTCCCCTGCATCGGCAGGCGGACGCTCAACCACTGCGCCACCAGGGAAGCCCTGATGTCTTTTTTAAAATGCACGCTGATATGACAGCTGTCACATACAATCTAACAGAATTGTTTCGAATGAAGTTAAAGACAACTAAGTGTGACTAGAGCCATTTTACGGAAAAAAACAAACAAAACTTTTGGCCAACCCAATATATAAGAGTAGGGAGGGAAGGCCTGGGTGCCAGCCAGACCTCTTCTCAACCCCAGAGGAGATCTCCACCAAGATATAATATTGGGGGGAGGTAGTAGAATGCTATACATTGCCCCCCCTGAAACCTCCACCTGGTGTTGTCCAGAAAATACTCCAATAGCAGGCTGGACAATTATTTCCATCCTTAGGCATGAGTATCTGGGAAACCACCAACTTAACAGAGGAATGGGAACCAGGAAGATCAGGAATGGAGACCAGGAAGATCTTTATACTGTCTTGGCCCCAATCCTAATACGTTATGGAGTGACGGAATTTCGTCTTGTCTTGGAACTAAAGTTATAGGTAATATATCAGCTTCCTGGGCGTGGTGGGGGGTGGGGGGGTGGTCATAACAAAGTACCACAAACCAGGTGGCTTAAAACAACATAAATATATTGTCTCACAGTTCTGGAGGCTAGAAGTCCAAAATCAAGGTGTTGGCAGAACTTGCTCTTTCTGAGGTCTCTGAGGGAGAATCTGTTCCATGCTGCTCTCCTACCTTCTGGTAGTATGAAGCTTGTAGATACTCCCCTCCAACCCCCTCTCTTCATGCGGCATTCTCCCTGTGTGATTGTCTCTGTGTCCAAATTTCCCCAAGTCATAAGAACGGTAATATGAACACCAGTCATATTCGGCCATGACCTCATCTTAACTTGATCTTCTGCAAAGACCCCAATTCCAAATAAGGTCATGTTCACATGTACTGGAAATTAGGATTTCAACATATTTTGGATAAAGGATGTAATTCAACCCATAACAGGTATCAACCCGGCTCTCTATACTGTGAGAGACAAAAAAGTGTCTATCAGTAAGATGCTCAGGTCAGGACCTGATCCTGTAGGATCAACTACTCAGCCTTTGGGAAGAAGCTACCATGAATGGATACTGTCAGTGGGCTCCCCCTACTGGAAGAGTCAATGATATGTTCAAAGCACTCTCATCCAGCTGCATTTGTACCTGTGTCTCCAGGTAAAATTAGCCAATAATTTTCCTTTCTTGTTCAGTCCTTAGATTCAAGGTTACATTATTCTCATAACATGAATTGGAAAATTGTCCTTACTTAACTATTCTTTGGAATGTTATGTATAAGATGAAAATTATCTGTTTTGTTGCTTGAAGATTCAGTAAACTTGCTTATAAAACCATATTGGCCTTATGAAGTTTAGTTTTGTTTATAGGCAGGTTTTTTTAAACTGCTGATTCTCTTTCTGTTTGTGTGTGTGTCTATCTCTTTCTCATTCCTTGCTTTATTTTTTAACTTTATTTATTTATTTTTAAATAAATTTATTTATTTATTTTTGGCTGCATTGGGTCTTTTCTGCTGCGCGCGGGCTTTCTCTAGCTGCGGTGAGTGGGGGCTACTCTTCGTTGTGGTGTGCGGGCTTCTCATTGCGGTGGCTTCTCTTGTTGTGGAGCACAGGCTCTAGGCGCGTGGGCTTCAGTAGATGTGGCACGTGAGCTCAGTAGTTGTGGCTCATGGGCTCTAGAGCTCAGGCTCAGCAGCTGTGGCACACGGGCTTAGCTGCTCCGTGGCATGTGGGATCTTCCGGGACCAGGGCTCGAACCCATGTCCCCTGCATTGGCAGGTGGATTCTTAACCAGTGTGTCACCAGAGAAGCCCTCCCTGCTTTATTTTGAATGAATTTGGTTTTATACATTGTCTTTTATTCTTCAACTAGTTTGGAAGTCTTACTTTATATTCCTATTACTTTACTTTCACTTTACTTCTTCTTAAATGTTAATTTGTTAATGTAGTGCATCACATTGATTGATTTATGTATATTGAAGAATCCTTGCATCCCTAGGATAAATCCCACTTGATCGTGTATGATCCTTTTAATGTGTTGTTGGATTCTGTTTGCTAGTATTTTGTTGAGGATTTTTGCATCTATATACATCAGTGATATTGGTCTATAATTTTCTTTTTTTTTTTTTTTTTTTTTTGTAGTATCTCTGTCTGCTTTTGGTATCAGGGTGATGGTGGCTTCGTAGAATGAGTTTGGGAGTGTTCCTTCCTCTGCAGTTTTTTGGGAGAGTCTGAGAAGGATGGGTGTTAGCTCTTCTCCAAATGTTTGATAGAAATCACCTGTGAAGCCATCTGGTCCTGGACTTTTGTTTGTTGGAAGATTTTTAATCACAGTTTCATTACTTGTGATTGGTCTGTTCATATTTTCTATCTCTTCCTAGTTCTGTCTTGGAAGCTTATACCTTTCTAAGAATCTGTCCATTTCTTCCAGGTTGTCCATTTTATTGGCATAGAGTTACTTGTAGTAGTCTCTTAGGATGCTTTGTATTTCTGTGGTGTCTGTTGTAACTTCTCCTTTTTCATTTCTAATTTTATATGATTTGAGTCCCCTCCCTGTTTTTCTTGATGAGTCTGGCTAAAGGTTTCTCAATTATGTTTATCTTCACAAAGAACCAGCTTTTAGCTTTATTGATCTTTGCTATTGTTTTCTTTGTTTCTAATTCATTTATTTCTGCTCTGATCGTTATTAATTCTTTCCTTCTACTAACTTTGGGTTTTGTTTGTTCTTCTTTCTCTAGTTCCTTTAGGTGCAAGGTTGTTAGGTTGTTTGTTTGAGATTTTTCTTGTTTCTTGAGGTAGGCTTGTATTGTTATAATCTTCCCTCTTAGAACTGCTTTTGCTGCATCCCAGAGGTTTTGGATTGTCGTGTTTTCGTTGTCATTTGTCTCTAGGTATTTTTTGATTTCCTCTTTGATTTCTTCAGTGATCTCTTGGTTATTTAGTAACGTACTGTTTAACCTCCATGTGTTTGTGTTTTTTACATTTTTTTCCCTGTAATTCATTTCTAGTCTCATAGCTTTGTGGTCAGAAAAGATGCTTGGTATGATTTCATTTTTCTTAAAAATATCAAAGCTTGATTTGTGACCCAAGATGTGATCTATCCTGGAGAATGTTCTGTGTGCACTTGAGAAGAAAATGTAATCTGCTGTTTTTGAATGGAATGTCCTATAAATATCGATTAAATCTATCTGGTCTATTGTGTCATTTAAAGCCTGTGTTTCCTTATTAATTTTCTGTTTGGATGATCTGTCCATTGGTGTAAGTGCGGTGTTAAAGTCCCCCACTGTTATTGTGTTACTGTTGATTTCCTCTTTTATAGCTGTTAGAAACTGCCTTATGTATTGAGGTGCTCCAATGTTGGGTGCATATATATTTATAATTGTTATAACTTCTTCTTGGATTGATCCCTTGATCATTATGCAGTGTCTTTCCTTATCTCTTGTAACATTCTCTATTTTAAAGTCTATTTTATTGTGATATGAGTATTGCTACTCCAGCTTTCTTCTGATTTCCATTTGCATGGAATATCTTTTTCCATCCCCTCACTTTCAGTCTGTATGTGTCTCTAGGTCTGAAGTGGGTCTCTTGTAGACAGCATATAGATGGGTCTTGTTTTTGTATTCATTCAGCAAGCCTGTGTCTTTTGGTTGGAGCATTTAATCCATTCACATTTGAGGTAATTATCGATATGTATGTTCCTATGACAATTTTCTTAATTGTTTTGGGTTTGTTTTTGTAGGTCCTTTTCTTCTCTTGTGTTTCCCACTTAGAGAAGTTCCTTTAGCATTTGCTGTAGAGCTGGTTTGGTGGTGCTGAATTCTCTTAGCTTTTGCTTGTCTGTAAAGCTTTTGATTTCTCCATCAAATCTGAATGAGATCCTTTCTGGGTAGAGTAATCTTAGTTGTAGATTCTTCCCTTTCATCACTTTAAATATATCATGCCACTCCTTTCTGGCTTATAGAGCTGCTGTGGAGAAATCATCTGTTAACCTTATGGGAGTTCCCTTTTATGTTATTTGTCATTTTTCCCTGGTTGCTTTCAATAATTTTTCTTTGTCTTTAATTTTTGTCAATTTGTTTACTATGTGTCTTGGTGTGTTTCTCCTTGCATTTATCCTACCTGGGACTCTCTGCACTTCCTGGACTTGGGTGACTATTTCCTTTCCCATGTTAAGGAAGTTTTCGATTATAATCTCTTCAAATATTTTCTTGGGTCCTTTCTCTCTCTCTTCTCCTTCTGGGACCCCTATAATGCAAAAGTTTGTGCATTTACTGTTGTCCCAGAAGTCTCTTAGGCTGTCTTCATTTCTTTTCATTCTTTTTTCTTTATTCTGTTCCATGGCAGTGAATTCCACCGTTCTGTCTTCCAGGTCACTTATCCGTTCTTCTGCCTCAGTTATTCTGCTATTGAGTCTTTCTAGTGTATTTTTCATTTCAGTTATTGCATTGTTCATCTCTGTTTGTTTGTCCTTTAATTCTTCTAGGTGTTTTTTCTGTAATTCTTCTAGGTCTTTGTGAAGACATTCCTTGCATCTTCTCCATCTTTGCCTCTATTCTTTTTCTGAGGTCCTGGATCATCTTCACTATCATTATTTTGAGTTCTTTTTCTGGAAGGTTGCCTATCTATCTCCACTTCATTTAGTTGTTTTTCTAGGGTTTTATCTTGTTCTTTCATCTGGTACATAGCCCTCTGCCTTTTCGTTTTGTCTGTCTTCCTGTGAATGTGGTTTTTGTTCCACAAGCTGCAGGACTGTAGTTCTTGCTTCTGCTGTCTGCCCTGTGGTGGATGAAGCTATCTAAGAGGCTTGTGCATGCTTCCTGATGTGGGTGACTGGAGGTGGGTAGAGCTGGGTGTTGCTCTGGTGAGGAGAGCTCAGTAAAACTTTAATCCTCTTGTCCACTGATGGGTGGGGCTGGGTTACCTCCCTGTTGGTTTTTTGGCCTGAGGCGACCCAACATCAGAGCCTACAGGCTCTCTGGTGGGGCTAATGGCCAACTCCAGGAGGGCTCATGCCAAGGAGTACTTCCCAGAACTTCTGCTGTCAGTGTCCTTGTCCCTGTCGTGAGCCACAGCCACCCCCTGCCTCTTCAGGAGACCCTCCAACACTAGAAGGTATGTCCAGTTCAGTCTCACTTCCGGGGTCACCACTCCCTCCCCTGTGTCCTGATGCGCACACTACTTTTTGCATTCCCTCCAAGAGTGGAGTCTCCACTTCCCGCAGTCCTGTCGAAATCTCGTAATCAAATTCTGCCAGCCTTCAACATCTGATTCTCTAGGAATTCCTCCTCCTGTTGCCAGACCTCAAGGTTGGGAAGCCTGACATGGGGCTCAGAAACTTCACTCCAGTGGGTGGACCTCTGTGGTATTAGTGTTCTCCAGTTTGCGAGTCACCAACCCAGCGACCATGGGATTTGATTTTATTGTGACTGCATCCCTCCTACCATCTCACTGTGGCTTCTCCCCTGTCCTTGGACATGGGACATCTTTTTTGGTGGATTCCAGTGTCCTCCTTTCGATGATTGTTCAGCAGTTAGTTGTGATTCTGGTGCTCTCGCAAGAGGGAGTGAGTGCATATCCTTCTACACTGCCATCTTGATCAATCATGAAATTTCTGATCTTAAATTTTTTTAATTCCAAAAACATATTAGAAAACAGAAGAATGAGAATCATATTGGTGTCAAACTTATCAGCTTCTAGACAGGGTGTTTAAATAATAAACTACTTTCCACAAACCTTTAAGGATAACAGATTTTATGGCTATACCATTGCTCTGTATTCAAACTATATGATTCAAAGGGGAAAATGATACACATCCATAAAATCAAAAAGCTTGCCTTCAACATACAATTTTTGAAAAAAATTCTTAAAGATTTTTCTCCAGAGAAAATTTAAAATAAATAATAATAGAAGGGTGTTATTACTTAAATCTATTTTGTTTACAAGTAACAGGAATCTATGTGAACCAGCTTAGGCAAAAGGGCAAGTTATTATAAGAATGCAAAACTATTTTTCAAAATCTATCTTAGATTGAGTCCCCTAGAAACCAAAGCCTGATGCAAAAGCTTATGTGCTTCTAGTTAATTAGAGCATGCAAGCCTGGGAGGAGTGAGGGGAAAGGAAGTCATAAGCGAAGGAAGGAGAGCCAAACGAGGGTATGTTACTAATCTGGTTGTCCCTTGGTGTCTAAAGAGTGATCTGGCAGGAGTATCTATTTTACAGGAGGCTATGTGGATGACTGAATATCAGAACAGTCTATTCAACAGCTCCTGACTCCATTGGACAATGGTTTGCCCCACAAAGAGGTGACTTCTCTGCACTTCCGGGTGGTACCATCATAAATGGGCACAACACAGATCCTGAAATTTCCCATGCTGCAGGTCCAAAAGGGAAGCCCCAGGAAGGAGGTAAGAGGAAGAAAGTGAGAGTCAAGCAGTGCAGACATGCAGCAGGCCCTGTCTGGTTGTGCCTAAGTGAAGTTAGAGCTCACCCAGAGCTATTTGCTTATTGGTATAAACAATTGTTCAGAGACAGGCAGGGCTGAAAGGATCTGAAGTGCACTTTAGAGGTTGTCTGATACAGAGTCCAGGAGTAGGGATGTAGTTGGACCTCTGAAACAGACTAGAAACAGTGCCTGGGACCCAGAAGGAGCATCGCTGCCCCTGTTACCGTTTCTCTTTTTCTTCTCTCTGTAGGTCAGCTTTATTCTCTTTGACCACAGATGGACTTTCTCAGAAATGAAGGGCAATTGAAAATACATGAGAGAATAGCCTTGAACAAACCAAAGATGATGAGAAGTATGTTTAAGTCAACTCTCTGAACCTAAGTTTCCAAAAAATGAAACAAGCAAATAAATAACTAAAAGGGACACATTGTATAACTAGGTAGGAAGGCACTTATTATAAAGTATCAATAATTCTAAATTAATGTATAAAATATATTGCCATACCAATCTCCATTGTAATGGAATTTGGAGTAGGATCTTAAAATGATTCTGATTTTTAGCTAGAGAAAGAGTTTAACTTTTAAAAATGAAAATCAATGGTAATATGAAGAAATTAGACTTTCCAGCTATTAAAATATATCTAATTATACTTGTTTCATCACAAGAATAAATAGACCATGAGAGATCAATGTACAAAATAATTTATCAAGAGTGTCTCTGGTCATTATGCAGACATTAAAATCCAAGTTATTAAGCTGATACTGAATCTGATAATACCTCAGTCTGGGGCTGTCATAGTTTTACCTTGTGCTTTTACTAATCTAAGTCTTTGGCATTTAGGAATTTCTCATTCTTCCTTGTAAACACAAGAAAGCATTAAAAATGTTATTTATCTGAATCCATTCTACATGGTGAGAAGTGAATTTATAACCTCTTCATTCAAGAGGGAAGCCAACAGCCAAACTGAGGCTTGAACCTCCTAATTCAATTCTAACTTTCTCAGGGAATGGAGCTTATATCTCAATTTGGGTCAGAGGTCCACCAGAGGTTCACAATCAACTGTAGCTTCAGTGACAAAGTCATGTATAAGAATATGGCTGCTCCCACTGTGACCTTGTGGATTGAGCAAGTAAAGGGGAGATATTCCCAGAAAAGCAAGAAGTAGCAGAGAAACTTGTAAAACTTAGAGTTAAGTTGAAATGATTGTCAACAACGTGATTTCAAATTTCAAAGCAATTACTAAGAAAGAATTTCTAATATAATAGAAGCATAATACTGATCATCAAGAAACAGAAGTCCAGGTGATTGCAATAAGAGATGGTTTATTTGTTTGGGAGGGAAGCTATGTATATTAATTACTTCTTAATAGAAAATTATGAGCTAAATCCCCTGTATTTCATGCATAATTTATAGTAAGCAATCATTACATTTGCAATTTTTAAAAAATAATGAGGATAAAAATGTTCATATTCTACGATCCAGTTATTTTACTGGTAGGAATCTATTGTGAGAAATAATTTGAAATGCA
Source organism: Hyperoodon ampullatus (assembly GCF_949752795.1). Lineage (NCBI taxonomy): Eukaryota > Metazoa > Chordata > Mammalia > Artiodactyla > Ziphiidae > Hyperoodon > Hyperoodon ampullatus. The sequence continues at coordinate 64,889,864 of NC_136925.1, read as the reverse complement.
AACAGACATGCACAGGATGTTATTATTTATTTATAAGCATAAAAATGGAAAATAACTTAAATGTCCAAATTATGGAGAAATTATTTAAAATAACTATTGATATATTCATAGAACATATGCTACTAAATCATTACAATGATGTTCCCAAGAGTTGTTAATAATGAAAAAAGTTTTTAGACTAAGCTAAAAAAAATGAAATGTGAAATTGTATAAACTCAAATAAGTGGGGAAAAAAATGAATTTTGTGGTGCCAGAAAACACATCAAAATCCTAGTTGGAGAGTCAGGACAACAAATGATGTCAGCAGTTCTTGGGGTTTGGGGGAGTCTTTCTCTAGAGGAAGAAATGAGAGAGAAGTTATCCCTTACAAAGTGACAGATCCATGTACAAAACAGATAGCCAAGGATATCTTTGGCCTTATGTAGACTTTAAAATTCACATTCCTAAGCCAATACTGAATCTGAGGTCAGCCAACTTGATGCATGAAGATCACACCTTCAGAACTGGAGCACTCATTTCCCTAGTGGCTTGGAATATTGGCAGCTGGTGGCTCGCTGATGAGCTGCTCTCCATGAGTTGCCATCATCCAGACAGAGCCACCTGACCCAATGACTGCATAATGGGTCAAACGAAACAACCCTGAAGGGTTTTCCAGTTCCAGAGCTCCCCACAAAATCAGGTGCCTCCCTCTGCCCAAGCCTACTTTCTTCACTCTCCTCACACATGATACCAAGAGCACTCCCCAGTAAACTTTCCGCATACAAATATTTATCTCTAATGTATGACACTAACACAGAGGAAAGCATATAGGATCCTAGTATAGGATTATAGGATCCTGATTACCATGTTCAAGGCCATGGATCCAACCCTTGGACTTCTTGGTTATATGAGCTAATAAATTTCCTGTTTACGTAAGCTCTTTGGTGTGGGGTTCCTGTCACTTTCACCAAAAGAGACTTGACTAATTATAGAACCTTTGATACAAGCCTCAGAAATAATCTAGTGTGATCAGCAGGGGAATGCTTATACATTCATTCAGCAAATATTATGGAGCCTCTGCTCACCTACTTCTTGCCAGGTTCAGTTCTAGGCACTGGGAATACAGAAGTGTGCAATTCAATGTCCCTGTTCTCAGAAGGCTAACGTTTAAGTGGGAAGAAGAGAAAATAAGCAAATAAGAAAATAAACATAGAGTAGAACTTTGAGAAAAGGCTACCCATCCACAGTTGGCCCTAAGGGATTACAGTGCCACAGAGATTGGCTCTATTAAGTTGGCCAGTCCCAGGTTCTGTACCTATGCCAAAATGTCTCCCTGGAGAGCTACTGTGGCCTATTGAGAATCATCTACAGGAACTAGTAGGGGCCTTGCAATCAACACGCTACCCTCCAGTGCTCCTTTGACCAAGGCTTAACCAGGCAACTCTGGAGACTGCTACATCAGCTCTTGACATTCTGGAAAATCTGTCTCTATGGACTTCACCTCAGTCTGCCTTTCTTAGATCATTCCAAGTGCCTTATGTGAATTATTTCATTTAGCACTCAAAACAACCCTGTGAGGTGGGTATGACCATCTTAATTGACATGTAAGAAATCTAAGTCATAGAGAGAATAAGCAATTCCTCCACATTCATACCACCACTGAGTGGTTCTGAGCCCAGTCAGTCTGACTCCAGAGACCTTAGGGCCCCTTTGGAAGCCTGCACAACTTGGCAAATCTTGGCCCAGGGGTCATAACTTTCAGGGTGACTGTCAGAACTGTATCTGGGGTCTGTGTTTCTTGGGAAGGTCAAAATCATGAGAAAAGGGATTAACATTTACTGGGCACCTACCTTGTTCCAAATACTTTCCATGTGTAAGGTCATTTAATCTTATAAAACAAACCACCCTGCAAGGTTACCATCAGAGTTCCCATTTTTCTCATGAGGAATTAATGCCAGCACACGTTAAAAATATGTCCACAGCTCTAAATAGTGCTAGAGATGGGTTTCAGACCTGGATCTGGCTGACTCCAAAATATACGTTCTTATTACGATTACAATTGCACCATGGTACTTTCCAAGTCGACAGTCATCTGGATCCACTGAAGTTTAGTTGTTTACTTTGATTCAGTTTCCTCTGAATGCAACTGATGTTACTGAAACATCAGATGTTATTGAAACATCTGAACAGGATTCTTTATCTTGAGAATTGTGAACATACAGAGATTAATTGAGAGGAATCCAGGCTACACTATAGATGTGCCAAGTTTTTAACGTGGACATATATTTGTGTTCTGTTACCAATAAGGAGTAATACACAGGCATGGTTTCCATGTGATCAACACATACTTTCTCATCAAAGGACTGGTGAGTGTGTCCAGACACAGATGGGTATGGACACAGCCTCAGTCCTAGTCAAGGTCCTCAGCCTTGCCCTCTCCTGTATTCTAGGCTTGACCTGGCCAGATTACTCTGTCATTGGCAGTAGTCAGGACTTTTCAGGATTTTCCTCAAACATCCTTAGGCCTTTTGCCTTTTCTCAGGTGACCACAGTTACTTCAATGTTTTTATCTTGTACCTCCTATCACTGTGGAATTCATGTCCATTCACAACAATACCAAACCTATCCCTGAGAGCCAGACTCTCGGTGAGGTCCCAAAGCTAGGACTCCTGATTTGATCTGTGATTCTTTATCCTTCGCTCTGCCTTCTCAAAACTGTGATTTCTCTCTGCTCACCAGCCCCCAAAGACAATCTCCCAAGAGGACATGTCTTGGCTGCAAGACCTCAAGATCAGTAACCTCTTTCTGGCCCTCCTCACCCTCTGGTCCACTCTTCCCACCAGCCTCAGTAAGCCTTTGCTCTTTCCCTGGGTGCTGCTATGGCTCACTCGACTTCTCAGCTCCAAATGCTCCTGTGTCTTCCAGAATCTTGGGTCCCTGCTCACACCTTCCTGGGAAGAGTGACTTCTACCATCCCTGTCATTTTTGGTGGGGAGGATTAAGTTCCTTAAGAATAGATGACTCCTTTCTCTAGAGTTGCTTCCTCGATCTCCTTTGAAAAAATCTCTCTTCTTCCACAGCTTCAGGGCAAGAAACAAAAAGATCTTTACTTAATATGCAGACCTTGCAACTAGCCCTCCAACCACCATCCCTGCGGAGAGCCCTTTTCCATGCTTAAAAAATTCTTTGACTTTTTCATGCTCTACCCCCTTGCATATGGGTTATACATTTTTATCACAGCATTATAAACTATTTAATGTATCTTTTAATATATTTAACATCATTACAGTGGACTAAAGGAGCTGCTGTTACTTCTTAAGAATTAAGGTTAACTGCCAAATGTAGACTTGAACTTCAGGGCTGATAGTAAACACCATTTTCTTGTTATTTTACCATGAGATATTTATAAGTGCTCTGATAATAACATATCAGTATATGCTTATTCTTAATGCTATTTCCTCCAAAAATGAACCTTTTAAAAATTGAAACATAATTCCTGTCCATTACAATTTCACAATGTGGTTTGTAATTGTTCTCTGAGAATGAAAGAAATAGCTTCTACTTAATGAGAATTTACTATGTGCCAGGTTCTGCACTAAGCATCTCACAGACATTACCTCATTTAGTCCCTCAACAACGCTAAGAGGCTGGTATGATCGTAATGATTCCCAATGAGTTAACTGAAGGTCAGACGAGTTAAATAGCTCTAGCAGAGTCCCAGAACTAGGCCACAGTGGAGCTTGACTGCAAAGTCCAAACTTAGCTATCAAGTGGCATTGCCTCCCCAAACCAGGTAAAGATTAAAAAGTGTGTTTCGTGTGCCTGGATGTGAGAGAGAGACAGAGACAGAAATAGAGAACCGGGGGGCAGGGGGGTGTGAAGGGAGGTGGTAGGGAGAAATAGAGAAATATGTAGAGGAAGAAGTCCTTCTTCATCTCAGACCCTCCTACCCATCACATTCCCCTACATAGATCCTCCACTGTGAACAATAATGGGACAACTGCTAAGACTTAGAACATTCCATTTAGTTATCATGATAACAGAAGGGACACCTTTCTTTTTTCTGACCACTGGAAGGAACTTGTCTTTTGTTCTCTCATGAAGTTAGCTCAAAACTTCCTTTGCTCATAACCTGCATGTTCAAATCACAAATGTACTCAGATTCAAATCTACAGGTGGACATCAGTATATGAAAAGTAAGCATGATCTGTGCAATTTTGTTTGCTGGGACATCACAGGCTTAAAAACAGGCTGGGGCTTCCCTGGTGGCACAGTGGTTGAGAGTCCGCCCGCTGTTGCAGGGGACACGGGTTCGTGCCCTGGTCCGGGAAGATCCTACATGCCGCGGAGCGGCTGGGCCCGTGAGCCATGGCCGCTGAGCCTGCGCGTCCGGAGCCTGTGCTCCGCAACGAGAGAGGCCACAACGGTGAGAGGCCAGCGTACCGCAAAAAAAAAAAAACAAACAGGCTGGCCTTTTTGTTATCTATAGCATATCATTTACGTAGTTTTATCAGGTTACAAGAAAAATCCTTAAGATACAGTACTAATAATCAGATCTGTCTTGATTATTTAAATGTGGTCCATGAGAAACAAAAGAGCAAATGAGCCAGATAATCCTTTTCTTTTTTTCAGATAATCCTTTAAATCCAAATCACATGTTCATGGTAAGGTACCCACAAAGTTGAATTCAGTTTTTCCATCTTGCAGCCTACAAAATTACCATTTGGTGTATTGCCACTTTAGAGTGACAAACAGGCAGCCGCTTTGCCCGGATTTCATTGTAGAGAGGGTTGTAGTGTTAATAATGGCATCAACAGTGAGTCATCCTAGCGGCGGCAGCAGCAATAGCGATCTTGATATTATATTTGTTGCATGGAGATGCTATTATTAAGTCTACGAAACCAGAACATGGCACATCTATCTTGTCATCCTGCCATTTATCTGGGAAGAAGCAAATGACTCCTGTTCCATGCCAGAGTAGGTCCAAGAAGCCCTAATTTGTCCTTAGTCCAATGGTAAAATGATGGGGCCTCTTTAACCCCTCTCCCATTTCACCGATCTGGTGCTGGCCCTTGAGAACTGTGTGGGCTCGGTCTGTATGGCCTGATCTTGCCGGAGGTCTTAGGAGCACCTTCCACTGCACGCTGACACTCACAAAAATTCCTTTCCAGTGCATAAAAAGACTCTGGAATTTTCCAGCACCCCCCCCCCAAGTTATAGGGCTTAAGGACTTCTAACTGTGCAATAAGATCTCCTAAATTAACACTGTGAGAGTCACAGTGAACTCCCTCATCTAAGTAAATGCACTCTGTTATAACCCTTGTGATGGATACTGTGGGTTGGTTAACTCAACATGCAGCCCATCTCATTCTGGATGGAACGATCAGAAATCTAAGAATGATCTTTCCAAAACTCCCTTGCAGCTGGGGTTCTGGATATGAGTTGTATTCTGTCAAGTGCATACAATCTTGTGAAAAATAGGAGGCAAAAATGAGGCAGAGGCCATATTCCTGCCATGTTCTTGTCATTTTTTTATGCAGTAACGTTCAAGGGCCTGTTCTCAGCTTCCTAAGTGTCATGAACAGTTGGAGCAGCAAAGATGATGTCTTGATTCCAGTTTCCTGGCCACTGGAACACAGCAGAAAAGCTGTGGTCTTGAATTCATGACTCTAGTGGCAGTCTCAGGAAGAATACCTCCCCCGGGCATCAGATCCATATTGTTCTTGGACCCTTAAAACAACCCAGGCCTTCAATCCTGTACCCACAGATACAACTGTAAAAGCTGCCTGCCCCAGGGAAGGCACACTCTCCAGTGCCCCCCTCATATGCAGTCAGAGGGCTTAATGGACCAAGAGAGGAAAACCAGGGACCCATGATGGGTGATGGACAGGGGTGCTCCTCCCAAGGAGAAGATTCAGGGTCTAATCAAGGACCTTAGTTCATCACCCAAGTTTTCACAGCTCCTACCGAGCAAGAAGAATTTATAACTCCCATCCACCAATGACCTCACCATGTGCTTCCTGTCCTCTTTTCCAAATGATATTATTTATTGAAATTACCTTGTTTCTACTTCTCCATTGTATTTTGAGCATAGGTGGAGGGAAGAACACTTTCTATTTATTTATGGGCCGACAAACCAAATGCTCCATTGCCAGCCCAACTAAAGTACACCGCACATCACCCAGATCTCTTGGACTTGGAGCTGGTTGTAATATCTGGAAGGGAGTTTGAATTGCCTCCTTTAGGGGACTGAAGGTGTTCAGCGCATGGGAAGAAGAATATGCATATGTGGAAGGCAACAAAGGGGAACCATGGCACAGACCTAATGTCCACCAAATCCATTTTTCCCTTTGATGCTAGAACTCCCAAGTTCTAGGGGCCATATGACTGCCAAGGCATACAGTATATCTCTCAGCAGCCCTTACAGTTTGGTGTCCTCATATTACTATATTCTGGCCAATGGGAGGTGGATAAAAGTGATTTACGCCTCTTCAGAGCGGTGTCCCCCAAAAGGAAGGCACGTGTGCTCTCCCGCTCTGTCCCCCTTTCTGCCGTGTGGTAAATGAGGGGCTTTGGGAAGGAGAAGACACTTATTGAGGATGACAGAGCCTCCCACTGACCTGGACCTGATTAATTCTGGACTGTTATGTGACAGATTTACACTGTTGTCTTATTCGAGCCACTGTTTTGTTACAAGAGTCCATCTTGTATCCTAATATTTGCAGTTGACTAGACTAATGCAGAAACAAATGCAAAAGTTAATGACTAGTTGAACATGGCAAAATCTAGCCAGACTAGAAATTAGAACCACATATAATAATTACCAGTTGTTGGGACTTCCCTGGTGGTCCAGTGGTTAAGACTCCGCACTTCCACTGCAGGGGGAATGGGTTTGATCCCCGGTCAGGGAACTAAGATCCCACATGCCCTGCAGCATGGCCAAAAAAAAAAAAAGAATTACCAGTTGTTACCATTACTCCTGGGACCTTGCTTTTCTGTGGCATCTGTGTTGATACCTAAGGCATCTTTTTTTTTTAACATCTTTATTGGAGTATAATTGCTTTACAATGGTGTGTTACTTTCTGCTTTACAACAGAATCAGCTATACATATACACATATCCCCATATTTCCTCCCTCTTGTGTGTCTCCCTCCCACTCTCCCTATCCCACCCCTCTAGGTGGACACAAAGCACCTAGCTGATCTCCCTGTGCTATGCAGCTGCTTCCCACTAGCTATCTATTTTACATTTGGTAGTGTATATATGTCTATGCCACTCTCTCACTTCATCCCAGCTTACCCTTCCCCCTTCCTGTGTCCTCAAGTCCATTCTCTATGTCTGCGTCTTTATTCCTGTCTTGCCCCTAGGTTCTTCAGAACCACTTTTTTTTTAAGATTCCATATATATGTGTTAACATATGGTATTTGTTTTTCTCTTTCTGACTTACTTCACTCTGTATGAAAGACTCTAGGTCCGTCCACCTCACTACCAATAACTCAATTTCATTTCTTTTTATGGCTGAGTAATATTCCATTGTATATATGTGCCACATCTTCTTTATCCATTCATCTCTTGATGGACACTTAGGTTGCTTCCATGTCCTGGCTATTGTAAATAGAGCTGCAATGAACATGACTCTTTTTGAATTATGGTTTTCTCAGGGTATATTCCCAGTAGTGGGATTGCTGGGTAGTATGGTAGTTCTATTTCCTAAGGCATCTCCTCTTCTCCCTTTTCAGGTCCTGATGTCCTTGTGACCTCTCCACTGACCCTTTCTCTGAACCCATTAGTATGATATAAGTAGGGAATAGATGACAACTCACATATATTGAGCACTTTCTCTATGGCTGACACTATACATGGTGTGAGGTAGACTGTATTATCCTCCGTACTTCTCAGATGAAAAAAGTGCGGTTCAGAGATATTTATTAACTTCTCCTAAAGTCACTTATCTATTGACTGGTGAGATCTGGCTGAAAATCAGTCCCTCTCACTTTAAAACTTAAAGGTGTACAGTTATACCCAGCTCTATTAGTGTAGTTTCAGGTGTCTTTGAGTTGGGCAGAAGAGTGGATTTCCTATTTGTGTTCTCTGTGGAGCCATTGAATGAATCATGGCACAGAAATATCCACGCACTTCTGGAAGCACACTAAACTTTCAACTCCTTTGGGGACTTTTAATTAATGTAATAATGGTACCATTATAATGCAAGTGACCATGGTGGCTTTTTTTCTTGCATTAATTATTAAACACTCCAGACGTTTTCCAATATATCAAGCACTCTCCTTTAGGAGTATCTAGTTCACTGCTTGCCATGCTGTAGATTTACTGAAAAGAGCATGGCATCCTAATGAAATCAACATAATCATAGCCAACAATTAAACAAAATATAATAAGAGTAAACAAAAAATATCAGAGTGCATTACAAATAATATAGGTGAGCATTATTTTGTGAAAACATAGATGGATAGATCAATAGATAGATAAATAGAGTTTCCTAGTATAACAAAACACCACAAACCGGGTGGTATTGACACAGCTATGTTCCCTCTGAAGCTTCCAGGGGAGAATTCCTCCTTGCCTCTTCCTAGCTTCTGCTGGTTTCTGGCAATCCTTGGTTTTCCTCAACTTGTAGCTGTATATCTTCCAATCTCTGTCCCCACCTTCACATGGCCTTCTTCCTGTGTATGTGTCTCTGTGTCTCTTCTCTTCCTACAAGGACACCAGTCATATCACATTAAGGGCCCAGCCTAATGCAGTATGATGTCATCTTAACTTATTGCATCTGTGACAATCCTATTTCCAAATCAGGTCACATTCTGAAATTCCAGGTGAACATGAATTTAGGGGGACACTATTCAACCCAGTAGGATACATATGTATATATTTGTGTACTAGTGTGTATGTGTGTGTGTACTGGGGTCAGTAAAAAATGTATTTCATATGGGTCATGACCACAAATACGAAATTCTCTGATTCTAATTGAAGGGGGCATAACATTCCCTTGTGAAACCTGGCAAAATACCACAACACATAGTGAACACACCAGTCCTAGGAGGATGCAAAGTAGAGATGAGAACTGGGTTATATGTAACTCAGAACAAACACTCAACGTAACACCCACTCTCACTCTTAATTTGACAATAAAAATATCATTGCCTGGATTGGTGAGTGGAGCTTATCATAAAATTTGGGAATTTGACAATATTTTAAATTACTTTGATGATGGTTTTTACAGTGTCAGTGAACATCATGAATAGTAATTGTTTTGCAGCCACTCTAGTGATCTGAAGCTGGATTTGAACTAGTAACCTAGAAAGGAGTTTCTTGAGCACACTCATAATACTTCAAGGACTTCAAGGATCACTTAGTTATAGTGAGAAAACAGAAGAGTTCAATTAGATATTATTATGAATCCCACACAATCAAGGACTAGAAATTCACTGTAAAAAAAGTTTCAAGGATACAAGGAGCAACCCCCAAATTTCTTTTTTTAAGTCTATTTCACATCAAAGTGTCAAGCTTTCCTAAGCTAAAAAACTTGCACTATATTGCTGATAGAGTTAGAATTAATTGGGAAGAAGCTGAAGCAAATATAATAAAGTGGTAATATTTACTTTTAGTAAGTTGAATGTGGACTCTTCTCATAATATTCTTCATGTCTTCTTTTTTTTCTTCATATCTTCTTGTACATTAAAAGCATTCCTTTCTTAACAAATACCATATGCTATCACTTATATGTGGAGTCTAAAATATGACACAAATGAACTTATCTACAAAACAGAAACAGACACAGACATAGAGAACAGATTTGTGGTTGCCAAGGAGGCGGGGTGGTAGGGATGGATTGGGAGTCTGGGATTAGCAGATGCAAACTATGTATGTAGAATGGATAAACAAGTTCCTACTGTATAGCACAGAAAACTATACTCAATAACCTGTGATAAACCATAATGGAAAAGAATATGAAAAAGAATGTATATACATGTATAACTAAATCACTTTGCTGTACAGCAGAAATTAACACAACATTGTAAATCAACTATACTTCAATAAAATAAATTTTAAAATAAGTACTGAAAAACCCATTTCTTTCTCTTTTTAAGAAATCAGTTATGCCAAACAGTGTTACTGTGCTTATTCAGACCTCGAAGACTTGAGAGGTGGCTGCCAGGGTTCATTCTCAGAGCCCCTGACTTCCTTCCGTGGCCACCTGTACAAGGTCTTCCTTACCCGTCCTCTTGCTCTTGAACGTAACAGAAATTGACTTCAAATTCACTGGAAGACTTAGACCTCTAGACCTCATTTAGGTGTGGTGTCCAGGTCTATCCTGGCTTCTCTTCTTTAGCCACTCTTTAGCCTCAGAATGCCTCCCAGGATCAGCTTTCAAGGAGCCCCAAAAGAGCTCATCACAATCATATCTCATCCTAGGAAAACTGTGGCTCTGGAGGAGGGGCGGGCCCAGAAAACACATGTGTGTGGTGCATGGCCAACCTACACGGGGCCTGGAACCCAGGAGAGTCTGAAGGACCAGCTTTCCATGAATGACAATAGGATATATTAGTGATCTTCAAGTTACAGTTTGCTCCACAACCTAAAAAGCTTATGTGTTGCATAAAGACTTTGCAAAACTGTGTACCTCTTCACACATTTTAAAACCTGATTCCAGGAGTACTGGTTATCATAAGGTTTAATGGTTGCAGAGAATATCGTTTCCAGTGTGCATTAAATATTGATGCATTATTACAACTGTTACCTCAGTCTTTTAAAAGTAGCCAATGGAATCTAAATATCCTAGCGAGTTGATACCCACACATGTCTGTTTTTAAAAGAGCTGAACAAGAAATTCCATTTAGCAGTCAGAAATTTTACTTTGTTCCTTGCTAAGTCTGTTCAACCTCTTCCACACAAATTTATCCAAATGTAATATCATTCTATGTTCGAGTCTTTTCTAGATCATCATATGATCTGCAAGGCAAATGTGTATATACACTGAAATTTTTTTGCTTTATGTGCCCATAATGCTTTAAATGTTAAAATTTTCTATAATTACAATGACTAGTACACAGTTGATCAAAAAAATCAATACACTGACACTTTAGGTAGATAATTATTAAACCTAAAAGAATTTTTTTGTTGGAAATGCATCTCTTAATGAGATGAATGAGGGTGTGTTTTTAAAGTTAGTTCATGTATCCATCCATGAATATTATTATTACTAATATAATAAAGACTTGGCATTGTTTTTATTCCTGTTTTTGATTTGTATAAGTGTAGGGACTAAGAAATCTTGTTGAGATAAATAAATATACTGGGAATAAAAAAGATTTTGCTGAAACACAGTCATTCAATTCTTTGAACTCATTCTATGTCAAAAGCACCTAGTGATTTGTTATAAAATTCTTTATTGTGTTCTATCAAATGACAACTTGATTAGGTTTGCCTTCAATTTTTGTTAGAAGAAAAGAATTGGAAACCACCTGGCTTGTAACAGAATTTTTATCCAGTTATTAGTTCTTTCATCAGGAAAGCTTTGCCAAGACTTATCAAATGACTATTAATTATACATGCTACTTTTGACTTAGAGGTACTTTCTATCATAAGATATATTCAAAAGGGGTTGATAAAATAAAAATTATTTAATATAACTTTGCACAGTCATAGTTTTTAATAAAATTATTTTTATCTCACCACATGTTTTAACTATATTTTTTTGTCAAAACTCTGTTGAGCTAAAACAACAGATTTAGGTCACTGAATTTGTGGAAAATGTTCACCATTTAACTGACTTGGTACAAGCTGTCATATCAGAATTACTCTCTTCAGAATAATTCTGTCTTCAATTTTCAATTCAACCTATTAATATATATTTTAAGAAATATTATGAAAACTATTGAGAAATAAATTATAAAGCACATCTTATAAAACAGATTGCTGAGAGCAGTAAAGTCAAGATTTAAATTATGCAGAGGTAATAGAATTAATTTTTTTCATTTTTAACAATAAATCATGAAACAGGAAAATAATGGTATTTCTTATAATAAATCCGCAATTACGTGATGTAATATGAAATTCCAGCTGAGTGGAGGCATGTTTTTCCCTTTCAAAGGGGAAGAGGACTTCTGGGAAAGGGGATATCAGAATGAAGAACCTTCATAAACATGGCAGCCAGTTCTCAGGCTGATCAAATTCAAGTAAGAGTATGTATGGGTATTGAGAACCTAGAAGTTGATTCCCTTAAAAACCACGTATGCTCGGATGCCCCTTGGAAAGTGTTCTATGCCCAGGAGTACCCAGTTTGAAGACTACTGCTATTAGGAAACAAATAAACAATCTGCTTTAACACCTAAAGGAACCCGACATATAATTAGTAACAATTATTATTATGCTGAGAAAGGTCAATTGCCATTTATAGGCTAAGGATTCCCAAAACTATCATCACTTGTGCTTTTTCATGATTTTCAGATGCCAGGTGAATATCACAACTGATGACTCACAGTCCCTCAAACACAGCACATCCATAACTAAACTCATTGTCTTTCTCCTCAGGCCTGTTACTCATTCTATATTTCCTGCCTCAGAGTATGAAACCAACATTGACCTGATCACCTGTAGAAAATGCTTCTGTTGTTCACCCAAAATCCATTCTTCACTAACAGAACAACCATTTAGTTCAGAGAGGCAATATACGCAGTTTAATAACTTTCTTGCAACTAAGGGTGGCTATACAAACTAGGTCTGGCTGATGCATCTTATAATGACAGGGATGGGACATCCAGGAAAACTCTTTTAAATGGGGCAGACTCAGCCTTTTCTCCTTGGCCAGTCTTCTCCATCCAGCCTGGACCACAGATGTGATAGCATATGCTTCTCACAGTAGCAAGATGACAACACAAGGATAAAGGCCCACACTAAAGAAAGCTGAGCAGAAAGCTAGGAGGAGCCTGCAACCCTGCCCACATCACAATCTGCAGAACAGCAGTAGACTGCATCGCCAGCTTTCCTAGCCAAGCACACTCCTGACATCTTAACCAACCCAGAAACTTGCATCATTCTCCAAGATTCCTTTTCTCTCACTCCCCATGTCCACGTGGTGCCCAAGCCCTAATTACTTTATCTCCTTAACATCTCTGTCATTTCCATTTTCTTCATCCCTACAATGACTGCCTTAGTTTGAGCCCTTGCCTTTTGGTTTGTCCATTTCTCTGGTAGCAATGTTTTCTTATTAGAGTCTCACCTTGCCACTGGAGCTTTAAATGGCCTTTGTTGGCTGTAGAATGAAGCACCAACATCTTCAAATGAAACATTAAGTCCTAGAATATGATCTGACACTTGCCTTGCTAGATTCATTTCTGACCATTCTTCTCCCATCCTGCACTCCAGACAAACTGAGCTACACTAAGTTGTCTGGTGTTTTTAGACCTTTTCTCTCTCTCATCTTTCCCCTAAAATAACCTCCATCCCTCATGTCAACATAGCAGACATCTACTCTTCTTTTAACACGCAACTTGTATCCCTCTTGAAGGCTTTCCTGATTCCACCCCTCCCTTACTGAAAGACATAAAGAAAGAGCATTAGGGGATTCATAAAACTTGATTTAACATTTATTTTATCCTTTTCTGAGAAATGGGAATTTAAAATGCTACAATCTCTATGAGAATGTAGAAAATGCTTGTATATATATGTATTTTTGTACAAATATAGGTAAAAATCCAACCCTGTTATAGCTGACATAGCTTTAATGAAGTTAATATTTCCACAGAAACTAGTGGTAAAATGGAATTAGCCCAGCCATTTCTGAAAATGCCATGCCTATCAGACTAAGGTCATTATTTTATGTGTTGTCTTAGCATTATTGTTTACTTTGAAGAGCCTGGGTGGTTACCTGTCTGATTAATTTGTTTTATGTAGAGTCTGATCACAGCTCCATCAATATGTCAGCATTTAATAAACATTTGGGGGTGCTAACTGAATACTAACAATGTGGATTGTCCATTTAATCACCATAATACAGGCGCCATCATGCAGCATGTGTTGATTACATACTCACAGTTGAGAAGAGATAACGGTGCCCAGATTTATTTTGACTATATTAAAATAAACCCTGCGTTTGAAACATCTGGCCAGTCTTTGTTTCCCTGTAATATGCAGCAATTAGTAACTATTTTTAAAGGCCCTTTCTACAATGCTGGAAACCCTGGCATGATATGCACAGAAAGAAAGAAGATTGGACTTGAGAAACTATTTCCTTAGCTTTGTTGAGCGTTTATTTTTAATGATCATATAATCTACTTAATTGAAACACACCTGCACAGGGTGACAGGGCACAATGCTCCAGGAATGTGGGGTAAATACATAAAGTAAAGGCCTCTCCCTTTACCCCTCGGTGCACAGTGGGAAACTGAGTCTGGCGAAGTTGCTTCAGAAAGAGCTCTCCCTTCCAGGGTCACCCAGAACGTCCCTTTCCGCCCTCTTCCTTCCAGATATGCCACAGCTCAGTGTGCGCCCTGGGCCGCTATTCATTCTCCACACCAAGCACAGCCCCCTGCTTTGAATCCGGACCAGGTGCCTGCCGGGGGCAGGTGCTCAGGACTGTTTGGAGTGGGAAGTAGAAAGGAATGGGAATGGCTAGATCAGAAGGAGAGGTCAGGAAGGAGTCAAAAGAGAGAAACTTCTCTGGCTAAAGCCTCCTTCCTGATCACCGTTGAGAAGAGAAGTGACTCCCAAAGAGAAGGGCTGGAAAAGGAGGGGAAAATGGTCCTGGCTCACCTCTTCCACCCATGGCCATCAGCCTGTGCCCCAGGGCCCCTGCTCTTAACTCGGACCCACAGCCCTGGCCCCAGCCTTGCTCTACCTAAACGGTGCCAACCCTGTCCCCGCCCTGGTCCCAAGCATGAGACCCTCCCCAGCAGATGGAGCCAGGGAGGACCTGCGCTCATGGAGCTGTTGGGGAGAAAACTTGCTGCTAGGATGACAGTAAGGAGAGAGAGAGAGAATGAGAGGGAGAGATTGAGAGAAAGAGAGAAAGGAGGGAGGACAAAGCACAGGGGGAGAAGAAAGGCAGGAGGAAGAAATGGAGACAAGAGAGAAAAGCAGGCAGATGGGTAAGGAAGGAAAGGAAGGCTAGAGAACCTCCCCCTCTCAACTCTACCCACCCCCCCAGCATCCACCCCCCGCCCCCGTCCAGGGTTTAAGGATTTAAGCCTCTTCCTCCAGACATGGAGAAGCATTTGGGCAGCAGGCGTCCCATGGGACAGGGATCCTAGTGCTGTGTATCTACTTGGCAGACAGGAGGAGAGAAATAGAGGCCATAAAGCCCAACTGACAGATGCTGGATCTGTGACAGAGCCCCCAGCAAGGGGTCACAGAGTGTCTCTAGGACAGAGGTCACAACTCAGATGCCTACAGGGCCGTGCTGGTTTCTTAGCAGTGAAGTCAGCCAGGGAGGACTCTGGTGACTGGTGAGCAGATGTCAGGGGCTGCTGTTACTTTGTTCCCACCAATGTTTGCTGTGTCATAATCTTGACCTAGTGTTATCAGATCTCCTGTTCTGTTTTATTTTTCAAGAGAATCCAGGAATCTGGTTTTTTTTTTGAGAAATCTCCTGATTTTTAAATGTCAATAACTGCTTCTAATTGTTTTTAAACATATGGATCAAAATGAAATACTTCTGTGGGATAGACATAATCCCGAGGTCCATTTGTCAGTTAAACATTTTTTTCTGTTTGTTGAACTTCTCCGTGGACCTTTCTGGCAGGAGCACCTGATCACTCATTTCTGACACTTTCAGGAGGTCTGAGAAAGGGGACTAGGTGAACTGGAACTTAATTGTGAAGCTAATTACCTAAAGGAATTGTTAAAATTACACAGATGGAGACACTATCTATCTAGGTTTTTCTGGGAGCCAGGGAACATAACAGCCACCATTTATAACATTATTTTGGGGAAAAACATGTTCCAAGTTCCAACAACAACAACAAAAAAGCAATAAGCTTTTGGAACTCCATCCCTCCACTGGTTGAAGGATGCCATTATATCCAGTATTTTAGTGGGAGAGGGTTTTCTATGATATGATCTGACAAGGTTTTGGAGAATTCCTGAAGATTTAGCTAGCTATCTGATGTTCTTGCTGTAACATAGATATCTAATCCCCTATATAACTAAGATAAGTCAGCCAAGATTAGCATCATTGCCTGTGGCTCATGCAACATTAAACAATAAGATCGTATATCACTTGGAATGGATATAAATTTCTACAAGAAGATTAATGTGCTCTGACTAAATATTTAGTCAGGGCCTTTTAAGCAGAGTACATAACTGACTCTTAATTTTAAACAGGATTTATAGATGCTGTGATGGTTAATGTTATGTGTCAACTGGCTGGGCTATGATACACAAACACTAGTGTAGATGTTGCTGTGGAGGTATTTTTTAGATGTGATAAACATTTCTAATCAGTTTCCTTTAAGTAAAGGAGATCACCCTCCATGATGTGGGTGGGCCTTGTCCAATCAGTTGAAGGCCTTAAAGCAAAGACTGATTATCCAGAGAAGGAATTCTGTTTCAAGACTGCAACATAGAAATCCTGCCTGAGTTTCCAGCCTGCTGGCCTGCCCTACAAATTTCAGACTTACCAATCCCCACAATCACGTAAGCCAATTCATTAAAATAAATCTATAGGTGCATGGATATATATCATATTGATTCTGTTTTTCTAGAGCACCCTGACTGATAAGATACCCATCTATGAGTCTGGAAAGTACACTTCTTCCAGTCAATCCCTCTCACCTGTTCATCAGTTCTACCCTAAAGCTTTTTTTTTTTTTTAGTAAAATGTAAATATGATAAAGTTAATACTTTGTAATGTGGATGCTTTCATGTTGCATCATAAGTTCTAATTCTTCCTTTAGCTGCACCTCTTAGTCTATGGGGAAGTAAGAGCAAAGGAACTAATATTTACTGAGCAGACACTTTTTATATATCATTCAACAAACTTCTGAAGTAGGCATTATTTTTATTATTATCCTCATTTTTACAGAGAAGGAAAGCATCTCTAGAGTACATGTCCTATATGTAGCCTGATGAATTTTCACAATCTGAGCACACCTGTGTAGCCAGCACCTAGATCAAGAAACAGAACTTGACCAGCAAAAGCACTCCAAGTATTATGTTGTATATGTATATATAAATATGTTTGCATGTATATGAACGTATATGTGCAAGGGGGGTGGGGTTGTAACCACTATCCAGATCAAGATATAAAACTTTTCCAGCACCCCAGAAGGCTCCCTTTGAGCCCTCTTCCAATCATTACTTCCTTTCAAAGGTAACCGCTATCCTGACTTCCAATGGCAAAGATACATTTTGCTTATTTTTATACCCTATATAAATGCAATCATACAAATGTATACTCTTTGGGCTCCAGCTTCATTTCCTCAACATCTATCTCTGTAAGATTCATCCACGCCATTAATATAAAGTTACAGTTTATTAATATGAGACTCAGAGATTGTAAACTACCACTTAAATCATATAAATTATTTGACCAAGAGCACACAGCTATAGAAAGCAGCAGAGCCGGGAGTCCAACCCAGGAGTGTCTCATTCCAAAGCCCACGGCTTTTTTTCTGCTTTATCAATGTTTTCCAAAATAACATATGTGAAATAATTTTAAGTGGCACATGGGTAAACAGTAATAATTATGTTATTAATATTTTATTGTATTATTAATATTATTAATATGAATATTTACTGTGCATTTGGAAAAAATAACTAGCTCCTCAAGCCCATAATAGAAGTTCCTTTTTATAAATATAGTTCAAAAGCTAGATAGATGCCTATTCTACGATCCAGTACTTCTATGTATATACCCACCAAAAGGTAAGTACAAGTTTTATTCTTACTAGTCAAAATGTAAACAGTCTAAATTTCTATCAACATTGAAATGGATAAATAAGTTGTGGAATCTTCATATAATGGAATGCTACACACTAATAAAAAAAGAACAAGCTACTACTACATGCAATAACATGGATGAATCTCTCAGACGCCTTGATGAGCAAAGATGGCAAACACACAAAACAACGTGTGCTAAACAATTCCATGTGTATGAGTTCAAAAATAGGCAAAACTGGATTAGGGAGGAAGATGGCGGAAGAGTAAGACGCGGAGATCACCTTCCTCCCCACAGATACATCAGAAATTCATCTACACGTGGAACAACTCCAACAGAACACCTACTGAACGCTGACAGAAGACCTCAGACCCCCCAAAAGGCAAGAAACTCCCCACATACCTGGGTAGGTCAAAAGAAAAAAAGAATAAACAGAGACAATAGGATATGGACGGGACCTGCACCAGTGGGAGGGAGCCGTGAAGGAGGGAAGGTTTCTACACACTACAAGCCCCTTCGAGGGCGGAGACTGCAGGTGGCGGAGGGGGAAAGCTTCGGAGTAGCGGAGGAGAGCACAGCAACAGGGGTGTGGAGGGCAAAGCAGAGAGATTTTGGCACAGAGGATCGGTGCCCTCAGGCACACACCAGCCCGAGAGACTTGTCTGCTCGGCCGCCAGAGCGGGCGGGGCTGGGAGCTGAGGCTCGGGTATCGGCTTTCAGTCGGAGCGCAGGGAGAGGTCTGGGGCTGGCGGCAGGAAGAGACCCTGAAGGGGTTAGTGCTAGCCCGGAGGGAGTCCGGGGAAAGGGTCTGGAGCTACCGGAGAGGCAAGAGACTTTTTTCCCTTTTGTTGCCTGGTGCGCGAGGAGAGGGCATTCTCCTCCCTCCCCTCTGCCTGAGTGAGCCAGAGCCCCCGAATCAGCGGCTCCTTTAAACCCGTCCTGTCTGAGCGAAGAACGGACGCCCTCCGGCGACCTACGCGCAGAGGCGGGGCCAGGTCCAAGGCTGAGACCCGGGAGCTGTGAGAGCAGAGACAGGGAAATCTCTCTGTGCAGCCTCCGAGGCAGCGGATTAAAGCTCCACGGTCCATTTGATGTGCCCTGCGTCTGTGGAGTGCATGAATGGACAGCGAATCATCCCAAATTGAGGAAGTGGACCTTGAGGACAAGATTTAAGACTTTCCTCCCCCCTTTTTTCCCTCTTTTTACAACGAATTATCTCAAATTAAGGAGGTGGACTTAGCAAGATTTCAGACTTTTCGCCCTTTTCCTCTTTTTACAACGAATTATCCCAAATCGAGGAGGTGGACTTGGAGAGCAAGATTTTTGATTTTTCCCCCTGCTCTCTTTTTGTGAATGTGTATGTGTAATCTTCTGTGTAAGATTCTCTCTGTATAGCTTTGCTTCCACCATATGTCCCAGGGTTCTTTCGGTCCGTGTTTTTTTTCAATAATTACTTTTTAATTTTAATAACGCTACTATATTTCATACTTTATTCTATTTTACTTTACCTGCTCTTTCTTTTTTTCCTCCCTTCCCTTCCTCCCTCCCTCCCTCCGCTCCTCCTTTCCTTCTTTCTTTTTCTTTCCTCCATCCCTCCCTCCCTCCCACCCTTCTTCTTTCCACTTTCTTTTTCTTTCCTCCATCCCTCCCTCCCTCCCACCCTTCTTCTTTCCACTTTCTTTTTCTTTCCTTCCTCCCTCCCTCCCTCCCTCCTGTCTTTCTTTCTTTCTTTCCTTCCTCCCTCCCTCCCTCTCTTCTTCCATTCACTCTTCCTTTTGCTTTCATTCCTCCCTCCCTCCCTCCTTTCTTTCCTTTCTTTCCATCCTTCCTCCCTCCCTCCTTTCTTTCTTTCTTCCTTCCTTCCTTCCTTACTTCCCTTCTTCCTTTCTTTCAATCTCTCTTTCTTTCTTCTACTAATTATTTCTTTCTACTTTTTCTCACTGTTATTCTGAGCCGGGTGGATGAAAGGCTCTTGGTGCTGCAGCCAGGAGTTAGTGCTGTGCCTCTGAAGTGGGAGAGCCAACTTCAGGACACGGGTCCACAAGAGACCTCCCACCTCCACATAATATCAAGCAGCGAAAATCTCCCAGGGATCTCCATCTCAACACCAGCACCCAGCTTCAGTCAACGACCAGCAAGCTACAGTGCTGGTCACCCTATGCCAAGCAACTAGCAAGGCAGGAACACAACCCCACCCATTAGCAGAGAGGATACCTAAAAACATAATAAGGCCACAGGCACCCCAAAACACACCACCAGACGTGGACCTGTCCACCAGAAAGACAAGATCGAGCTTCAACCACCAGAACACAGGCATTAGTCCCCCCCACCAGGAAGCCTACACAACCTACTGAAACAACCTTAGCCACGGGGGACAGACACCAAAAACAACGGGAACTACGAATCTGCAGCCTGCAAAAAGGAGACCCCAAACACAGTAACATAAGCAAAATGAGAAAGCAGAAAAACACACAGCAGGTGAAGGAGCAAGATAAAAACCTACCAGACCTAACAAATGAAGAGGTAATAGGCAGTCTACCTGAAAAAGAATTCAGAATAATGATAGTAAAGCTGATCCAAGATTCTATTTCCCAGATCCAAAATCTTGGAAATAGAATAGACAATATGCAAGAAACAGTTAACAAGGACCTAGAAGAACTAAAGATGAATCAAGCATCAATTAAAAACACAATAAATGAAATGAAAAATACTCTAGATGGGATCAATAGCAGAATAACTGAGGCAGAAGAACGGATAAGTGAGGTGGAAGATAAAATAGTGGAAATAACTGATGCAGAGAAAAATAAAGAAAAAAGAATGAAAAGAACAGAGGACAGTCTCAGAGACCTCTGGGACAACATTAAACGCACCAACATTCGAATTATAGGGGTTCCAGAAGAAGAAGAGAAAAAGAAAGGGACTGAGAAAATATTTGAAGAGATTATAGTTGAAAACTTCCCTAATATGGGAAAGGAAATAGTTAATCAAGTCCAGGAGGCACAGAGAGTCCCATACAGAATAAATCCAAGAAGAAATACGCCAAGACACATATTAATCAAACAGTCAAAAATTAAACACAAAGAAATCATATTAAAAGCAGCAAGGGAAAAACAACAAATAACACACAAGGGAATCCCCATCAGGTTAACAGCTGATCTCTCAGCAGAAACTCTACAAGCCAGAAGGGAGTGGCAGGACATAATTAAAGTGATGAAGGAGAGAAACCTGCAACCAAGATTACTCTACCCAGCAAGGATCTCATTCAGATTTGATGGAGAAATTAAAACGTTTACAGACAAGCAAAAGCTGAGAGAGTTCAGCACCACCAAACCAGCTTTACAACAAATGCTAAAGGAACTTCTCTAGGCAAGAAACACAACAGAAGGACTATACCTACAATAACGAACCCAAAGCCATTAAGGAAATGGGAATAGGAACATACATATCAATAATTACCTTAAATGTAAATGGACTAAATGCTCCCACCAAAAGACACAGAGTGGCTGAATGGATACAAAAACAAGACCCATATATATGCTGTCTACAAGAGACCCACTTCAGACCTAGAGACACATACAGATTGAAAGTAAGGGGATGGAAAAAGATATTCCATGCAAATGGAAACCAAAAGAAAGCTGGAGTAGCAATTCTTATATCAGACAAAATAGACTTTAAAATAAAGACTATTAGAAGAGACAAAGAAGGACACTACATAACGATAAAGGGATCGATCCAAGAAGAAGATATAACAATTGTAAATATTTATGCACCCAACATAGGAGCACCTCAATACATAAGGCAAATACTAACAGCCATAAAAGGGGAAATCGACAGTAACACAATCATAGTAGGGGACTTTAACACCCCACTTTCACCAATGGACAGATCATCCAAAATGAAAATAAATAAGGAAACACAAGCTTTAAATGATACATTAAACAAGATGGACTTAGTTGATATTTATAGGACATTCCATCCAAAAACAACAGAATACACATTTTTCTCAAGTGCTCATGGAACATTCTCCAGGATAGATCATATCTTGGGTCACAAATCAAGCCTTGGGAAATTTAAGAAAATTGAAATTGTATCAAGTATCTTTTCCGACCACAATGCTATGAGACTAGACATCAATTACAGGAAAAGATCTGTAAAAAATACAAACACATGGAGGCTAAACAATACACTACTCAATAATGAAGTGATCACTGAAGAAATCAAAGAGGAAATTAAGAAATACTTAGAAACAAATGACAATGGAGACACGACGACCCAAAACCTATGGGACGCAGCAAAAGCAGTTCTAAGGGGGAAGTTTATAGCAATACAATCCCACCTTAAGAAACAGGAAACATTTCGAGTAAACAACCTGACCCTGCACCTAAAGCAATTAGAGAAAGAAGAACAAAAAACCCCCAAAGTTAGCAGAAGGAAAGAAATCATAAAGATCAGATCAGAAATAAATGAAAAAGAAATGAAGGAAACGATAGCAAAGATCAACCAAACTAAAAGCTGGTTCTTTGAGAAGATAAACAAAATTGACAAACCATTAGCCAGACTCATCAAGAAAAGAAGGGAGAAGACTCAAATCAGTAGAATTAGAAATGAAAAAGGAGAAGTAACAACTGACACTGCAGAAATACAAAAGATCATGAGAGATTACTATAAGCAACTCTATGCCAATAAAATGGACAACCTGGAAGAAATGGACAAATTCTTAGAAATGCACAACCTACCAAGACTGACTCAGGAAGAAATAGAAAATATGAATAGACCAATCACAAGCACTGAAATTGAAACTGTGATTAAAAATCTTCCATCAAACAAAAGCCCAGGACCAGATGGCTTCACAGGCGAATTCTATCAAACATTTAGAGAAGAGCTAACACCCATCCTTCTCAAACTCTTCCAAACAATATCAGAGGAAGGAACACTCCCAAACTCATTCTACGAGGCCACCATCACCTTGATACCAAAACCAGGCAAGGATGTCACAAAGAAAGAAAACTACAGGCCAATATCACTGATGAACATAGATGCAAAAATCCTCAACAAAATACTAGCAAACAGAATCCAACAGCACATTAAAAGGATCATACACCATGATCAAGTGGGGTTTATTCCAGGAATGCAAGGATTCTTCAATATACACAAATCAATCAATGTGATACACCATATTAACAAGTTGAAGGAGAAAAACCATATGATCATCTCAATAGATGCAGAGAAAGCTTTCGACAAAATTCAACACCCATTTATGATAAAAACCCTGCAGAAAGTAGGCATAGAGGGAACTTTCCTCAACATAATAAAGGCCATATATGACAAACCCACAGCCAACATTGTCCTCAATGGTGAAAAACTGAAACCATTTCCACTAAGATCAGGAACAAGACAAGGCTGCCCACTCTCACCACTCTTATTCAACCTAGTTTTGGAAGTTTTAGCCACAGCAATCAGAGAAGAAAAGGAAATAAAAGGAATCCAAATTGGAAAAGAAGAAGTAAAGCTGTCACTGTTTGCAGATGACATGATACTATACATAGAGAATCCTAAAGATGCTACCGAAAAACTACTAGAGCTAATCAATGAATTTGGTAAAGTAGCAGGATACAAAATTAATGCACAGAAATCTCTGGCATTCCTGTACACTAATGATGAAAAATCTGAAAATGAAATCAAGAAAACACTCCCATTTACCATTGCAACAAAAAGAATAAAATATCTAGGAATAAACCTACCTAAGGAGACAAAAGACCTGTATGCAGAAAATTATAAGACACTGATGAAAGAAATTAAAGATGATATAAATAGATGGAGAGATATACCATGCTCCTGGATTGGAAGAATCAATATTGTGAAAATGACTCTACTACCCAAAGCAATCTACAGATTCAATGCAATCCCTATCAAACTACCACTGGCATTTTTCACAGAAGTAGAACAAACAATTTCAAAATTTGTTTGGAAAAACAAAAGACCCCGAATAGCCAAAGCAATCTTGAGAACGAAAAACGGAGCTGGAGGAATCAGGCTGCCTGACTTCAGACTATACTACAAAGCTACAGTAATTAAGACAGTGTGGTACTGGCATAAAAACAGAAAGATAGATCAGTGGATCAGGATAGAAAGCCCAGAGATAAACCCACGCACATATGGCCAACTTATCTTTGATAAAGGAGGCAGGAATGTACAGTGGAGAAAGGACAGCCTCTTCAATAAGTGGTGCTGGGAAAACTGGACAGGGACATGTAAAAGTATGAGATTAGATCATTCCCTAACACCATACACAAAAATAAGCTCAAAATGGATTAAAGACCTAAATGTAAGGCCAGAAACTATCAAACTCTTAGAGGAAAACATAGGTAGAACACTCTATGACATAAATCACAGCAAGATCCTTTTGGACCCACCTCCTAGAGAAATGGAAATAAAAACAAAGATAAACAAATGGGACCTAATGAAACTTCAAAGCTTTTGCACAGCAAAGGAAACCATAAACAAGACCAAAAGACAACCCTCAGAATGGGAGAAAATATTTGCAAATGAAGCAACTGACAAAGGATTAATCTCCAAAATTTATAAACAGCTCATGCAGCTCAATAGCAAAAAAACAAACAACCCAATCCAAAAATGGGCAGAAGACTTAAATAGGCATTTCTCCAAAGAAGATATACAGACTGCCAACAAACACATGAAAGAATGCTCAACATCATTAATCATTAGAGAAATGCAAATCAAAACTACAATGAGATATCATCTCACACCAGTCAGAATGGCCATCATCAAGAAATCTAGAAACAATAAATGCTGGAGAGGGTGTGGAGAAAAGGGAACACTCTTGCACTGCTGGTGGGAATGTGAATTGGTACAGCCACTATGGAGAACAGTATGGAGGTTCCTTAAAAAACTAAAAATAGAACTACCATATGACCCAGCAATCCCACTACTAGGCATATACCCTGAGAAAACCATAATTCAAAAAGAGTCAGGTACCAAAATGTTCATTGCAGCTCTATTCACAATAGCCCGGAGCTGGAAACAACCTAAGTGTCCATCATCGGATGAATGGATAAAGAAGATGTGGCACATATATACAATGGAATATTACTCAGCCATAAAAAGAAACGAAACTGAGCTATTTGTAATGAGGTGGATAGACCTAGAGTCTGTCATACAGAGTGAAGTAAGTCAGAAAGAGAAAGACAAATACTGTATGCTAACACATATATATGGAATTAAAAAAAAAAAAATGTCATGAAGAACCTAGGGGTAAAACGGGAATAAAGACACAGACCTACTTGAGAATGGACTTGAGGATATGGGGAAGGGGAAGGGTAAGCTGTGACAAAGGGAAAGAGAGGCATGGACATATATACACTACCAAACGTAAGGTAGATAGATAGTGGGAAGCAGCCGCAGAGCACAGGGAGATCAGCTCGGTGCTTTGTGACCGCCTGGAGGGGTGGGATGGGGAGGGTGGGAGGGAGGGAGATGCATGAGGGAGGGGCTGTGGGAACAGATGTATATGTATGACTGATTCACTTTGTTATAAAGCAGAAACTAATAAAAAAAAAAAATTTGCAAAAAAAAAAAAAAATAGGCAAAACTGATCTATGGGGATAGAAGTCAAAACAGTGGCTGCCTTAGGGTGTATTATTCACTGGGAAGGGGTAAGAGGGACCCTCCTAGGGTTGGAAAAGTTTTATATCTTAATATGGGTGGTAGTTATCTGCGTGTCTGTGTGTGTGTGTAAAAATTCATGGAGCTATACACATAAGATTTGTGCACTTTATCATTTATTCTAGAAAAAAAGCAATAACATGTACAACAAATTAATGTATTTCCATTTTTTAAAAGTAAATCTACTTGGTCAAAATTCCTGAATTAAGAGTAGTTCCAGCGTTCCATGGATATTGTAAGAACCAGGAAGGCAGGGTTCACTTCATAAAAGATACTTGAGAAATACTGCCCTGTACCACAAGGCCCTCTAGCAACAGCAGTGCCTGGGGAGGGGGTGGGGGGAGGGGAGACAGACCCACCCCCGCCCTCATTTCTCAAAGCATAGTCTGTGGCCAGCAGTATTGGTATCACCTGGGAGCTTATCAGATCTTCAGTCTCTTGTGCCTCACTCCAGACCTACTAAAACGCTGTCTGCATTTTTTTGTTGTTGTTGTTTGTTTGTTTGTTTGTTTGCGGTACGCGGGCCTCTCACTGTTGTGGCCTCTCCCGTTGCGGAGCACGGGCTCCGGACGCACAGGCTCAGAGGCCATGGCTCACGGGCCCAGCCGCTCCGCGGCACGTGGGATCTTCCTGGGCCGGGGCACGAACCCGTGTCCCCTGCATTGGCAGGCGGACTCTCAATCACTGCGCCACCAGGGAAGCCCCACTGTCTGCATTTTACCAAGGTCTCCAGGTGATTCATATGCCCTGAATGGAACATAGAAGCACTAATAGAGACAACTATTAGACTAACTATTTCACATGCATTTATTTTATGTTCCTAACTAGATTGTGAACTTCTTGAGGACAGTGTAGAACAGTGGACAGAGAGCTCCGACTCCCAGTTATGTTCCTTCCTGGCTGAGTAACCTTAGGAAGCTACTAGATTCCCTTAGCATCAGAACATAAAGTGAGAAGAATAATAATATTGTTATTAATACCTATTTCATGGGTGTTGTAAAGATTAAACAAATTATGTATGTGAGGTGCTTAGTACACTGTTAAATACAGAGTAAAACTATAATAAATGGTAGCTATTACTATCACCTTCATCATTTCACTTTGGGCTGCGGGCTGAAAGCCATGTAGGGTATACTTGAACATTCATCATTTGATTTCATGGTGAATAAAAAGAAGAGAAACCCATTCACAGTTCTTTGCCTTTTGGCTGAGGGCTGAAAGCCATGTAGGGTATACTTGAACATTCATCATTTGATTTCATGGTGAATAAAAAGAAGAGAAACCCATTCACAGTTCTTTGCCTTTTGGTGTTCTTCAGTTTTTGTCTTACTGTACTTAAAATAAACCCGTAATTTAACCCAAAATGGAGAGTCCCCTTGGACTTTGGCAGATCCTAAAAGAGAGATGAGTAAATTGCTTTGAGGAGCCTTTTTCTATTCTTTCCCTTTCTCGCCCTCTTCTGTCCGCTTCATGAGTCACCGCCTGAAAAGCCACCGACAACACCTGAACCTGTTCAGAGAATCACTGTGGGCCTCAGACCTTCATTCTCAGCCTACTTGTCCCTCCTTTCTCATGTCCTATTTAGATTTGGGTTAAGTTGAGCCTTGAAGACATTCTAACAGAACAGAGAGTAGGCAGGCCTGAAATGTAACTACAGTTGACCCTTGAACAACAGGGGTTTGAACTGCACAGGTCCACTTACATGCAGATATTTTTAATAGAAACACTACAGTTTTACACAGTCCACGATAGGCTGAGTTGGCCCATGTGGCAGCTCAGATACAGAGGAACAGTGGATATAGAGGGCTGACATGGATAAATTACACTTGGATTTTCGACTGCATGGAGTGTTGGCACCCCAATCCCCTCATTGTTAAAGGGTCAACTGTAATTAAGAGGCATCTATGTTTTTGCCTAGTTGAAGATCTAGGATTCTGGACTAGAATTCTGGATTCGAGAACTCCCAGTATCAGCATCTTGGAGTTATAGAGATTGGTACCTTCAACCTAATTGGGTCAACCTGGAGTTTCGCACATACTCAGCTATGGGGACCATGTCTTAGAAACCCAGAGCTACCGAAGTATATGTTTCCTTAGCCTCAGGCTTACCAGCTTCCTGCTTGCTTCTTTTTCCTTCTACTTGACACTGGTCTATCAACATGCTTTGCAATCAAATCTTGCTGAATCCTGACATGTAGACTTACAAGTATTTGATAATAAAGTGAGGTTAAGACTTTTGTTACAGAACTAGATTCATTGGCCTGACATCTAACAAGCCAAATGTTGAGACGCTGAGGTTTGCAGCGGAGAAGCAGTTTATTCACAAGGCAGCCAAGCGAGGAGACAGGAGAAAAAATCTCAGATCCACCTGCCTGAAGGTGAGGGCCTTGGGATATTTATGGTGAAGAGTATGATGTTCAGGGCAAGGTGATTAGAGGCTGGAAAAAGGTGATGTAACCAATGCTCTGTGCAGGGGTATCTGAATTACATGCTTCTTCATGGGATGCATGATCAGAAAATGGCAGCATTTGCATGATCTGAGGGTGGAGTTTTTGTCCCTTTGATGTCAAAAGGTCATCCATCGGACACTCACACAAGCCCAATTGAATGGTTGGTGGCCTCAGCCAGTTTGAACTGGGCAAGATTAGCTCCACGTTTCTTAATAACTTAAGCAACCATTAGTATAGTGACCCATAGGTCAGAGGTATTATCTATAGGAGGTGGTTAAAGGAGTCTTGTGATATATTGTCTAAACTACATGAAGCTTGGAGGGTATGTAATTTGCAAGAACAATTAAAGCAAGCCTGGTCAGCAAGCTTGGCAGTTTACAGGATATTATTTATTAAGCAAGTTATAGTTTGGGGGATCTAACTGATGACTGCCCTCGGCTTCTCTTTTACCATAACCAAATAATTTTCATGGAAATTTTATTTTCCTCAATGTCACCAGCGTACAGTAAGTAGCTGACCTTTGTTAAAAGTTTTATCAAGCTATTTGTTTGAACACTGTATCTCAAACTTTTGGGATCATAGTCCATTTAAGTAAGAAAAATGAGCCCAAGTGTCACCAAATAGTCTCATTTTCCAGTAGGAGAAAGAACTTATAAAAATAAACTATTGCTCTATAAGCACAGATTGTAGGGTTTATGTATTACCCTAGCAATTGAGTACGGGTTATTTATATCTCAAAGTCTAGTTTTGTGGAAAATTATAGGCCAAAATGCCATTGCCTCAAACGTGTTACCACGTGCAAATGTTCTAATCAAACAACCAACTAATTTATAATAATAGCGCTAAATTCATAGTCATAAAGTTGCCAGAATGGTAGCAATTGAAAATCACAATTAACTCAATAAAACACTGATGATAAACATTAAACAAGACACCCCCTTCAAAAAAGTATGGGAATTCTAACCATCATCATATGCATATGCAATACAAGTTTTACAACATGGGCAGTACTGAGTTCCAACCAGACTTGTCAGTAGGCTACTGAGTTAGGTGATTTGTCAACTCTACTAGGATATTAATTTTAGTTTACAAATAGCTAAGTTTAGCAACCCTCAGCTTTCTTCATAGGTTACTTACTAGTAAGCATCTCTTAGCCCTATGTAAAGTGAAAGTCACTTGCCCCTAAGCACCAAAGAAATACCTGGCATGTTTAAATCAGTTTTGGGCTCCCAAGTGGATCCTGCAATGAACCCCATTTTGAAAATCATGGTGCTAACCTAGAATATGCAAACAACTGCTTCTTTAGGCCATTTGCTGCCCAGTTCCTCCTCTATTGGTGTCTCTGCCCCATCTCTGCTACAGAAGCTCCTCTTTCTTTCTTTTTTCTTTTTTTTTTTTTTTTTGCGGTACGCGGGCCTCTCACTGTTGTGGCCTCTCCCGTTGCGGAGCACAGGCTCTGGATGCGCAGGCTCAGCGGCCATGGCTCACGGGCCCAGCCGCTCCACAGCATGTGGGATCCTCCCGGACCGGGGTACGAACCCATGTCCCCTGCATCAGCAGGCGGACTCTTAACCACTGCGCCACCAGGGACGCCCCCCCAACAGAAGCTCCTCTTTCTTATTCGACTATGTACTCTGAACTTTGTCATTCCCTCTCTCTCAACCCAGAGCTTGAGGCCTCTCCAAACCTTCAAACCTTTTGTCATTCAAAAGTAAAGGCTCGCCAAGCCTTTATCCAAATCTACCATTTCCTACTCCTGTTCTTTGATTATCTTTGGAATGTTACATGCAACAGCAGCCTCATCAGCCAGGCCTGTTTATAGTGGAAGCTTCTATCGGGCACAGGTCTCTGGGAGAACAGCTGCCATCCTCTCTTCCTCTGCATCACAAGCTCTTGTGTACATAAGGCTCTAGTTCCCAAATAGGCACAAACCTAAGACTGGATTGTTCTGAATCCATCCCCTAACTTTTCAATTTTGGCACAACCTAGTGAAGGCTCATTTTAATTTCTCTAATTATGAAACATAGTCTAAAAATCTGGCAATGAAATGAAGGGTTTGTTATTTCATAAAATACAGGAGCCATGTGTTACCTTTCTGTAAGAAAGTACTCATTTATCATCCAAACACTGTATAATAAAAGCTGCCAGAATACTGACTTTAAAAAGCTATAGCACACCACCAAATTAAAGAACTGTAACTGCCAACACATATTCTTTCTTATTATTTTAAGCTGTAAGTGACCATGGTACATGAGCACACTTCTGATGCTCAGAACAGCAACCAAGCTCTTCTGCTAAATTTATTCATCCATCCATCCATCCATCATTCTTTCACTCATCCATTCATTTAACAACTATTTATTAAGCACCTATTATGAGCTAGCAATGTTCTAGTACTAGAGATTCACCAGTGAACAAAAAGACAAAGTCTCCATAGGATGGATGAAGGTATGGTGGGTGATGAGAGGTGGAGATTTGGCCTTCAAACAACAATCCACCAAAGAAAAAACATCATTTGTAAATTTGTCTCTGGATTTAGTCCTATGCCTTTCAGTAAGCCTCGTTTCCTCCCCTTGATTTCTGATGCAGTGAAACCTTGACCACAACCACTTCCTGTTTGCCAGAGTCACCCCTGATGCTCAGGTGATTTTCAACACTGCATAAAACAAATGATGATGACAATTACAGCGCTAACAACAAAGTCCCTACCAAGACAATAATAGCAACAACTAACATTTAATAAGCAATTACAAATGGTCCCTGACTTATGATGGTTTGATTTTCAATTATTTGACTTTACAATGGCATGAAAGCGATACACATTCAGTGCAAACCATACTTTGAATTTTGATCTTTTCCCAGGCTAGCGGTAAGTGGTATGACCCTGTCTCGTGACGCTGGGCATCGGCAGTGAGCTGCATCTCATGAAGGTTAACAACCGAAACACAACCATCTGTATCCACACAACCATTCCATTTTTCATTTTCAGTAGTCAATAAGTTACATGAGGTATTCAGTACTTTATTACAAAATAGGCTTTGTTTTAGATGATTTTGCCCGACTGTAGGCTAACATAAATATTTTGAGCACATAAGCTGTGGTGTTCAGTCAGTTAGGTGTATTAAATGCATTTTCAACTTAGGATATTTTCAATCTATGATGGGTTTATCAGACGTAATCCTATAAGTGGAGGAAGATTTGTACTGTATAGTTAGATACTATTATTATTCCTCCTATTTTACAGAGGAGGAGAGACCAAAACTTGAAGGTTATTATATTTTCCCACTAGCCCAAGCCAAGGATCCAGTTCTTTGATTTGCTGAAACCTTCTTGGTTGCAGTGGTAGAGTCCTGAACTCAGGGGTAGATCCCAGCTCCAAAAACACCTCACCATTATCACGGGCTCTAGGTGCTAATACCCTTTGCCTCTCCCTGCAGCCAGTTGTCAGCAAGCTCCTTCTCTGCTAATTACAACATCAACACACAGTAAATATTGAATATATGTATAGACTGTTTACAATTCTAATCAAATAGTGCACTCTACAAAGTTAATTTGGCACCTATTTAATCAGACACATAATTGTTATTGAATTGTACAGCAATTAGATAAAGTTGTTCCAATAAATTTTGTAATCTGCCCCCAAATAATTATCTCATATTTTCTACTCCCATTTTGTAACTTTGCAGGATCTACCATTTCCTGATATGATGTGTTCGTTCTTCTCCCACTTCCTCTTTTTCTATTTCTTCAGAACACACTCACATGAAATAAAATATGATGAGTCTAGATTGTATTCCCCAATGACCTAAATCCTACACTCCCCAGGGATAAGATCTTTCTGGGCTTCTCCTGGTACACCACACTGACTTTCCTGATCCTCTGTCTGGATGACCTGGAGGCTGAAGGAGTCAAAGAAAGCAAGAATCTGGCAAAGCTTGTTTTGACAGGGCTACAGATGTAGCATAGGCTGGGGAATCAACACAACAGTGACCTCCAACACAGATGATGCAAAGTAGAGCTAAAAATGAACTCTCAATTTCTTACATTTGCGATCTGGGAGTCCTTAGAGCAAAAATATTAGAGAAAAGTTTGGTAATAAAAGAAAGGGAGAGATTTACCACCTAAACGATGGTGAATCAATCACCTTTTTAATATTCTTTTACTCCTGAATCTGTTCTTAACTGCAGCAAATAAAGTCACCAATTCACAAGGATAAAGAGAATGTGAGAGGAGACAAAACTGATGGGCAACATCAGTAATCTTCTGGAGTGTGGAAAGCAGATGGAGGAATGATAATAGACTTGAGAAAGGTGCTACCTAAGCATCTACGATAGGGACTGAGCCATTCCCCCCACCCCGCCCCGCACAGGGCCCCAGAGAGGCTCAGAACATGGCACTTCCAGGGGACCCTTAAGGCAGGAA
Source organism: Hyperoodon ampullatus (assembly GCF_949752795.1). NCBI lineage: Eukaryota > Metazoa > Chordata > Mammalia > Artiodactyla > Ziphiidae > Hyperoodon > Hyperoodon ampullatus. Next base: position 64,857,438 of record NC_136925.1, on the reverse strand, counting down.
TGAGATCCGTGACTGGAATTAGGGGGACTGGCTGACCATCCGTACACTGAGCTGGTAGACTTTCCCCAGGTCCCATCTCCCCTCCCATAAGTCCAGACAACTCCCCCTACCCCCCACTACACAGAGACACATGGGAAAATGGAGAGGAAGTAGTTCCACACCGGAGAACCCCAGTTATGGTAGAGAGAAAGGTTGATGGGCAGAGCTGAAAACAGGAGGAAAGTTTGCTGATTAAAGAGTAGGACCTGCCAGTCTCTTCTCCTACTCTGCTTCCAAGTGCCAGCAGCCATGAGATACACCCAGGCAAAAAATAGCTGAATTCTTCTCAGGAGACTGAATGGCTTCAGAGGGAATTAAGCAACCTACAGTGTTGATGTTTAGGATTTTCACAATGAGAATCTTGCTTTCCATCTGATTACCACACAGCAAATCTCACTAGTACAGGTTGGCAAAAGCTACCCCCAATCCAGAGCCTATCAATTTTTTAGTGACTCACTATTAAATGTTAATGGAAAGCCAAAGATCTCTAGGTATTGGAGGAAATACTCCAGCAAAAACACACAAAAATAGAGATACAAACAAATTGAAAACAGGACCTCAGTTGAAAGAGACAGTGCAGGAAGTAGAAGAAAACATCAGTGAAGCCATAATTAATATCCTCAGAGAGATGAGATACGAGATATTGTATCAACAAATGGAAACAGAATGCTACCTTCAATAAAAGTATTGGAAACTAAAATATGAAAATAGAAATTTTAACTATTAATTTTAAACAATAAACCAAAGTAAATCCCTTAGAAAAATGAAAAGAGACAAAAGATGGAAGGGAAAACTTTTTAAATTAGAATATCAATTCAGAAGTACTAACATCTAACTAACAAGAGTTCACGGAGGCAGGGGAGACACACACACCCCTGCACAAAATGGAAGTAAAGAAATTATCAAAGAAAAATGCAAGGAAATTTCCCCAAAATAAAGAACATAAGTTTCCAGATTGAAAGAATCAGTACAATGCCCAAGTTAAAAGGTTAAAAAATTATCCATACTAAGGTGCAATATGGCAAAACTTAAAGATCCTAAAAGTTTTCACAATAAAAAAAAAAGTCACATAAAAAAGATAAGAAATTAGAATCTCATCTGACTTCTCCACAGCAGAACTAGAAGCTAGTTGACAACCTACTGATGCTACTTTTTCTACCTTGGAGCTCCTCTCTTTCTTACTCTCTCAGATACCTCTCTCTCTCTCTTTTTCCATCTCTGTCTCCCTCTGTCTCTCTCTCTCTCCAAGGAGCCATGTCACCCCAGAAGTTGCTGGCAGCTATTTTTTGACCAGGAAGGAAGTCATACTTAGAATGAAATCTATGAAACTGACATCACAGAAGGTGGAGTGGAGAAACAGAAAAAAAACAGGATCTTGGTGACATCACTGAGTTACTTGATCAAGCTATCCCTGAAGCCCTGCCTCCCTCTCAACATTTCATTACTCTTGACAGGTAGCTGCTCTATGGCCATTTAGACCTAGCCTCAGAAACCACTAGCATCATTTCCATAGCATTCTATTTGCTGAAGCAGTCACAAGCCTGCCTAGATTCCAGGGGAGGAAGAGCAGAACTACCACTGGCTCTAAGAACTGAAGTTAGTGAGTAGTAAACACTGAGGCTCAAATGCAGCCTTTCCTGATATAGGACCTGTGCTTAGTGTACCACAAACTCATTCATAACCTGTGGACAGAACACCCCTTAGGAGCCACAGAGTTATTTCAAGGAGTCCAGGAAACCATACGTGCACCAAGCATTTTCTGTGGATAAATGATGTGTCTTATATACATAAATAACCGTATTATTATCTTTAAAGTGTAAGTACTGTTCTTACAAGTAATAAATTGCAAACTCATTTAAAAATCTTTGCTGAAATTGTAGCTTTTTGTATTTTATGTCTTTTGTATTACGCATTTTGTATTATGTATTTTCTTAATCATGAATACTAAAAGTACAACTAACCTGTAGAGGAAATATTTTTTATGCTTAAAAGAGGTGGTCATACCTTCCAAATTGAAAGTTACTGCTTTCGTATTCTACTATAAATCACAGAGAATCTCTGAGGAAATGGTTAGAATGTAGACACACTGCCTGCCTGATCCACAGGCACATCTAAGGCAGCTCAGCTCACAGACACTGTCGCAGCAGCTCCAGGCAATGTGCCTTCCCTGCCTGCATTTGCAGCACAGCTGATTGGACCAGGGGTGGGCAGCTGACCCAATCAATCCTTAAACTGGCCAATGACCTATGGGGTGGTCTGGCACCATAAGGACAAACTGTGCTACTCTTTTATATTAAGCATTTTCATTTAGACATACAGACATTCAGCATACGAGACAGCCAGCAGCAAGAAATGACACTAGTAGATCAAGGTAACGAGGGAGCAAACTAACTCTTAAGTAGAAGCTACCAATAGAGAAAAGATAGAGGATGAGGAAGCTAATTGCAAGCAGGAGGAGAATCAAATAGAACGAAGTGGATCCAGGAACACAGCTGAGTGGTGTTGACAGAGAAGCTCTTAGGCAGCCAGGAGTGATTCTTTCCCACAGCTGTCCATTAGAATCGGACTGGGAGATGCTACTTCGTGGAAATGCTTGGGGCCCAACCCGGATTTATTCACTCAGAATCTCCGGAATATTTAGATGTTGAAAAAGCTACAGAAGCCATTCTGATGCCCTCTGGTTAGGAGTCCCTCACCCCCCAGGAGCCGTGCTGTGGTGCATTTTCCAGTCTCCTATTTCAGTGCGTTACTTTATCTTCCTAATTGCCCTGTATGCATGCTCATAGTTAAGCCCCGTTACCCAGAGAAGAGCCTCCATTCCTTCCAACCAAAAGTGCCTCACTACAACAGTCACTAAAAGGAGAGCTACAGGGGTAAAAAAATTTAAGAACCCTTTTGTTGAGGCTGCTAGAGTCACACAAAAGCTACAAGAGAGAACTTTTCATACAAAATCATCTTCCGTAAAAAATGTGGTCTTTTCTGATTTCTTATCATAAAAGGCTCCTGAGGAGTGAGTTTTCTTTGAAGAGTTATTTATATCTTTTGTTAAGGAAAAGGAAACTCCAAGATTATCCGACGACAAATAAATTAAAGGTGCATGCCTTTCTCTTGACTTTTTCTAGATATACGAGGCTATAAATTAATGAGGTCAACCCCACGTGCCACACAGAAAAGCAGGCTTGTTCCTTTGCCATCACATATGTTTGTATTTTGTCTGTCAGTCCATAGCCCTTTTTTCCCCTCATTGTCTGGAA